>NC_056522.1:59629019-59703885 GCF_019175285.1 Sceloporus undulatus
ATAATAATAATAATAATAATAATAATAATAATAATAATAATAATAATAATTTATATCCCACTTCTCTACAGGATGCAATTGGGGTGGCTTACAAGAATTAATATATATATATATATATATATATATATATATATATATATATATTAAAAAGATCATTTGGATTATGACGACAACTTGAGAAATTTACTTTTTTGGACATATTCCCCAAGTGATATTGGGAGATGATGATCAACATACTGTACAAGCATACACTAGGGTTTGATATTGGCACTGCTGCCATAGAGGGTTTTAAAGATATTTTTGTATGTGTTTTGAGTGCAATAGTTAATAGTTTAAGTTGTTTTATAGTTGTAAATTTTCTGGTATTTTCATGGGTTGTGCAGTGCACCAGTTTGAGTTTTGCTTTGTTAAAAGAAAATGGAAGAAAATGAACTACAGTAGGCCCTTGGTGTCAGCTGGAGTTTTGTTCCAGGACACCCCTATGGATACCAAAATCTATGGATGCTCAAGTCCAATTAAATACAATGACATAGTAAAATAGCGTTATTTATACAGTATACAATGACAGAATCAAAGTTTACTTTTTGAATATTTTTAAGCTGTGGATGGTTGAATCTGTGGATATGGAGGGCCAGCTGTATTGAAATGGTGGAAATAAATTATTAACTTAGGAGATATGATGAACTATATTATAGAGAGTGCCAGGTCCCATAAACAAAGGGTAGTGGATTTCCCACTTTTGATAGGTGAGTGTGTTTAATTCTAGATGTCACTGGTTGGTTTATGAAAGAATTTTAAAAGAGGAAGTACTGGCTGACTTATATGAAGCTCCACATTTTAATTAACTAGCTTAATCAGTCTGTTAATATATTGATCACAGCCCAAAATGGAGCAATGAAACACTTAAAATAGCACATCTAAATGTACAAGAACATAGCAGCAAAGAAAGCAAAATCAATGAATGGAACAGAATAACATTGTGCCCAAGATTTCATTGTGTTTTAATTGATGTATTTCATTAATTGGCTAATTAGCTGAAAGCAATCTACATGCATAATTGAAAATTATAATCAGTTGACAATCCAAAGCAAAGGCACAGCTTTACGAATTTGATGCTGTTTTAAAAGTTAGCAAAAGGGAAGATGGGCAAATTATTAGAGGAATGGAAGGCAAATGTAAAGGAATGTCTTTATATGCAGTGGAAATATAAATGTGTGACTAATTATCTTAAGGAAAAGAGTCACATGGGATGTGGTATACTATTCAGCACATTTTATAATTTTTAGTTTCTTTGCCCCTTCCCTTCATCAAACCTGTTTCAGGTTTATCTTAATCTTCATCTCTATCAAGAGGTAATAACATCCCTGAGATTTGTTTTATTTATTTAAATTGAAAGGCTTGAAAATTTAAAATGGTGATATTATTCCATATGGAAAACAGAATCATAGAAATTCTGTTAAATTTCTAATTTAACAGAACAGAATAATGTTCAGTGGAAAGATGAAACACCCAAACAATTCAGAATAATAGATGCCACACAACTGCATGCATTTATTTAATATTGACTGCATTAATACAATACCACAGTTCTAAACCAATGGCTGGATTTGTCTGTAGTCTATGAGTCACTCATTTTTTTGGCTGGATTTTAGAGGATATTGACATTTTTTACTTCTCTTCATGTGAGGAGAAAATGCTCTTTCACTTTTATTCAGCAAATAAATATAATTATACATTAGATTTTCCCCACCCCAGAATGTAATAGAGAGACTTTTCAGATTTGTATTATGGTCAATTTGCTTATGTGAACTCTTCTTCACCCTGCCTTAACTAATAAATGGTGAGGGTGTGGAAAGGAACTAAGGAAATATTGAGCAAGAAATCTGCTGAGTAAAACCCACTGGGATATTTGTGCATTATCAATCCATCCACACATATCTATATCTGTATATGGAGAGAAAAGCTGAGTAGCTGCTGGGGGAGCCAAGAAAAATTTTTATGTTGGATGCTGCCTTTTTAGAACTGATGGCTTTGCTAAATTTTAGAAATGTTTTTGAAATCAGAAAGGTCTGTTTATTGGGAGAATATAAAAAATAGATGGGAAAAGAAATGACTTAAGACGATTTCAAGTCTCTCTGCCCAGCAGCTGCCCTTTCTACAGCCCTGACCTTTCATTCCATCATGCCAAAAGTTCCTTAAATATTTGTTCAGATATTTTGGGACGAGGCAGGTAACAGTTATGTTGTCTGCTCTGATTAGTTTCCAAGCTGAAGAATACGATATTAAGGAAAATACTGTAGATTGTAAGCATTTCTAGAGACACACACCTTCTTTGTGAAAAAAAGTAATACCTTCACCTACACTCGGACCTCCATATCCATGGATTTTTTTAATCTATGGATCCAAGCATCCTTGGCTTGAAAATATTTTAAAAATATACAAATTCCCAAAAGCAATCCTTGATTTTGCTATTTTATAAGGGACATCATTTTACTATTTCATTGTGTTTAATGGGACTTCAGCATCCTGGAACCAAACTTCAGGTGATACTAAGGGCCTGCTGTACATAATGTAGTAGTTGTAGAAAATTTATCATTAGATTTTAAAAGAATATTTCTTCATAACTGGTGCTTAGAAAAATATTATTTTATTTTAAACCATCTCTCCATCTTTATTTCCTAGGGTTTTATTGAACCAGCCTATTGAGTTGTTTTAGCAGTCCATGGTCTCAGACTCGCTCTTCTGCATTACTTCACTAATTCAGCCTTCCTCCCCATAGTCAGGGGGAGAGGGAGGAGGAAGGTAGAGAGGAGGAGAATCACATCCATTCACGCCACATGACTGTCATTTTTTTGGCACTGCAGTGGAAAGGACCTATTGCACTATCTATCCTATGGAAAAGCATCAATATTGGAAGCTATTGCTAGGTTTTCCCTGTCAATGAAAAGGTGTGCTTCAGCAACAATTGAAATGCAAAGTGGCAACAGGAGAGACATGACACTGTGTGATAAGCAGTGGTCAAAGATGCTATTATCCTACTATAATTTAATAGCCTTGTATAATAAAGTACTTAGTTGTCATGAATACTTAGGTTTGAGCACTATAATTAGCAAGACGGATATTCAAGTGTTCACAGTTACACAAATATTTGTTGTATTAAGAATTCATGGCCTTAGCAGTGGGTGTCCGGTGTGCCCATGCTGAAAGTAATGGGTTTCACACATGTAGCCTGGAGACATTTAGTTATGACAGCAACATCTGATTCTATTAATATCCAGTGTTGCCACACATCCAGCTTCCAAATGTATTCAGCATTTGCACCAAGGTCTTTAGTATAACGACCAGTGGGAAATAAGCATACCCAGTCTCTCTCTCAGCAGTCTGGGGAAAAGCAGCAGCTGCTTCATAGAGATAAACATATACACAGCTGGCTTTGAAGCTCACATAGTTGTCCTCTAAAGTACTAATTTGATGTCAGCATATCCAAGTAATGGATATCCCCAGACTGTTATCTGCTTGGAAATTATGCAGATAGAAATGGAATCATGCTAAGTCACGAAAGGATGCATGAGACCTACCAACCCAAAGGCCTTTTCTATCCATACTCCATCACATTCTGTAAACACAACTGTTGGCTCTATATAAGACTATAAAGTTTTGCTGAGCTGGAAAAAGGGATTTCTAGTCAAGTATTTCCTCTCCATCCATGGCCAACAGCAGAAACCTGTAGAATGCTCAGAAGCAAAACACAGCCCCCAGAATCCTGCTGTAATGTTTCATTGCCTAGATATATGTACTTTTTTCCTTATTGTGGAAAAAGGTACTTCCTCTGATATAACCTCACCTTCATGACATCATAGCTCAACCTTTTTCCTGGCTACACAACTGCAGCTATACAATAACCTTTTATCCTAGACAGTGTCTAGGAGACTCTGTTTCTGCCCACTGCTTAGTTGTGGGTGCAGATTCTAAGATCACCAAGCTCTGTTGTGCAGCCAACACAGCAGAAACCCAACAGAGGTACACTGATGAAGATTTATGCTCTGCAAGCACTTGAACGGGATCTTGGCCTACAATGACTACCAGTATTGTTTGATTTTTACATGTGACAGCTGGAGGCAATATGTCTATCATGTTAACAGAAGACCTTTCTATACTGTGTACATTTTTTGGTTTTGCTGTTATTGTTATATTCATGTCTGCTTGTTTCAGACTCTCTCTCATTGTGTGTGTGCTTGTAGTGTTTTCTTGGATCTGTACTAGAGCTCTTCCAAAGGGTTTGTTTTTTAACAGCCCATGGTTTGCTACGGTCATCTTATAATGTGGAGGCCAAATTTTCCCCTCTCTGGTTTTTTTTTTAATTATAGCATTATAGTGCAAAAATTTGACTTCACTGCTGCATTGCTATAGGTAACAATAACTAAAACTATAACTAAAGAAAAATTAGGAAGAGAAATGTAAAGAGAAAAGGAAAGAAGAAGATATATATATTTTGTTCTGACATGAATGTAATTAAAGAGGATAGAAATAAAATGTTGCAGGTAGGAATTATCAGAAAATTTTCTGGGAGAATAGAAATGACATTTGTATATTAATTTTTTAAAAAATCACAAAAAGTACAGTAAACAAAAAACAAACAAGCTTCATTTATATACTGCTTCATACCACCTAAGCAGTATCTATGCGGTTTACAACTGTAAGTTAATTTGCCCCCAACAATCTGGGTACTCATTTTAGTGACCTCCTCAGAAGGATGCAAGCCTGAGTCGAGCCTGAGCCCTTTTGCTGGTCTTGAACTCACAACTTTATGGTTTTGAGTGAGTGGCCCCAGTACAGGCATTTAACCACTGCGCCACCAGGGCTCCAGTAACAAATACAACCTCCTTCTGCAACTTCCCATAAATAGACAAATAGCCTTCGTGGCTGGCATATAATCATTTCTCTCTTCTTCTCCCTGGAAACCTCTCAAAGTGTGGTACCCTTTCAAAGCCCAGAATACTTAATTTTAGGGACTACTTGGGACATTAGAATACCTCAGACATCCTGGTGTGTAGTGCTATGGGATTATAGTCCAAAAGTCACTTTTCTAAAGCTCACTATCCCTGTAGACTTACTTGAGTAGATATATGTAGGTGAGGTGTGAGCCAGTGTTTGATTTACAATCTGTTTATAATGCATTCATTTATATTTGGCTCTCCACATCCATGATTCTGCATCCATCCATTTATATAAGGGACACCATTTTATTATGCCATTGTATATTATGGGATTTGAGCATCTATGGATTTTGCTGTCCATGGGAGGTCCTGGAACTAAACCCCAATGGATACCAAAGGTCCACTGTATTGAGTTTGTAACTTAGCCTTCCTACAAGACTCTCACAGAGGTAAACGCAAGATTCCCCCCATTTATCCTTGGTCTATGTCCAGTATTCTCTCTCCACTCAGGCTATCATTTCAACAGTTAAATTTTATAGGGCTTATGGAAAGTATTTTCGAAAGTCTGATTTCATTGTTATTCAACCCAGATCTTTGCAAATAGAGAAGATTATAAACTAAAATACATAAATGGTTTTAGGTCAGTGGCCTGATCAGTTTGCTAAAAATACAACTTGAGCTGTGCTACTTGTTTTGCTGAGCACTCTTTATTTTTTTTAAAGAGGGACATCAATAAATTGCGTGGGTGTGCAATTTGTTTAGCAACTCAAAGGGGCATATCATAAATATTCCACCAGCTTATATGTATATGTGTATGTGCATACACACAGACACACCTTGAAAGGATCTCTGAAAGTGAAATGCTTAACAAAACCCTGAAAATGGGCCAGTTTGAATACTTCCCTGCTCCTCTGAACATATATAGCTTCTCCTCCATGCATATTGTAGGACCTTTGCTTCCCTACCCTGGAAGCGCTTTAGAAAAGTTATAGAGCAGCATCATGAAATCCCCTACACATTATCACAGTGGTCTGCTGTCCTGCCACAATCCCACTAGTTTAAAACTGGAAACATACCAGTTAGGCATCATTTCTTATCACATTTTCCCCCAAGATAGCATTTTAACAGTCCATGTTCATGTGATCTGTTTTTTGCACTGCAGACTTCACCTTCTGGGAGGAGGGGGAGACAAGTGGTCATGGCAGTCAACCACCTTCCGAAGCTGGCTGCTGTGTGAATGTACACACAGCAGCCGATTTGGGAATGGTACTGGGAGCCCGGATTAATTGTCCCCCCCCTTTCTTCCAAAGTGTGGGGCTGCTGTGCAGCAGCTGGATGGACACAACATCATGTGAAAAGTACCAGCCAAAAATGCTTGTATTCTGTTAAAATCCTGCTTTTTAGCCTTGTGTGACAAAAGTCCACTGTCAAGACATCCTATAAGTGTAGCCAGAAATGAGCACAGCATAGCTCACAGACTGCACAAGGCCCAAAGTCCCATTCAACCATCAGTAATAGCATAAAAATGTCACCTCGTGTAGAAGCAGTGTTGGTTTGTATTGGAAACGGGATACAGGGCCTCCAAAGACTACCCCCAATGCTAAAAATGAAACTGGAAGTAGACAGAAAACTACTTCTGGAAGTTTTGTTTCAGGTTAATACAGCTCACTGTGTCAAAGTGTGTGTGTGTGTGTGTGTGATGTATGGACATCATGATCGTATTGTGTCTATGTGGATATTTGGTCATTATTGCATTTCTTTGTACTGGCTGTATGCTGTGATGATGATGATGATGATGATGATGATGATGATGATGATGATGATGATGATGATATATTGACTCCTTGTGCAGACCCACAAATGTCATGGGGTTGGATTGGGCATTTGACAGATTAAGGTGACTACCTGAGTTGGCAGATCCTGGGAAACAGCAGCCAGAATGCATCAGGCCTCCAGTTGTTCAACTTGCTCAAGACTGTGTCTGTTATGCTTAGTTGGGCCTCAGGTATGGTGGAGAATGATATCCTATCACCAGTATTAAAGTAACTTTAACATAGTTCAGTTAACTTCTGCATGCATAGCAAGGGAGTGGCACAGAGTACCGGAGAGTAGCTCTTGATTGAACATTAGGATGAATTTCTTGAAAGTAAGAGCAATTTGGCAATGAAACCAGTTGCCCAGAGCAGTGGTGTCCCCCCCCCCCCGAGGTCTTAAAAAAGAGTCTGGACAGCTATCTCCTGGGGATGCTTTTGCTGCAGTCCTGCATTGAGCAGGGGGTTGGACTCAATGGCTCATGAAGTCCGTTCCAATTCTATGATTTCATGAGGGCATTCATTGCCTTCCAAACTAAGAATTCACTACCCCCATAATTTTTTTTTAATCCTCCAATTTCTAGCATTTCAGAGAATAAGACACTAAAAATTGTTCACAGATCTTACATTTGCTGTGCTTGCATTCCCTTGGTCACTTTGCCAGGCCTTTTTTTTTTGTGGATGCCTATTGTACCTATAGAAATTTGGGGACTGAAACAAAATTTCATGAAGAGGGATGAAATATTTATTTGGATGGGCAAGTGACCCCCATGCCCCTCCCTCTACAGCTGTACCCCTGACAGGCATCATTGTGTCTTCAGCTTCAGGCAGCAAAACATCTTGTGCAACTGTGACATTGGCTAGTGTTCACCATAAAGTTGAACACCATAGGATTTAGCTACAGATCTTATTGAACTCAAGGGCGTGTTACAGACCGCTGAGAAGCAGCGGTCTGGCTCTGCCTCTGCTTGCAGCGTCCGAGAACCGCAGCCTTTAAATGACGCAGCTCCTGGATGCTGCAGAGAAGGAGCGTGGAAATCGCGCTCCTTCTCAGGCCCCGGAAGAGGCGCCGCGAGTGCCAAAGGGCGCACTCGTGGCATCACTTCTGGTGCGCCACGTGCGGACGCAGAGCGTCTGCTATGTCAAAATGGCAGTGCCCATATGAACAGGGCGCCACCATTTTGTACGGACTGAGTCCGTGATAGGGTAAGGGGCGTCCAGAAGAGACGCCCCTTTTTCAAACTGGGACGTCCACAGGACATCCCTAATGGCGGTTTGTAACCCGCCAATGAGACTTGGATGGAATCTCATATCATTTGTAAGTCTATTGCATTCATTTTAAGCAGAAAAAATGTTTTAAAAAACAAGCAAAATGCAAAAGAAAGGACGTAATATGCATTTGAGATTAATTTGTTTGGTAAGCATCCAGTCATTCAAGCCAGTGAGAAGCGAAAATATTTTTGCAAACATTGTAAAGCTGAAGAGTGACCTGTCTTTCAAAGTCACATATGAAAATGTTAATCTTTTTACCAATTAATTTCTCTTCTTTCCCAGGATTGCTGTTCAAATATGTTGCAGAGATAACATGACAAAATCAAAACAAGCATTTGGCCTCAAGAAAAAAAACGGCAAAAGTATACTGCAAATCTTTATTCAGCAAAATATGCCATTAGGGTTTATGCTTGTTGAACTGTGTATGTACACAGAAAGGGTGGCTTTTCTCCCCAGAAAACAATAATATTTCCAGCACAAAGTAGCTTCCCAATGTGAGAATTAAAGTTTCATTTCAAAATGTTTGTGTTGCTGCAAAACTTTGGCATAGGAGACACTGAGCAAAAAGTTAAAAATTAATAAAAAGTTATTTAACGACTCAGGAACTGGGGAGGAGAAACAAGAGGAGGACACTGTATATTTTGATTTATTACAAATAAAACATATCCAAAGTTAGAATCGTTTAGTACCAATCAATTGGTTTCATGGTGTAGCTATGGGGGAGGGAAAAGGAGGGCAATTCTTACTCAAATACCTCCTCTGCCTGAAATTTTCCTTCTATAGCAAAATTTCGACCTTTGCAATGAACAAGACATTAAAAACTGTGCAAATCTATTAATCTTTTACTATACTGTGTGCATACATTTGGTAACTTTGCCTGCCTCTTTTCTTTGGATGTTGAAACTATTTTAATACTGAATTTTTTAAGTTACTGCAATACTAGAAATTTCAAATCTGAATTCAGAGCTTAGAAAAAAATATTTTTGCTTCCCCTGTAGCAATGCCCCTCATCAGTCCTATAAAAATGGCCTTCCAGATGTTGCTGAACTGCAGCATCATTTTTTAAAATGTCATTTTTATTGAATTTATAAGCAGCTACAAATGAATTTTATACATATATCTAAAAAAAATATTAATAGAACAAACTAAACTAAACTGCTTAATAAAAGTAAACATACATTCCCCCTGCAACTGGTGGATATATACCACTTTCTTCTACAGTACTTCCTTATATATGATAATATATTTATATCTCTATAACACACTGACTTTTTTATTTTAGAAAACCTATAGCTGATTCATATCCCCAATGAGACTGCAAATATGTAACAAGCAATTCCCAACCTTTTAAAAAATTGTTCAGAAATCTGTCTTTGATCAACATTTTCAATTTGTCCATTTCAGCAAATTCAACATCTTCACCAGCCAATCCTCTTATGTTGGAATGTCAATGTCCTTTCATCTCTGTGTATATGTTATTCCTCCTGCCATGATCATATATTGTAAAATCTTTACATACATCTTCTTGATTTGATCAGTAAGCATCCCAAGCAAAAAAAGTATCTAGTTTCAACTGAGCTTCATGATTCCTATCTCTGTATTAAAACTTTAACCTTAGGACAAAAGAAATACTTTAATAATATCCGGAATAATCTGTTGCTCATCCATAAGTACGACTAGTATAATTCCATGAATATTTACTCTGACATACATCCCACAGTGTTCAGTGGACTGCTAGATAAATGTATAAGGATTTATAACCTTAGTGTGACAAATACGAAAATATACAAACCTTACTGAAGTTTTTCTACTGTCATGGTGGCATTTGGTGAGGAAGAGGGGAAATACAATTTTACAATAACTTTTTCAGTTAATGTCTTTTCAGCAGTGTTTTCTTAATAAAGTAATTTTAAAATTTGCATTGGGACACTTTTTTGTTTACATTGAAATGATCAAAATATTTGTACACAATTTCTTAAATAAAGGAACATTTTAATAAACACTTAAAATTATTGTGAAGTCGAAGGCTTTCATGGCTGGCATGCATTGTTTTTTGTGGGTTTTTCAGGCTATCTGGCCATGTTCAAGAAGAGTTTCTTCCTGACGTTTTGACAGCACTGATACTCTACATAAGCTATTTAGCTGTGTCTGTGGAGGTGGCATCTCTTGGCTCAATCCTCTAGCCCATTTTAAGAGCCAGAAGCTGGATCGGGCGAAGGAAGTCCATTCATCTTCCAATCAGGGTGCAAAGAGGATGACATTTCTATCCCCACCCCACCAACTAGTGAGATTGCAACAAGGGCTTCTGTGAGTGTTCTCTGGCTCCCCTCCAACTTCTGCAGTGGGACCCACTGAGACCACCTTTCTTCTAATTAACTAGCTGGCATCACCTGTTGATTTGAATCCTCCCTCTTTAGCAAAGCAGTGGGACATCATTGGTATTCTACTGGTGCTTCCCTTGACTACCCTAAGGAACAGCTAGGCCAAGTCAAGGCACATGAAAAAGGAGTGTGGGAAGGACAGAATACTTTTAAAGAAATGGGCTTTATTCTAAGTAAGAAATTTCTATAGCAAAAAGGATATCTCTTACGTGAAGGACATCTTTCCTTCAAGCACAGATTAGAAATGAAAGTCAGCCCTCCATATCCACAGATTTTTTTATCCATGGATTCAAACATCCACAGCTTCAAAATATTCAAAAAAAGTATAAATTTCCAATAGCAAACCTTGATTTTGCCATTTTATATAAGGGACACCATTTTGCCATGCCATTTTATTTAATGGGACTTGAACATCTATTGATTTTTGTATATACAGGGGAGTCCTGGAACCAAACCCCAGCAGATACTAAGGGCCCACTGTACAAGTTACAGACAGAATAAAGAGCAGTTACAGATCTTTAACTCTATGTTCTGGATCCATGAGACTTTTTTTAAAAAAAGTAACCCATTGTATTATTATGGTTTCCCTGGTTACATTATTATGTTATATACAGCTCTGTGTATAGTCAGAGAGTGAGAAGCAAGAATCTTCAAAAGGGGAGGCAACAGACAGCAAGTGCTAAAAAGCTTGGATGCAGTAAAGGCAGTAGTGGCTGGTGGTTTCCAGGTCAATGGGGCAGTGAATCCGATATGGGTATTTGTACAGACTCATACCAGATTCATTGTCCAAATGACCCAACTATAAAGGCTGGATAAGCTGTGTCCTTTTAAAGTTTGGATCAGATTCACTCTGGCATGGGGTGTGCCATTGCAGTCCAACCTCCCCTCCATACATGGATGACAGGAATAGGGCCTCATGGATGTAGCTTTGCACCACACTACATGATATCAATTACATGATTTTAAGTGTCCAAATAGGGTTTTAGTGTTTCATTTTTCAGCTGTTGGCCTGTGGGTTCCCTCAGGGTTCTGTTCTGTCCCCCATGTTATTCAACATCTACATGAAACTGCTGGGAGAGGTCATCCGGAGTTTTGGGGTGCAGTGTGTGGATGCGGGAAGTATCTCACCTTTCCATCTGAATCCAAGGAAGCTATCTCTGTACTAAACCAGTGTCAGCTATAAGTTATGGACTGGATGAGGGTAAGCAAATTGAAGCTTAATCAAGACAAGACAGAGGTACTCCTGGTCAGTCATAAGGCAGATTAGAGAATAGAGATGTTGCTTGTGCTGGATGGGGTTACATTCCCCCTGAAATCTTAGGCTCACAGCTTGGGTGTGTTCCTGGACTCCACTCTGAGCCTGGATGCCCAAGTCTCATCAGTAGCCAGGAGTGCATTTACACAGTTAAAACTTCTCCCATTCCTTGAGATGCCAGATTTGGCTACAGTGACACATGCCTTGGTTACATCCCATTTGGACTACTGTAACACGCTCTACATGGGGCTATCCTTGGAAATTGTTCAGAAACTGCAGCGGTTGCAAAATGCTGTGGCCAGAGTGTTGACTGGGGCTGGCTACAGGGATCATGTCACTTGCTTAAACAGCTACACTGGCTACCAGTTTGTTTCCAGACAGAATTCAAAGTGCTGGTTTTGACCTTTAAAGCCCTGAACGGCTTGGGTTCATACTATCTGAAGGACCCTATCTCCCTGTACAAGCCAGCCGGAGCACTGAGATCAACAGGAGAGGGTTTTCTCTCAGTCCCACCACTAAGTGCGGTTAGTGAGGATTCGAGAGAGAGCCTTCTCCATGGATGCTCCCAGACTGTGGAACTCCCTGCCATGCGAGGTCAGGTTGACCCCCTCCCTGCTCTTCTTCTGCCAGCAGCTGAAGAAATTTTTATTCAAGCAGGCATTTGGTTGCTAGATTCTATCTGAGTGCTGTTATAATGTTTTAATGTTTAATGTTTTATGATTATTGCTTTAAATTAGCCTGTTTTTCTGTTATAGTTGTTAGTAGTGTCTTTTTAAATTTTTGTACTCAATGTTTTAACCTTGTATTTTTTGATATGTTGTAACCTGCCTTGAGTCCCAAGCGGGATATAAATTTTGGAAATAAATAAACCAATACAAGGGTTTGAATCCAACTTTGCCTTTGCCAGCAGGAGCAGCCCCTGGCCTGGATACCCTGGTCCATGAAAAAGTGGAGGAAATATTCACTGAGCCCTTGTTGTCACCTCCCCAGAACTTAGAGATGTTAATGTCAGGGACAGCAAGAGTCACTGTCTGTGCTCATTGGGGAATTCTGGGAATATTTCAATACTAACAGACCAGCGACTTGAAAGGCTTTACACAAGTCTTTGAAGATGTATAGCCAGGCTCACAATTTGCATCTTTCTGTATTATATTACATTCTGCCTCACTCCTACAACTGTGTAACTGTGCTTTCATACCTATGGCTTTAATATCACTCCGTTAGTACATCTAAAAAAGTGGTTTGACATCCATGAAAGTCATTCATAATATCCAAATCTCCATAAAATACATCAATTTGGCTCAAAAGTGCTGATACTTTTGATACCCCCCAATTTTTTTCTTTTTAGTCTTAGAAAGGTACTTCCTCAAATTCCCTATCTTCCATACTGTTCCAAATGTTCCCACTGGAGAAGATTTTGGGTAGGGGGCATAATATAGGACTGCAGGAAAAAATGGGAAATTGATATGGTCACCTTTCTCTTCATTCTGCCAGAGGAAAAACTCTTCTGGATTAAAAGCCTTTTACTGAGACAGGGAGCCACTCCATTCATGGGAGAAAGACTCCACAGGCCAGGCAAGCAATTTTAAAACATGAAAATAAAAAGTAATCTTTAAAGTAAAAAGAAAGTATGCAAAGTAAATTTGCATTTTCAACTTACAAATGGAGAAATAAAATGAGTACACAAAATCCATAATGTTAAGCAGCATGATCTTCTTGGTAGTTGTTACCAAGTTTGGTTTTAATAAAATTTTGGGTACATGTGGTCTGTACTATGACCCCTGACTGACCCCAGAGAGGACCCGCCATTAATCTAAAGGTGAGGAGACCATGTAGGCAGCTCACCTTGCAGAGGCAGAGCCCTAGAAAGAGATGGAATTGGAAATTTTCCATAGGATGTTTGGGAGTCGCCAAACCAGAATCACCACTGCTTGCCCAAGTAAGACAATAGACTTGGCTTCTCACCTAATGAGTCAGTGATCAGCTTAACGACTTAGTAATCAAGTTGGATGCCCCTCTGAATTGTGCCCAGACCTAAATGCATTGTGCAATACATTACTTGCTCTCGGCTTAACAAAGCCCAAGCAATCAACACCTTTGTCTAGCGAATATTCCTAGCCTCCAGATACGTTTCACCCTATAAATACCCTGGGTTTTCGGACCCTCCTTGTGATAGTTCCTGGGTGCAAACTGGTCCACCCCAGTTTGAACTCTGCTCTTAGCTCCTGCGGCCCTCTTGCCCCGCTCCTGCAGCCATGATTCACTGTCTACCCAAGCTTCATCAGACTTCCCGGAGAAGACTTCTAAGGTAGTATTCCCTAGTGGTGCCTCTCTTTCTCAAACCTATCTCCCGAATTTACCCATCCCCTGCTGTAGCATTGAATGTGTGTGTGTGTGTGTGTGTGTGTGTGTGTGTGTGTGTATGCTCCCCTTTTGCTGTGTGGTTTTCCCTGTGCTTTAATAAATGTTACCCTTTTAATTGGACCTAGTTGATATCAGTGTCTTTTTCTCTTGGGGTTTACTGGCGACCTCTGGTATACACTGTTGGGACCCGATTCCGGCACGTGGTGTTGTTAGGGCCACCTCACGGCAATATTTGAGCTAATTAAAATTCCCCTAATTTGATCCTTCCTAACACAGTCAAATATTCGTGTTAGGTCCTGACATTGACTGTCTCCAATGTCAAGGCTCTGGCACTTAATCTTAACAGAGGTGAGGAAGTCTACTGAAATGTTTCCATTTCATTTTTGGCAACAAGTCATTTTGTTAGATTAAAGTTATAGTGAGTCTTATTCATTTGTTTGTTTGTTTTACTTCTTCTAGTTATACCCTGCCTTTCCTCCAAGGAAATATAGGGGAGTCTTCTCTTCCCCCCTGTCTTTATACAAACTTGTGAGGTGTGTCATACTGAGACAGACAGATCATCCCAAAGTCACTGGGTGAGTTTCATGACTCAGAGGGAACTTGAACGTCCCAAATGCTAATCCTAAATACCTGTGCCACTCTGGCTCTCACCGGGAGGTGGAGGCTGGGAACTGCAGTCCAAAAAAACAAACAAACAAACAAACAAACCAAAAACCAAAACACCCCAACAACCAAAAAACAATTTTTCCAACCTCTGCTATTGCAAAAACCACAACAACCTTGCCTGGTCTCTGATGACTGTCATGCTCTTTCCTCAGGTCTGGATTCTCCTGTTCCTTGTGGTATATTCTTGCTATTTGCCTCACCATTTCTTACTCAGTACAAAGGACTGAGCTTTAACTGTGACAAACATGAGATATATACAGCAGGAAGATAAAATCTAGTAGGTCTTTCTATACCCCCCTTCTTTTTTTTTGGGTCACAGTTAAACCTCAATTGGATGGTGAGTCATAACTCTGGCACAGTAATGTTCCTTGAAGCTACAGTGGCATATGTTGTGTGGATCTGTCCTTCTTCCACTTCCAGTTACAGAATGACAACATAAGTATTTTGCTCTGAATTTCCAATGAATCATCAGTGTATACAAAATGAAACAAACAGCTATGATGGTGCTTTTGCATAATCAAAAAAGCAAGGTTGATTCCTCTCAGTAAAAAAACATCAACCCAATAATGTAGCCACAACATAGAACTAAATGCTTGATTATACTCAGAAGAGGGCAAAAAATCATAACTTGAAAAGTACAGATTCATGTTGTGCATCTCAGATGCCCATGTCTCAGGTCCAACCTTTGTAACCATTATGGTGGCAACGTTTGAAAGCAGAGAATCTTGCAGAGATTACAGTTGATCTTGGCTCAATGACACATGTTGCTGTTGTACACAACATGGTAGTCACAAGCTCTCACTATGAAAATTTTATATTTACTGAAGCTAGATCCTGCCGAGGCAGCAGTGTAGAGATTCATTTTAACCAGAATAATAGAATCAGGAAATTATCTCACCTGCAAATCCTGCTGGAATAGATATGGGAATAAAACTCTAAACCAGGTGTTATCGCACCCAGCCAAGGCTGGGTGAGTGCAACCCATCTGCAGTCCGGACCCCAGTCATGTTTCTTTTCAAACCCAGAGAAAAGCTGCTGCCTATAAGCATGTCTGGGGTCTGGGCTGCAGATGGGTTGCACTCGCTCGGCCTTATCTGCATGCGATGACACTCAGTTTTGACTTTTCAATCCCGCATCTATCCTGGTGAGATTTGCAGGTGTGATAATCTCCACAGAATTGGAATAGACCCCAAAGGGCCATCCAGTCCAACTCCCTGCCACACAGGAATACACAATCGAAACATTCCAGACAGATGGCCATTCCGCCTTAAAAAAAATCTTCCAAAGAAGGAAACTTCATCACACTTGAGCAAGCTTATTCTGCTGTCAAATAGCTCTTACTGCCAGAAAGTTTTTCCTAATGTTTAGGTGGAATCTCTTTTCCTGTAGTGTGAATCGATTGCTCCATGTCCTAGTTTCTGGAGCAGCAGAAAATGAGCTTGCTCTATCCTCAGTATGACATCCCTTCAAATATTTAAACATGGCTATCATGTCACCTCTTAACTTTCTCTTCCCCAGGATAAACATACTCAGCTCCCTGAGCTACTCCTCATAGGCCATGGTTTCCAGACCCTTCATCATTTTGGTCACCCTTCTCTGGACATATTACATCATCCCAATATCCCTCTTGAATTGTTGTGCCCAGAAATGTACACAGAATTCTCAGTGAGGCCTGCTCAAAGCAGAATAGAGTAGTTCTATTACTTACCCTGCTCTAGACACTGTACTTCTATTGATGCAGCTTGGAATTGCTTGATTTTAATGTATGTAAAGTGTCTATTTGAAGCCACAGTATCAGAAAGGATTATGATTACTCACAAGAAAGTCACAAGTGTGCCAAGGGGCTTATAGTACTAATGGCTTTCTCAGAGTAATCAGTGAGTGGAAAAGGGAAAAATGGAAAAGGCATTTTTGTTTCCATTTGTTAAATGCAGGAATAGAAATTGTAAGTGGAGATGAAGGTATAAAACCTGAACTGGGCAAGGATGTATAAGACTTTGGTATGGAAGGCTTGGGCCACAAATTTCTTGTAAAAAGAGAGGTCCATCTTCAGAAGGAAGTGGGTGGTTACTTTATTAACACAAAGGAAGTGGTGGATTTATTCTGGGTAAGCCTATGGAGGTGGAAGAAATAAGATACACAGAGCAAAAAAGGTCATGGAGCTATGTTACACATGACCAAATTGTTTATTTCAGAGTTGTCACAATGAAAGTTCTTCCTAATGCAAATTTAACCAGAGGTTCTTCTAGGTAAAGCTTTAATATATTTGCTGGATATAGCATGACAGGTGAATTCAAAGTAAAGTATGATCATGGGATGGTGTGACATGTTATGCACCTCTGCATATCCTGCACTGCATTTTAGGATTGTCATATTATGATATCTCATATTTGGAGACTGAATGTTTTTGAGAGATGGATGACCTTTCAGGAACAATGAAAGGTCAGGTTCCCATGAAAACAAAAACAGAGTCACTTCCCTAGTCATGTGGAAATCCAAGTAAAAAAATCTATCAAACCTAAAGTGCTTCATCCTTCCCCCAGTTTTTTTTATTGAAAATTGAAATAAAAGAGCTCTTTGCACCTCAAGCAGCAAGCCAGTTTCTCTGCCTATCTCTTGTTGTGATCCTTATCCCAATCTACCCTTCCAGGGACCATCCTGATTCCATCTGCTTTTGTTAAAACGATCATCCAGTCTGGAATCCCTTTGAAGATTCCTGGGATGAGCAGCCTTTGTTAACTGGCTAGATAGACCTTCATCTTGGGCTTTTAAGGTATAGATATGTTCTCAAAACCAGTCTAAAAGGTTATCCATGCCTCTTGCAAAGCTGATTTCCCCAACATTTGAAGAATGTTGACAGCTGATGAGGACCTCCAATTCCCCCCCACCTATTCTTTTGGCAAAGGGAAAAGGTGAGTGAATGGAGAATTACCTGAGTAGGAAGAATATTAGAGAGATAGGGTGTTCAGCACTGCTAGACTGAGTTTCATCTTGTGGGCAGACATCCATGAATTCATGCCAAATGAACAACTGGCAATGTGAGACTAGGTAGACAGCAAATGTCTTCGATTCCTAGCTTCCCCCTCACCACTAATTTAAATCACATCTTTACATTTATGTACAAGCAACAATACTTTAGAACATATTTTGATATGTGTTTTGATACTTTAATGGATGTTTTGTAGTTTCTAAGAGGCTGAGCTACACATCAAGAAACCCTTGGTTTGAATTCATGACAATGAAATCTGTAAGTGTTACTCTCTCTGGGCTTTGCCCCACCCACAATATGAAAAAATGCAGTTGCATTGAATCAATGAAGTAGTAGATCATTTCACCTCCACTACAATTATGTTTTATTTTGGCTGCATTTCATGGATGAGAGAATTTTTGTGTTTGTGAGGGAATAAACCTAGATGGTCTCCATTTGTTTCCTCCAGAAAGTTGTGTTCTGAAATGGATTTTGAATGTGGGAAAATTCAAAATGTTTGCCAGCTTATAAAATAGCTGCCTTCTTTGTCACCACTCTTCCTTTTCCTCTTCTTACTTATGTTTTGCTCCCCCTCCCAAAAATTGGGACTCAAATTTAGAATTAAAAACATACAGTGGACCCTTGTTATATGCTGGAGTTTGGTTCCAAGATCCCCTGTGGATAACAAAATCCGTCGATGCTCAAGTCGCATAAAATATAATGACATAGCAAAATGGTGTCCCTTATAAAAAATGGAAAATCAAGGTTTGATATTTGAAATTTATATTTTTTTTAACATTTTCTAACCATAGATGCTTGAATCCGTGTATAAAAAATCCGTGTATAAGAAGGGCCGACTGTACAATATAAAAGGGAACATTAAAGTTGCAAAATTAAAGCATATTACTCATGAAAAGAAGAAAATGCAGTTTAAAAGATAAAAGTGCTTTCTGACCTCCCTGGGAAGGGAGTTCCAGAGTCTGGGGGCAGCCACCAAGAAGGTCCTCTCTCATGTCCCCACCAGCTGTGCTTGTGATGGTGTGGGAATGAAAGAAGGACTTCTCCTGATGATCTGATGATCTGAAAGTCCAGGCTGACTCATGCAGAGAAATATGGTCTGCCAGATTGTCTGGACCTGACTCGTGTAGAGCTTTATAAGACATCACCAGACTTTGAATTCTGCCTGGAAACAAACTAGAGCCAGTTGAGGAGTAGAATGGTGTCTGTAACTTGCCCAAGTTAACATCCTGACTGCAGCTCTTTGGAGCAGCTGGTTTCCAAACACTCTTCAAAGACAGCCCCAAATAGAGTACATTACAGTCATCCAAATAGCATGTAATTAGGACATGTAACATTGTGGCCAGATGTGTCATCTCATGGAATGGGTGCAGTAGTAAATTAAAATTTAAAATTACATAAAGACTATTACAATTAAAACAATAACGGTGGGCAGAATTATTACATCTATAATAAGGTCAATGATTTAAGCACAGTAGTTAAACATAATGAGACACAGTTTGCCATGCTACACCATCTGTTTTTAAACATGAATTGCTTGGGCTTTTTTCTATATTTTCCCTCGCCCCCTAAAAGGAAAATCTTTTACCTGTCTCATATACTGTATGTGAATGAAGAACCAACATTTTCCCCTCTCACTTTAGGGATAGGTGGGTTATCAGTCCTAGACTCATACTTCGATTTGTTGGGATGAATATCTTGTAGCCTGTGGCCTGCATATGGCCTCCAAGGCCAATTGTGCCTTGGAGGCCAATCCAACACTATCATGTCACTCACTTTTAGGAAATAACATTCAAAGCAAGTTTTGCTTCATTTAAATGACATATAGATGTTTTCTGTTTATTGCACACTAAGGCGGGATACAGACTGCTTTAAATGGGCGGTCTCCTGCTGCCCTCGTTTGTTGCGCAATGAAGCCGCAGCGGACAAACCGCGTGGCTCCCTCGTGCAACAAAAAGAAGCCGCTAAAAATGGCTTCTTTCTGCGGTGCCATTATGATGCCACAAGGCGCCAATGGCGCACTTGCGGCATCATGAAGGCACCAAGGCGTGCGGACGCTAGGCATCTGTCACGTCAAAATGTAGGTTCCCATATGTACAGGGCGCCACCATTTTGATGTCCTGGTGCCGTACTAGGGTTAGCGAGCGTCTAAAAACTACGCTCCCGGGCAACCCTAGTACATTGTCACGATGTACTGTACTAAAAGGCCCATTTAAATCGGGCCAAAGCTAAGCTAAGACCCATGCTAAGGCCTTGCCAATGGCATATTAATAGTCACCACCCACATTCAGTGGAGCCTTGGCAGTGAGGGTGGGTGTAGCCTACAGGAGGGTGGTGGTATTATTATTATTTATTATTATTAAACTTTATTTCTAGAGCGCTGTAATTATAGTAGTACAGCTAGAAGGTGGAGGATTGGCCCTGAAGAAGATTGCTACTCCTGCTATACATAAATTGACTTACTTCCATGTAAACATGTTAAAAATGCACAAAAATATTCCAATGGAAGCTGGCTGCTCCCATGTGAGCAGGATGGTAGATTTCTGAGCTTTACTCTGAAATTTGAAAGAGTTATCCAAAATACTGGAGTTTGGGAGATATGTTTCAGTACTTTGGATAGCTTTTTTTTTTTTTTTTACAGTTCTGACTAAACTTCAGAGTGAATTTGTCACCCTATTGACATGGGAGACATCAGCTTTCACTGAGTGAGTCATAAAAATAAAGTCAGGAAAGATGTCATGCCAGAAAACTATTTGTCCTTGAGTTACTGGATCACTTTCATAACGGCTGGGTTGAATCTCCAGCCCTTACAATAACAATAACATTTTACTTCACAGAAATTCACAGATTACATCTAGATAAGGTTTGAACACTTGCAAGCAATACACAGTCTTAGTGATGATGATTTCCACTGACTAATGAAATACTTGGGGAATTTATTGTGACTTCAAGGACTTCAGATTAGAAAGACTTGTAAAGAACATTAGGACTCTGTATTGCTTTGGGCTCAGTTAATGGCGAAGTAACAAAAGTACAAAGGAGAAGCATTCTTTGCTGGCCTTCACTGTCAGAGTCACAGAGGACTTTTTCTTTTGTGGCTGTGATGCTAATAGACAGAAGCACAACCATATAGTTCTTCCTGCTAGCTAGAGCAAATAACTGATATGAGCCACAACAATCTTGATTCTCTGTAGGTGTGCAGATTAGAACACTATCCAGCAATTATGCAATATTAATAGTCCATAAAGGCTAAATTTAAAAAAAAATTCAATTTCTGTCTCACCTTTCTCCTGCCATGAGAACCATGGCTGTTCACAACATGAATTAAAACAAGGTACGTCTAATAAAATAGTAATGACATAACCTCCAACATTTCACAGATGAAAACCAGGACATTTCAGTCTGGCAAAGCAGAGGATATATATATATATATATATATATATATATATATATATATATATATTAAAGTGGGGTGAGGACAGAGAAACTGGAACATTTTAAAAGCAGATAAAGAAATGGGATGATAGACGAGTAATTGTCCTAACTGAGCATGTGTAATTATAGCATTTTTAATATATATATATATACACGACCACACTAAAACACGAATATACTCAACTATAAGTCAACCTGATGTATAAGTCAAGGGTAAGTTTTGGGGGCAAATTATGGATTTTGATATGACTCGTGGATAAGTTGAGGGTAAAACTTAGGGGCATATAGCAAAGGAGCTAAAGGATGAAGCAAAGCAAAACAATGACAAAGAATTTACAAAATTCCAGCAGACATAACTCTTTGTGCTCAGTCTTAAGACTGGATGGATGAGAGAGTAGAGGGAGTCAGTGCTTCCAGGACAGATTATACTCTTGCTTTTCACCAGGAAATGGTTTCTTCTTCTTCTAAATAAGAGTTAAGACTTACATTGACCCATGGATAAGTCAACTCGGTTTTTTTGAGTCAATTTTTTGACCTAAATTTCTAGACTTATACATGAGTATATACAGTACTTAAAAACAGTTTAACATCATTTAAAAATGTAAAATGTAAATGTAAAAATGTAAAAATTTGATGAAGATGGACGTGATTGGTTGACCGGCTGAACCCAAAGGATACTCAGCAATGGCTCCTTTTCATCCTGGAGAGAAGTGACCAGTGGGGTCCCACAGGGCTCTGTCCTGGGCCCAGTGCTATTCAACATCTTTATCAATGACTTGGAGGACAAAATTGCGGACACACTTATCAAATTTGCAGATGACACCAAATTAGGGGGAGTAGCTAATACCCCTAAGGACCTGAATAGACTAGAAAGCTGGGCAAAGCTAACAAAATGAAATTCAACATGGAGAAATGTGATGCGCTTAGGGTGGAAAAATGAAATGTACAGATATAGGATGGGGGACACCTGGCTGAATGAGACTACATGTGAAAGGGAACTGGGAGTCCAAGTAGACCACAAGTTGAACATGAGTCAACAGTGCAATGCGGCAGCTAACAAGACCAATGGGATTTTAGGCTGCATCAATAAATATAATATAGTGTCTAGATCAAGAGAAGTAATAGTGCCACTCTATTCTGCCTTGGTCAGGCCTCACATGGAATACTGTGCTCAGTTCTAGGCACCACAATTTAAAAAGGATGTTGAGAAACTGGAGCGTGTCCAATGGAGGGTGACTAAAATGGTGAAGGGTCTGAAAACCATGCCCTATGAGGAATGCCTTAGGGATCTGGGAATGTTTAGCCTGGAGAAAAGAAGATTAAGAGGTGTTATGATAGCCCTGTTTAAATATTTGAAGGGATGTCACATTGAGGAGGGAGCAAGCTTGTTTTCTGCTGCTCCAGAGAACAGGGCCCAGAACAATGATGCAAACTACAGGAAAAGAGATTCCACCTCAACATTAGGAGGAACTTCCTGACAGTAAAGTAAGGGCTGTTCGACAGTGGAACACACTCCCTCAGAGTGTGGTGCGGTCTCCTTTCTTGGAGGTCTTTAAACAGAGGCTGGATGGCCATCTGTCAGGGATGCTTTGATTGAGAGTTCCTGCATGGCAGGGGTTTGGACTGGATGGCCCTTGTGGTCTCTTCCAACTCTTTGATTCTATGATTCTATGACGTGTATTGGGTTGTCTCGGTTGAACACCTTTGCTGGAGGACAAAATCTTGCTGATTGAACTACAAGTCCCAAGAGCACTCGAGCCTTGGGCGGGGTTCTCAGCAGCAGGAGAGGAGAGGCCTGGGGTGGAGTCAGAGGGGGAGGAGGTTCAAGAGGAGGGTGAGGTGGTTGTGGGAGGAGGACATGGAAGACTGGGCAAGACGGAGGCAGAAGCAGAGAGAGTTAGAGTGGGAGGTTTGCAAGGAGCCCGGGACGGTAAACCATCAGCCCTGGTGAGAAGGGGCAGTCGGTCCCAAGCAGGGAGTGGTGGTGCTGATGGGTTGCAGAACCCCATTGAAGAGGGATTCCAAAAAAGGATAGATCAAATGACTTGATTGAATAGGATATTGAAATGACAAAGAGATTTTATTTAAGTATCAATTATAGTTTTAGTAAAACATTAAAGAAATATAATGTATTAATATAATTTTGATCTATTAATACATCTAAAATGCAACTATATTTCTAGAAAAATATATGAAATTGTAATAAAAATATAATGATGGTGGAGGGTTTTGAATGTATAAATGTATTATGTTTTAGTTTGAATATTCAATAAAAATATTTTTAAAAAAGAAAGAAAGAAGAGGGATTCCTGAGAGAATACCCCAAAGCAGCACAGGAGGATAGTCTTCCTCAGCCTAATTCCCTACAACTATCTTATTGGAAGGCGGGACCTCTCTACTGGAATATTCAAGAGAGGTGCTGGCCTGCAGGAGTTCCTTAGGAAGGAGAGGTTGGGATAGAAGACTGAAAAGAGACTTTGGAAAGAGACAGAAAGTATATTGAGTTTGAACTGGAGCTTTGAAGCCACTGCCCCTTTGTTTGCTTGAGGTGGAAGAATTAAAGTTTGTTTATCTGCATTGCCTTCGGTGCAGAGAGATGGAGCCCAGTAAGAAAGCAGTGGCAGCAGGAGGTCCTTGTAGCCCTGCTACACCATGACAATACAAGTCCATCACACCTCCCTGCTTTAAAACACTTTTCTGCAACAACCAAACAGCTAAAAGGGAACAGAAAAGTTACTACTGAGCTGCCATTGAAAAGGAATTGCAGAGCTTGGGAGCAGCCACTGAGAAGCCCCTCTCCTGTGTTCTCACCAAGTGTTCCCATGATGGTGCTAGGATCAAAGGTAAAGGCCTCAGATCTTAAAACTTTGGAAGGGTCATGTAAGAAGATACAGGTGGTGTACAGACTTTGTACTGGCCTGTGGGAGCAGAGTCCGCTCGCTGGATGCTGTGACTCCACCCCATCATGCCATGATGCTGCACACTCTTCTAGACAGCGCACAGCATCATGGTGCAACCCTGGCGCTACATCTAGATGATGCAGCACCCAAAGGGCATCACAAAGCCATGCCGCCACAGCTATGAGCCCAGCTTCCTTTTTGCGCTTTCTGGAAGCCGGATTGGTGCTGTGGTATGCAGTTGGTGTGACACCGATCCGGCCACTAAAGAGGCTGCTGGATGCCACCCATCTGTATAGCCCCACAGTCTTTCAGATAGTCTGGGCCTAAGTTGTATAGGAAAGCCAGCATGATGTAGTGATTTGAGCATTAGACTATGACTCTGGAGACCAGGGCTTGATTCCCAGTTTGACCATGAAACACATTGGTTGATGTTGGTCAAGTGATGTGCTCTCAGCCTTAGGGGAAGACAATGGCAAACCTCCTCTGATCAAATTTTGCCAACAAAATCTCATGATAGTTTTGACTTAGGGTTGCCATAAGTTGGAACCAACATGAAGGCTCACAGTACACACACACACACACACACACACACTGTATAGGGTTGCATAGATCATAACCAACACTTTGAATTACGCCTAGAAATAGCCTAGTAACCAGTGAACCTTTGCAACATGGGATTTATATGTTCCCTATACAGTGGTACCTCGGGTTACGAAATTAATTCGTTCCGCGGCTAATTTCGTAACCCGAAAAACCTTCGTAACCTGAATTGCCATAGGCGCTAATGGAAAAAAATAGCTCTCTGCTGCCCTCCGGTGGCGAAATAGCGCCGAGGTTTTTTCGTAACCCGAAAAAACCTTCGTAAGCCGAAACAATAAATCCCTATGGGATTTTTTCGTATCCCGAAAAATTCGTAAGCTGGGTAATTCGTATCCCGGGGTACCACTGTATTCTGATCTAGCCATCAGTGTTGCAGCTGGCTTGGACCTACTGAAGTTTCTAAAAGTAACTCTACACAGAGTGCATTAACAGTAACCCAAGCAGGATGTAATCAAGGCATCTGTCCCCATGAATATCTCTAGGAACATGTACAGGCTGAAGCATTAGCAGAGAAGAGGAACAGTACTGCTGCTTCCTAGAATCCAGTGGCAGAGCCCAGAGCTGTGATAGGGTGCATGTAGCATTAAATGACTCACTCTGTACTTTATGATTCTGGCTATTTATATCAATGAAACTGGGACCTAAGCTGGTTAACTCAAGTCCCACTGGTTTTTAGACATCCATCTGAAGCATGACAGTATCTGGATCCAGCTCATGGATGCAGTTACATTTCAAAATCATTATTTTCTCCATCATTTCCTGGAATTTTAAATTTTAGATGTTGTTGCTTTGTTCAGGGACCTCAGTTAGTTTCAGACTTGTTTTTTGTCAAAAAATGTTGGCTGTAAGTCACACTGTCGCCTTCTGTTGAATAGAAGATGCTGTGTCATCTCTTCTTGATGTGCTTGAGCTTTGCTCCCCTCATTATAGGGAATGAGTCAGTTCCCTAGTTTCTCACCCAGTCTCCAGGCAGTACAGTAACAAGGAAGAGTGGAGGGAAAGAAAAAGAATGAGAGGAAAAGAAACATTAAAAAATGCAGTGTAATATCCACCAGCTTCACATTTAAAATACAATATGTACATCTGCTTCAGAAAGGTTATAGAAATTACTTCCTCTTGAGCTCTAACACTGTGTGCGTGTGTTGTGTGCTTTCAAGTCATTTCAAACTTATGACGAACCTATCATAGGGTTATTGTGGCAAGCTTCATCAGAGGGGATTTGCCATTACCATCATCTGGAGGCGGAGAGTGTGTGGCTTGTGACTTGTGCAAGGTCACCCAGTGGGTTTTTATGTCCAAGTGGAGTTTTGAACCCTAGCCTTCAGCAGTTAAAGTGAGATTATAGTACTATAATTGTGTAGTGTGGAAGGATCCTAAAGGTAAAGGTAAAGGTAGTCCCTTGACGTGAATGTCTTGTTGTAACCAACTGTAGGGGGAGGTGCTCATGTCTGTTATTAAGCCGAAGAGCCAGTGTTGTCCTAAAACGACTCCAGTAATCATGTGGCCAGCATGACTGCACTGAACGCTGTTACCTTCCCACTGAAGTGGTACCTATTTATCTACCTGTATTTGTATGCTTTCAAACTGCTAGGTTGGCAGATATCCTCCTTTGAGTGTTCCAGCAAATGAGCTGAGCAAATCATGGTTAAAAAACAACTTTCTCCATGGGCTCATTTGATGCTATCTTTATGGTCCCTTTTTTGACTCTACATTAAAGTCTTTTTATTTATCCAAGCTTTTAAATAATGTGTTTTAGCTGAGTCCTCTCAGTTTTGGTTTAACATTTCATTTCTTAACTACATTTTAGTATTAGGATATTTCATTGCTTTATACTTTATTTTAATGTAGTATGTGCTTGTGATCTGAGGAGGTTTGTCAGGGGAGACAAACCAGATAAAGCAGGTAAATTTACTAGATTACAAGACAGCTATTCTATGCAAATACATGGACCTCAGGGATTAGGTTTGGATAGAATAATCCCATTTAACGTATCACTTATTAAGACAAGAAACTACAGTCGCCTCTCCAAGTCCATGGACTTGAAATCCACAGACTTGAAAATACACAAAGGGGTGACCTCTTCTATGGGGTGCATGCTTGTACTGCACGCCCCGCATGCACATGCCCCATTCAAGCCTATAGAGCTTGAATATGTGCATGTTTCAGAACTTGCGTGGGGGGGGGGGGCACGGAATGAATCCCCCACAAGTTCTAAGGGGCAACTGTACTTGTTAATGAGATCTGTCTGCTCCTTGCCTTCTTCCTTCCCTCTGCTGATAGTGTCATGGACAGAAGGAGTACCAGTGCTGTCATATCTGGGTAGGAAAAAGGGGCAATGAAGAGGCCCTTGGCATTTCTCTATCCATGCTACCAGACTGCTCATTCAAGATGTAAACTATATCACACTACACTATTATAGTGTTATAATTCCACTTTTGCTGCAATGGCTGCCTGCTGTGGAATCCTGAGATTAGTAGTTTAAGGAGAATTTAGAATTCTCAGCCAGAGAGTTCTTAGGCTGCACTAAACTACAAACCCCAGAAATCCACAGGAGGCAACCATAGCAGTTAAAGCGGAATAATAGTGCTATACAAATGGAATGTGATATTGTCCTAAAGTATATTGTCCTTTCATTGGATCAGCTTTTGCAGAAGAATCGTTGGCAGCTGTAGCACTTTAAATAGTATGGTACATCTGTGCAACCAAAAGGGGTGGATAACTTTCAAAATATTTCATGCTAAAATTTAAAAATAAGAACACATTTTGGGGATAAGATTAGAGACAGTAATCCCTACAAGAAGTAGAGGAGAAGGTTTATTTGGAAGTATCCATCTTTATTTTGTCTGCCAATAAATGCAAGCTGTAAACTGACTGTTTTTCTATTCCTATTTTATTTTGTATATGGCACTTTTAATTTGCAAAGTGCTTTATTGTGTCTGCCCTCCCAAAGCCCTGCAAACTAGGTTACCATCAGTGCTGTTTTACAAATGAGGACTTGAACTTGTAAGATGAAGAATCCATTTTCAAATATACTCTGGTGACTTCACTTGGTCATCTTGTCACAACAGAAAATGAATTAAACCCTTATGATTACCATTTATTATTAACAAATCACTCATCTACAAAATGCATTCCAAAAAGTCAAATGTGTTTAAAAAAGAGTAAATTATATATTTAAAAAAGTAGTATACTGGTATTGCAATCCTATAAAATTAGTACACTGTTGGTTGAAATTAGACCTCCAGTAGATAGGAATTCCACAAACTGGAGCAACACAGCAGAGATGGCTTTCTCTCATGTACCCATACAATACATTGCAATATATAGACATGGAGGAAGGCTTTGCTGGTCCATCTTGGTACATATGCAGCTAGATTTAGGGACAAGTGCTTTTTCAAATATTTGCATCTCAAGTCACTTAGGGTGTTAAATCTCATCACTAGCACATTGAGCTCAAACTGGGAACATTGGCCTATTACAGACTGCCAAAATAAAGCTGCTTTGGGTCTCTTTGGAGGTATGCTGTTTAAATGATGCATGCACCCTAAGAATCCGGAAGCTGCACCAAAAGCTGCACTCCAGTGCTTAGGAATGGAGTGTGGCTTTGTCACAACCTCCGGACTCTTAGGACCCATGCATCATTTAAATAGCATACCTCCAAAGAGACCCGAAGCAGCTTTATTTTGGCAGTCTGTAACAGGCCATAGTGATCAAGTCAAACTGTTGTTAAGAGAGCCAGTGTGGTATAGTAGTTGGAGATTTGGAAGAGGATTCTGGAAAACCAAGGTTCAAATTCCCAGTCAGCCATGGAAGCCCTTTGGGTGATCTTGGGTGAGTCCCACACTCTCAGCCTAAGAGGAAGGAAATGGAAAACCTCTTCTGAATAAATCTTGCCAAGAAAATCCAAGGGCAGGATTGCCATGAGTCAGAGTCAACATGAAGGCACATTGCAAAAAGGAAGACAAGATTCAATTTTCAAGTATTTGTACATGAAATTATTTGAAATTAAATTGCAAAATAGACCAAAGAAGAAGGTTACCATTTTAGACTAAATGTATTTATTTTATTTTATTTCAAGGATTTATATCCTGCCTTTCTCCCACGAAAGGATTCAAGGCGGGTTACAATAATTAAAAAAAAAAAAATAGAAGTAAAAGCGTTATTTTACAAAAGTTAAAGAATCATTAAACATTATTCAAGTTAAAACACAGTTAAAACCAGCACAGTGAAAGCATTCACACAGAAGCCCCCCCCCCCACCCCAGCATAGAGGAAGGCAATAGCCAACTTTCTTTGAATAAATCTCACCAAGAAAACCCGATTGGTAGAATTCAAAGATATTGCCATGTTAGTCTGCAGAATCAGTACATAGGGAGATCTTGTAACACCTTTGAGACTAACTGAAAGAAAGAAATTGGCAGCATAAGCTTTCGTAGACCTCAGTCTAAATGCATCTGAGGAAATAGTCTACGAAAGCTCATGCTGCCAAGAAAACCCTATGAAAGGATTGCCATAAATCTAAGTTGACTTGAGTTTATATAACAACAAAGAAAGTGATGTCATGGGATTTCTGTAAGGTATTCTTGTAAACATTTTAACTGTTACATGTTGCACTAGCTACAACTTCTATGTCATCTTCAACAGCAGCCCCATATAGAGTACATTACGAGGGTTGGTGTCAGCCATTGCGCTAACTCACAGTGTCATCCCCCAATTGACTACCTCCCATACCACACCATACAGAATCCTTAGTAATGTTACTCACAAATCCTAATTCCTCATTGAATGGAATGGTAATAGTTGTGACATAAACAACTAGAAAAATTAAAA
Source organism: Sceloporus undulatus (assembly GCF_019175285.1). Classification (NCBI taxonomy): domain Eukaryota; kingdom Metazoa; phylum Chordata; class Lepidosauria; order Squamata; family Phrynosomatidae; genus Sceloporus; species Sceloporus undulatus. The sequence goes on from NC_056522.1 coordinate 59,658,456, forward strand.
TTGTACCTTTAAATTATAATATCATACACACAGCCTAAATGTACATAGTTTCACATGGTTAAAGTTAAATTTTGGTAAGATGTGATGTTTCTAAAGAAAATTAAAAAACAATATTTTATAAATTTATTATTATTATTTTTTTAAAAACAACTTTCTCAAGCATTTTAAAGGTACACAGGCAAATGCCACAGCCCATTTCTGCCAAAAGGCCGATGTTTGGAAAGTAATGGTGTTACCCCCGCTTAGGTTGTCACCTGGTGTGATCCACATCTCCTGCACCCCTTAGTGATGCCTCTGCATTGCAGTAGTCCAAATGGGAGTTACTCGTGCATAAACTACTTTGATAAAACTAATCTGCCACTGATGGCTGGGAAAAGAAACATATGTATCCCTGTGGCCTTTGGCAGAAGTTACTGAGAGCGGTAACCTAGGTGGGTTATTTCCAAATTCTCTACACTCAGTAAACTATCAAGCAAATTCACACCTATTGACTGAGGGCTTTTAAGGTCATGACCATTACATTGTATTTGATCTGAAATCTAACTGGTAAGGCAGTGTAGATGATCCTTAAATGGAAGACAATGGTCACTGTGTCATATTCTTGTTGATGTCTCTGTGAATAAATTACCTGAAACACATGCAGTTTAGTTATCAGCTGTATGTGAATCAATGCTGATCTGAGGCATTTTGTTACCTTGGATTGCAACATGATTCCCTCTTAGTTCTATGTACAAACACGGTGAGGACCAGCAGTTGACTCATTCTTTAGCAATGTCCAATTATTTATCATCTTGCATTTAATTTTCATTTAGACTCCATCTTGCTTCATATAAAGTTGGCTCAGCCACTAACGGGAAGAGGTGAAGCCTGTTCTTCTTCCTCCTCCTCTCCTTTTTAATTTATCTCTCACTCAGCAGGGAGCAGAAGCTGCAGAGGGGGGGGGGATCCATTTTTTAATGACTTAATGACTATTCAGGCTGGAAAAGTAAACAGCAACAAAATAAATAAATAAATAAATAAATAAGGACTTTTCCAATCTCTGAAAAGGAAGTGACAGTCAGGTGCAGGAACAGCAGAAGTAGTGCTGAATGATACCAAACCCTTATTTTGGTCCTCCTCTGGTCTTTAAAATGATTTTATGCATCATTGGAAGAAAAATATTTCTCAGGTACAATTGGGTATATCTGATTTAGTTAGAAATCACCTCTACATTTATTATTGCCTGTGGATATGTACGTTGGTCTAGGTATCTTACTTAACCAAAGATATGCACTACCCTTTCAAGATAAATTAGAAACCAATTTCCAATATCAGGTCAATCTTTAATGTACATAAGGAAATGAAGTTGTAGAAGCAAAATATTTCCTCTGGAATTTATTAAATTGTTTGGCTTTTTAATAATTAAAGAAACCTCATTACCAAACAAACAAGAACAGGTTGGCTATTCACCTTAGAAAGATGATATTTTGTAATTCCACAATAACAGAGCAGGGCTTAAAAATGAATGAATATGCATAAAAATGCAAATTATTGCAGTTAATTGGTTCTATCTCCTTATATTCTCTGAATTATTAATTTATGGTGCCACAAATCTGCCTCTTACAAAAATATATAGTAAAAAACAGCACAGGATACTCATCTTTGCCATATACAACTGTTTGCTCATTAACTAAGTGCTTTTGTTATATTTCTTTATTTTTTGGAAATAAAGCGATAAAAAGTATTATGATGATTACAGATAGGGCATTGACAACTTTTATTTTCATACGAAAACAAAACCTTGAAACCTATTTGGCTTAGGAGTTTATCACATGGGGAAAACTGGAAGTTTAAATGAGTAAGAACCTGCAATTATCCAGCATATTATGCACAATTGCGCAAATGATTTTCACACGGCGTTGCGTGCAAACTGCTTAGAATCTGACAAGAAAGTGACATGAACCAGCAAATATTTTTGGGAAAATATTGTGAATTCATTTCCATTTCAATTGTGCAGCTTTTTCTGCACAATTGCTGCAGTGTGAAAGCTATGTGCTATTTATTCATGGGATTCTCTCCATTTTTGTGCTTACACATCCTCCTTTTCTAAGACGCATACTCCATGTCCATCTTCTGTCCAGGTGGGATTCCAAAAAATGCCTGTCCTTTGGAGCAGGACTGTGAAGCAGGGATTTCTAGTGTCTTTGGAGCTTTTTTGTGGGGATGTCCTCCTCCCTTTCCTCCCCAAAGTGTTCCATTTTGCAGTGCCTGGTTCTCCTCGGTGGGGGAGAAGTGCAGGTTTTAGATGAGGGAGGAGACTCACTGCAATGGGATCAGTCCCTATGTATTCCTCTACATACAGACACACAATCACACAAACACACATCAGCATCTCAGCTCAAAGGCTTTCCCCCCATTTTTGGCAGAGAAAACTTGAATGGGCATGCTTTTTCTTCTTCTTTTCCCCCCTCCATCAAACAAGCCCTTCAACCCTGCAGTGTCATGCCTCTATCTGGCTGTGTTCAGAAGTGCAGGGAGGCACGGCCAAAAGGGGAACACCCGAAAGAGAAGAAGAAGGAATATTCCCCACCCCCAAGGAAAGAACTCACCCTCTTTTCAGTTTCTAAACCTCCATAAAATAAAGGTTTCTGGGCTCTCTTAGAAACCTCCAGCCTGGTGCTAATTTCCGCACTAAAGAGAGATTAATGTGCATTTAAAGCATTCCACAAATAAAGTGAAAATGGCAAGTAATTGCATGAATGATTATCACATGCAATTGGGCAAATAAAGTGATATTGGAAATCCATTGTTGCTTAAATCCCAAAAGTAAAAAGATGTGCATTAATGTTTCGTTGCGACAACTTTAATGGTGGGTTTTGTGCGATGTCAGGTGAAGTCGTTATGCGTAATTACAATTTTTCTGGGATATTCACAGGATAAACTCCCAATCTCCTTCGTGTGGTAAACTTGAAGAGTGTGTGTGTGTGTGTGTGTGTGTGTGTGTGAAAGAAAAAGAGGGACCTAAAAAAATTCCTTGCCCTCACCATCCATCCATCCATCCATCCATCCATCCATCCAAGCTCTCTTTCTTCTTCTCCTCCACTTCCTCCTCACCCCATAGAGATCATAGAGGAAGAGGCACAGCCTGCTCCAGCTTCCCAGCCACTACTTTAGGAACCTCAAGCCTACAAAGGTCTTTCTGGGCTCCAGGGTTGTCATTGGGAGTGGGGAGGAGGTGCCTCAAAACGTCCTTCTTCCCTTCCTCCCTGGCATGATGCCCCCGATGGCGATGAAGAAAGGAACCACACACACACACACTAGAGATCCCCATCTCTCTCTGCATCATCATCCATTCCACCATCGCTATTGCCCCCCTCATATATCTATATGGACAGAAGGCTGAATTGATGTAGGACATATCCAGGAAAAAGGAAAATGCTCTGGTCACTCTGAGGCATTAACAGCATTCTGTCCTCTTTCTTACTTAAGTAATGAGCCTCTAACACGATATTGGGTTCTGCATGTGAAAATCATTCACATATTTGCACACTTTTGCGGGATACCAATGCTTTAATCATTATTGAGATGTAGGTTCATATGGCTTCGTGTGATAAACCCCTTAGAAGCAGTTGCATACCCTCCCACATGTCATACATGAAAACAGCAACATGTATGTCCAAGAAACATCAGAGTGTGATCAAGATGGCAAAAGTTATGAACTAGGAAGATTACACATGTTGGGAAAGGCTAGGGCACTTTGGTTTTGCCTGAGCCAACTGGAAAAAGTAAGCTTCCTCTGCCTCTCCTCCTTTCTCTACTGCTGAATTAAAGGAATGCAACCTCCATTTGTATTTTGAACTCAGTTTCACACAACTGAAATAGGCTGAGAACAAACGGGAAAGTGGAAGGTGGAGAGGGAAACTGAAATGTTTTAAAAATAGCTGAAAAGGTTCAACGACAGGATTAATTGGGACTGTCCTTGCCAAACTGAGACAACAGGAAGGTATGCAGCTGGTTATGTTTGTGTTATTGTAGTGAAATGGCTTGAATATCCTAAAGGCACCAGATCCCATCTGATCTTGGACACTAAGCATGGTCACTTCTGGTTAGTACTTGGATGGGAAACTATCAATGAACACCAGTATGCTATATTTCTGAGGCAGGAACAGGAAAAGAACACCTGTGAGTACTCTTTGCCCAAGAAAGTTTTATGAAATTCATGGGGTTGCTATAAGTCAAGAGGCAACTTGAATGCACACATACACACTGTACTGGAAGTGATTTGAATACAGAGATCATTTAGAGGCTATGACTCACTCCTGGACCCTGGACACATTTCACTGTGCCAAGGAAAATCTAAAACAGCCACTCAGCATCTCTGGATCTATTTTGATGCATTAACATTGGAAATAACGATTTAATGGATCCTAGGCAAGGTCTAGATATGGGATGGACACAGCAAGATCTGTGGGGCACATGAAGCCCTGCAGGGACCCTCACAGTTCTCACTTTTAAAGTGAAAGGGGCCTCTTGTATCTTTTAGGTCAATGGTTCTCAAACTTTGGTTCTCCAGGTGTTTGAAGCTTCAGCTCCCAGGTTCAGTGTGGTATGGAACATGGATGGCTTCTAGTCTTCAGGAAGTTGTTCACCAGTGATCAAGATATTCCACAGGTTTGTATGATATTCCCCTCTCCAATCTGGCCCAGCGCAAAGAGTGGATGAAGACTCCACGCATCTCCTTCCCGCCCTCTCAGCACTGGCTGCTTGTTACAAATGGCATTCCCTCTACAAAGAGTGTTAAGAATATAATTACCACTTCTCTGATGTAGCTACTTTAGATTTTTGCCTTCATTAGCAGCAAGCCAGGTTCATTCAAAATCTCAGAGGAGGAGGAGAAGCCTTTCCCTGCATCAGGGTGTTTTTAGACTATACATTTCCTATTTTAAAATAATTATTACCATATTGTTTCTTTGGATTTGTAATTTGCATTTTATTGCATTGTTTCAATGTCATAGTTATGGGATTCTGTGAGGTACCTTGGGGGCCTTTTTGTCCAACAGACAGAACAGAAATAAGCTATAAGATAACCCAAGCTTAGAAGCCTTTCTTTTTTGGAGTAAAACCCAAACAACAACAACAATATATAGTTTTAAAACCTTTTAGATATATATAGTAATATATATTTTAAAAATTCTAAGCTTTGAAGAGAGCAGAACGATGTAACAGCATCTGTTAAGCTTGTTTTACTGACTTTTGGGCTATCAGTTTTTCATAAACCTGTGGAATGTAGTTAAAGCTCTCAGATTTTAGGGCATTGTCTTTGCTGGTCCTCCGGAAGAGGGAGACAAATCTCAGGGTGAGAGTGCTGCCTTGAAATTGTGTGTATATATGCAAAGACATAGCTGTGTTAGCCTATACAAGCATACAATGGAATCTTGTAGGACTCTTTGAGACTAGGTAGAAGAAAAAGGTTTGTGGCATAAGCTTTTGTAGACTTTTTTGTCCCATTTAGATTCAAAGGTGCTACAAGATTTGTATGTGTGTATACATATTATTCTGACTGGTCAGCTTTTGCATTTTTTATTTGAATGACATGCTCTGCAACTCCAGTTGATGCTTCAGCTGTCATACTTAGTAACATCACCAGGGGCTTCCTTTTGTAAGATCACCATTGTGACATCAAGTCCTATCCCTGTGTGACATCATTTCTATGTCTCAGGTTTCAGCTTCCAAATCTCTGAGCCTGCATACCCTCCAACTGTGCCAAATTGGCAGGACAGTCCTGATTAATGTCTTGCCCTTCCCAGGACAAAAACAAACCTCTCCGCCTCTCCTGCCTTTTCTGTTCTTCCTCATTAATAACCTTTGGCATCTTGATCACACTGATGTTGCTTGGACATATACCTCTGCTTTCATCTGAGAAGTGTTAGAAGGCATGGGTCTGGGATAGACCAATGGTAGTAGACACTATTTTCTGATGTAGTTAGTTAATTACATATTGTGTGGAGGTCTCTTTTGTTAGTTCTGAAGCTGTGTGAGCTTCATTGCATGGCTCTGAGGTACCCTCAAACAGCTATTTCAATGACACATTTTTTAATAAAGTTTAAATGGTTGCAGGTTCTATCCCTCAGATGACAGATGGCAGAAGAAAATGGAGTTTGGAAGTACGATGTTCAGTTTCTAGGCACGTTTTTGATCAAGGAGAGGCAGACAGTTATGTGCAGTCTAAGCAACCCAGGTCAATGTATGCTGGCAAGGCTGAGAAGAAAAGAGAAGTCAATCAAGATCAGTGAGCAAGACAGGAGCATGCAAGAGTGGGTAGATTTATTGGAGCAACACATAGGTCATGCACAGACAGAGGCTATAAGAAAGGAGAAATGGCATATAGTGACAAGTGACTGGACAGTTACCAACCAGGTGAAAGACTGCAGAGGCAAGGACCAATGACACTGCTTGGGCACAAGGAGCTCATACTCTGAAAGGCCCGTGAGCTGTCAAAGGAAGCCTGGGCATGGCCTGACTTTCTTTTCTTTATTTATTTTTTGGAAATATTTTTATTAGTTTCATAATCCAGAATATAACACTGTTATATTATTTTATAAGTGACATAGAAATAAAATAAAAAATAACTAAATGAGTATATACAAATATGTCATTCAATGTATCATATGTTCTAATACTTCCTTACTTCATTCCAGTTCTGTATAATATATACTAAAACAGACTTTCTAATGAAATTATCAAAAATAAAAATCTCTATGTGATAATCTTATTTAAATCTTTAAAGTCATCTGGTTCTTTTTAAATTATTTCTTAGTATAGATCACCAAACAGATTGTATTTAACATTTCATTCATATATTATCAATTAGGATCAGTCAAAAATTATACTTATATAATTCCCTTTCTCTTCCTTCATAAATTTTAGGAAGGGATCCCAATTTTGGTTGAAATCTTCAAGTAGTCTTTTATGTATTATATAAATTAATCTATCCATCTCCATGTAATCCTAAATTTTCAATAACCAAGAATCTAAATCTGGAATTTCATGATTTTCCCAGAGAGAGGCATATAATATTCTAGCTGTGCTTATCATGTAGAATAGCAGCTTCTCATGTTTTCTTTCCAATTGTTCATTATCTATCATATTTAATAGATACATCTTTGGTTCAGCCCCTACTGTTAAATTAAATATTTTCTTAATCAAAGAGTGTACCATAGTCCAGTATGTTTTTGCTTTTTGGCACCCCCACCAACAATGAAAAAAAGTTCTGACTTTATTTCCGCATTTCCAGCATTTATCTTTAGATTTTTGCCCATCCTAGCTAAAGTAAATGGTGTTATATACCATCTGAATTGCATTTTATACATATTTTCTTTCAGTCCATAACTCAATAAACATTTGATCCTTTTCCCCCAATCCCCCCCCCCCCCCATTGCATTAACAGCCCTGGTGGCACAGTGGTTAAATGCCTATACTGGAACCACTCACTCAAAGCCTTAATACTGCGAGTTCAATACCAGCAAAAAGGGCTCAAGCTCAACTCAGGCTTGCATCCTTCCGAGGAGGTCGCTAAAATGAGTACCCAGCTTGTTGGGGGCAATTAGCTTACACATTGTAAACCGCTTAGGGAGTGCTCAAGTGCACTGATAAGTGGTATAGAAATGTACTTGCTGTTGCTATTGAATAGTTTAACTTAAATCTTACACCCATTTAATCATTGGACTCATGATAAATTCTTGTTCCATTTAATATTTCAATAATAATTGATACAATTTGGAAAGCTCATGATTATTTTCTTGTTCTATTAATTTTTCAAAATTTTCATAACCTATGCCTGTTAATTTCATATCCTGATTAAATCTTTCTTTTATGAAGATATTTACATACTGATATTCCAAACTAACATGGCTATGGACTTTATCACATGGGGGAAACAGGGAAAAATAGGGGTTTAAACAGCTGATTATCCCCTGCAAAATGCAATATCTCATTGAAGATTTTCACCTGACGTTGCTATTAAAGAGACAATAAAGAGCAACAAATCACTGACAGGGAAATCCTGAAAAGGATTTGTAGCTGTTTATTGCCTCTTTAATAGCAATGTGTCTGAAAATCTTAAATGTGATATTGTGTTTTGCATGGGATAATCAGCTCTTTAAAGCCCCGATTTTCCCCATGTGATAAAGTCCTATGTCTCTGAATTTTACCCACAATGAAGACATTGAAAGATTTTCCATATCCTGGTTAAGTCATTAATCACAATAGAGACTCATTAAGAAATCAGAAGACTAGGACTTAGAAGGGCAGCTATGAAGTAGTTAGATAGGATCCTGAAGTGTCACTGCATATAACTGAAAACTGTAGTTAGGATTGTCCATAACATTGTATTTCCCATTTCTAAGAAGAAATAGAAAAAAAAATCAACTCATTGTGCTGGAAAAGAGTTCTGTGGATACTGCACACTGCTAAAATGATCCTAGGGTAAATCAAGTCTGAACTCTCCCTAGAAGCCAAGATCATTAAAATGTGAGTCTCTTGTACTTTGGCCATATCATGAGAAGACATGACACACTAGAAAAGACAACAATGTTTAGTAAGATAAAAGGCAGTAGGAAAAGAGGAAGACCTCATTCCAAATGGATAGACTCAATGAAGGAAACCACAGCTCTGAGTCTGCAACATCTGAGCAGAGCTGTTGGTGATAGGGTGACTTGGAGGCCTCTTGTTCATGGGGTTGTGATAAATTGAAGTCGACTTGATGGCAGTTAACAACAACAGAATTAGGAAGGGTAAAGTTTTGCTCCTCTCCTCTCCTTTCCCCCTGCTGAGTTAGTTGAGTATGAACTGCATTTGCACTTTGAACTCAGTTTGCGGCAACTAAAGTAAGCATAGGACGAAGGAGGAAAGTGGAAGAAGGATAAGGAAACTGGGACATTGTAAAAGCCACTGAAAAAGTGGATGACAGAGGAGTAATTGGGATTATCTCTGCCACACCAGGATAGTTGGTGAGTATGGGTCTCCCCTCCAGCAGTCTGGCTGAAGGATGGTGACACTGGATAAGAGGTGGGTTATCCCATCAATGGGTCCAGGCCTCATGATAGGCCAATGCTTATGCAGCTTTCTAGGAACAAAGTTGTGGCCTTTTAATACCCAAATAGGTTTGTGTGTGTGTGTGTGCATGTGCGTCTTGGCTCCCCATGACCCATTAAAGTCTTTATGCTAGAACTGCAAGACTAATCACACAATTCCTTGTATATGCTTACTAGGCACTGTTTGAAATGAGAATAATATTTTTTTTTGTCTTTTGCAAATACTAGCGGAAGCTATTCCAGAATGTATTTCTGTTAACAATTAGAAATAAATACTGTTTTATCTCTTACTTCAGTCTTCTAATGGACACCTTGATATTATTTATCACATTTAGTTTCACTCCAAAGTATGATTTAAAAAAAAAAAAAGAAGAAACAAAGCCATTGGTGTAAGGATGGATAAGAAATAATTTTTTTGACTTTTCTCATAGGAAGAGAATTTTTCAAAGAGATTGCTTGATTATTCATTTCAGCATATTTGGCGTCCCTTCTGGCTGTTTTGAATATATTCCATTTTGTGAGTGACGCCAGCATTTTCTGCCATGCAGGTGCTTTAAACATTTGACCCTACAGGGTTCACTGAGATGACAAAAGATGCACATGTAGAGAAGAACCAGACGTGATGGCAACAATGGGAGGAAGTGTTAGGAGAAACTTCTGGGGAGGAAAAGAATATACAATGAACATGCAGGATGAGCACAATGAAAACATATGGTTAACATTATATATTGGATTTCATGGTGATGACTCATGAAAAATTGTTAAAAATTTCTTAGGAGTCTTTTCACATTTTGAAAATAATTCTCTCTCTCTCTCTCTTCTATCCTGCTCTCTCACTATTTCCAATGTGAAAATATATGTTTTATCCCTTCCATCTGTTTCCTGTTGTTTCAAATTATTAATCCATCAAGGGATTATGCTACTTTTGCATCAGCTGTTTAGAAGCATATAGAAAAGATGGTAGCAGTGGCCTTGTCAAAGGTTTTCTGAAAATCTGTGTGCGCAGATTGACTTGACCACCCTTGAGAAATCTAGAAAGGTTTTGTCACCCAGATGTTTAAATTAAAATTAAATAATTTATTAAATACTCTTCAAGGGGTAGTATCAAGTGCATGTCAGTCAGCCCAGTAGTAATGCACTCATTAGTTAAAACAGCAAAAGGAAAGATTAATTTAATGTTATACTGAGAAATTGCATACAATTGCCTTGCATAAAGTGATTGCTATGCATAAGGTGCTATACACACATAAGCTGGCTACAGAAAACCCATGAGTTTATTGAATGTGCTAAATTATTGAAATACCTTACAAGAGGCATAGCATACCAATCTGAAGGCATATGAAGATAAGGAATATAGTCTGCAATTATTAATTCAAGTTTCTTCCTGGACCTTTTCTGTTTTTATACACATTGCACAATTTTAGCAGTTTTACATCACTATAACTGCCATGGCTCCATCTAGAGAATACTAGAATATGCACTTCAATGAAGTATTTGGAATTTCTTGCTGGAGAGCTCTACTCCACTTCCTTGAACAACAGCTCCAGAACTCTCTGGCAGAGAATTCCCAGTTCTGGACCAAATGATAAATGGATGGAGTCATAGTTGTTCAAGATGGATCAAAGACACATCTACTGTATGACACAGTAAGTCAGAAGAAGGACTATTTTTCAGCCATTTCCCCCAGCCCAGAAATGGATGTTTTGTTTCTGAGCTATTTCATGGATGAAATGATATTCTTTGGGGAGAAAGAGAAATGGTTTGCATTTTATTCTTCCCCAAAAGCCTTGATTTGAGGTGCTTGTTAAGTGGGTGTAAGACTGTAGCCTTAGTTTTCAGTATCTTTGACAATACACTAACAACCGTTAGCTGATAGGAATGTTCTGTAGTAAGAATTAGGCATAGGGTTGTCAGATCATAGGGCTCTGCCCTGAAACAAGGGTGAAAATTCTCCAGTTTTGTTAGATTCAGCTTCGGGCAAGAGGAAAGGACTGCATGTAATTCTCCAGCTCTGCTAGTAGAGCAGCAGCTTATTGCAATTTGCAAGGTGTTATTGATTTGGCACTGTAACTTACAAAGGCTCTCTGGGGGTGGGGGTTGTCTATGTATTTGTAATGGGCCTATCATATTGGTGGGCTAGCCATTCATGGATTGGCACTCCTGCAGATCGTTATGCCACATATTAGCCAATGATGGTGTGTGCCTGTGGTGTGTTTTTACAGGTGCACACATTTCCACCCACTGACTAATAGTGGCTTGAGTTCCTATGTCCCCCCCCCCCATCTGCTGGGGGTAGTGGTATCAAGCCCACTGTATTTAGTTTTCCCTTCTCTTGGTAGTCATTTGGCGAGCAGGGCTCACCCTCCACCTTGCTTTTCATCTATCATTTAGATAGAAAAAAGCAAGCTAGATTAAAGGTTCCTCAGACCTTTCCCCTAAATAGACAAGAAGGAAGAATCCCCTCATTTCACCTGGATCTGGGAACAGCAAGTTTAGCTAAGATTTCTTAATTTCCAAACAGGAAAAAACAGTACAGTATGTTCAATCTCTCTCTCTCTCTCTCTTCCTGCTCATCTAGAAGTGTAAAAAGTGCCTGACAATACTGAGAGTTTTCAGTTCTTTTTGTTTTGATTTTACCTGCATATTACCAAATTTTCATCCAAACCTGTTTTGAAATATTTCAGGATTCCCTCCCTTCCTTTTCTTCTTTCTTTTTTTCTTCACAGATCATACTCAGATGCATGCAACACTTAGGAAACTGATCATCACCAATTGCTACTGAGCTTTATTATTATTCAGGTGTTAGAGTCAAAGTCCTAACGTGATTTAGCAATATTATACTAGTTAAACATTAGGATCATTTTGTTTTGGTGCAAACATTTCTCTTTCCCTTACTTGATCTTTGTTGAATCTGTGTCACAGAAACAATACCTGTGTTTACTCTCAATGGGATAATACAAATTCTGAGATAATGCAAACAGATAGTCAAGTAGTGCTACATTTCATTTAGCAAAATGCTGGTTTAATTTAAACTGACCTGGGAAATAGGAATGAAAAGTGAAAAGCTTCGGTCCTTGGGAGAAGTGGGAAATACAAATAAAAATTATTATTATTATTATTAGTTGAAGTAAGCTGATGACAAAGGTGGAAAGTGGGAGAAATCAGGGGATTTTAAACTGTCCTGTTAAATGGATCAGTATGATTTAAGCCTTTAAATTATGCCTATTGTTTTAAATAATTCAAGCAGATTTTATTATCTGTCACCCCAAGATTCTCCATTATAAGGCGGGATATAAATATTTTAATAAATCAACATTTAAATAAATAAAATATTTTGCCCTACAGCACCATAAGTAAAGGTGTCCCTTAAGATGGAGGGTTGGAAGCGGAGGACTTTATTTTTAATTTTAGGTCTTCTTTCATGGTGTGCAATTTGACATTGTGCTTTTCTGATAATATTGATTCAACATGGTTGTTCAAAGCCTAACATAAGGTGTGGGGGGTGGGGGGGGAGAGCAGGCATATCAGAGATGAGACATGTCAGAGATGGTGTATAGGTTGCAGCAAAGGCAAACACCTGTTATTTTGGGAAGCCTGCCAAGGCAGTTGTGGTTAGATATTGTGTTAAAAGTATTAACCTTTATCTGAAGATCTTTTGCGGTTTCCCTTGGCATAAGTGAATTTGCTATAAAAGATGGCCCTTTTTGAGCATAGCTAGGGAGAAGTAAGACCAAAGTTTTCTCCTCGCTACAGAAGGATCAAAATAATGGCAGCATGGTAAAGACGATTCTTTCTGTTCATCATAGTCAGCTGAATTATGAGTGAACCAGTTCCTCTGATATTATTTTTTTGATCTTAGAGGGAAAAAATCTGCCTTGCCCTGCCAGAGCCTATGTACTGCTTAGAGCAGCTTTCATTATTTTAAAATCACAATATTGTATCATAAAAATATACTGAAAGTACAATAGAGCGTAACAAAAAAAAAACATTAAAAATTCAGCAAAAGCATAAACATATTTTATATGTTTATATAAAATAATAGGTATGTGCTAACCATATACCTGCCAGAATAAAAATGTCTTTACCAACTAGTGAAAGGCCAGTAAAAAGGGTGCCACTCATGTGTCATGGGGCAAGATGTTCTAGAATATATGTGTAGTTATGTAGGCCTTATATCGTGTTGTAACTTGGAAAGGTTAAGTTTTTAGATTACATTTCCCGTAATATTCTGCCCCACATGATCAATGGTTCTAAGGGATTGGAAATTCTGGACATTATAATCCAAAACCTTAAGTTTTCCCAGCTCTGGATTTAGCATACTTTCACTCTAGATGGCCCTTTGTTCTTGATATTAGAGAACAGGCAGGAAAGTAAGGGAGGAAGTGCTCTCTTAAACATCCTGTACTGAAAGCTTTTACACTGAATATTGTCATCACTACTGTTTCAGCAACCAATTGGTAACCAATGCAGCTGTTTCAGGAATAATATAATATGACCCTTATTGTTGCATATTGGGCCAGTGAAACTTCCAAATACTTTTCATGTTAAGTGTGTTGCAGTAATTCAACCCATAACTAAATCATGTACAAGGGGGGGAACATTCCCCCATCCAAAACATCCTGACTCCTGCTGTAGAGTCTACTTCCTTCTTCACCAAGAACTATTTTGTCTTGTCTGGATTAAACATCCATTTGTTCACCCTCATTCAGGCCTTATTCTTCCCATGCATCAATTCAACTCTATCTCAGCATGGATTTCATGTGCAATAATCTCCTACATCTAGTAGTGCATACTGGGATGAAGATGCAGTGGTCGGTCTCCATTTCTGTAAACATGGGTCTGTCTGGTACTCAGATATCTGCCTTTTGCATTAGGCAACTCACATTGTATGCCTACTCCAAACCACATAGGTTTGCCAGATGAAAACTGGAAGGGGTGTAGAGGAGGGAATTTTAGCAAATTTTGTGTGTTTACAATCAACATCTGCTGAAATTCCCTCTTGTACCCAACCATTAAAGAAATAAGTGCTCTCTCTCCAGATTTTACTCTGGCAAACCTAAAATCACATCAAGTATTGCCAAGTTTCTGGAGAACTCTTAAAACTTGCACACTTCAGTGGGAATTTATTTATGCCTAATAAAGGTATGGCCTAACTGTGGATTTTGTTTCTTATTTCAGAAGATCTGTCCATAATAAGTAGAAAATGTTACAAGGGTCAACTTGTTTGTTCATATTCTTTCCTTATTTTGAAATGAAGGTAGGCTTGTGTGTTTGAACTGATTTCTCCCACTTCTGCTTTCACTTTCAAAAGCAAGTATCTCAGCAAAGAGGGCTTCTAAGGGCAACAAAGACTGATAGGAAGGATGCTTTCTAAAAAAAAAAAAAAACCTAAACAGTTCCCACCACAAAAATAAAGGATAGGTTTTTTTTCATAGAAAAGTAATGGATATTGTCATTTTGTTTGTCATTCCCAAGTTGAAAGCTAAAGTTGTTGTGTACTAAAGTAAATGTGTAAAATTGTTATCAGGCCTTAGAGCACCATTTTCTCCTCCCACACTTATTAATTAGAGATGCTATGGCTAAATTCTCACAATTGTATTGCAACAATAAGTCCAGTAGGTCCTACTTGATTTGCTTCACTGATGCAGTAAAGGAGCAGATTGTCTATCGCTTGTCAGGTGAAAATGTGGAAACATACAAATGTAAATTAGGAAGAGATTTTCACTGAAGATCTGTGAATAAACCCTCTCTCACAAAAAGCACAGCTCAGTATATCTCTGCTTAGAGATATAGATAAATAGATCTCTGTACAGAGATATGCTGTCCTTGCCAGAGTATTTAGAGTTAGATCCATAGCTGCAGACTAATGTAGTCATTCTCTGGTCTGAATGAATTCAATGAGGCTTAAGTAAGTTGTGAGTAATTTGTCCTACTGATTTGCATGGGAGAAAGGCATGACTAACATCATCAGGCTGGAAACCTTTGTGACCATTTCACTATTTTTGTTCTGCCGTTTGTGACCCTTGGGTCAGAAAGGTCAATATTTTCCTTCCACAATCTTGTTTTCCTCCCTGACCTCCTTTGGAGCATGACCAGCAAAGTGATGAGATACTGAGTAGCATGGTAGTATGGCATTCATGTTCCAATTTCAGATGACTTAGGGATATATTTTATTATTATTTATTATTATGCTTTATTTATATAGCACTGTAGATTTGATCCTATTTGTGGCCTATCTGACAGACAGTATACAGTATAGAAATATTTGGTATCTATATTAAACAATGTGCAGCAGGGCTAGTAGAATGTATGTTTGCAGTACAAGCAGGAGTAGTTAGTCAGGATTGTAAAGCAAAAAGAAAAAAATATGTCTTTATCATCTCAGCAAATAAATTTTGGATAGGAAAGAAGATCAGTAGAAGAAGCTTTCCAATAATTGTTTAAAAGAGCCCGTAAAAAGCTGTGTCACATGTCTGGGGGGGCAAGCTAGGAGCCATTATGAGGGTAGGAGCCCCATGGCTGCTTCCTTCTCAGAAAAAGGGAACAAAGGAGATGATCAGATTGGGGGAAATCAGGGAAGAAAAAGGCAAAGTTGAACAACTGTGCTGAAGATTTTCAGATGACATCATGCTTATCCAGGACTTAACCCATGAAGATCCATCCAGGAATGCTCCATCAACAAACCATTCCCAAAATTTCCCTGTGAATGGTTTGTTGCTGGAGCATTCTTGGATCTTCATGGGTTAAATTCTGGGTAACTGAAATGTGTCTGAAAATCTTCAGTGTGATCGCACAACTTTGCTGGGTGTATGCCTTTTACTCCCAGCTTCCCATCTCCCTGTTTGATAATCTTGAATGAGACTAACCACTTAAAGAAGGATGAAATGACCTCAACAGGTAAGAAGGAAGCATAAGTTTTGAATGCACAGACAAAAGAAAGAGAGGTGAATTGAGCTGCAGGAGGTACTATCTAAGTTTTCCTTTCCTGGTAATCACTTTATACAAGGTTTGTGCTTCTTTGCTTTCAACACACAGCTTTTCTAATTGTAATTTAGCTAAGATGGCTTTTTGAGGTTCCCAGAGGTCTTGTGCCATGGGTACGTTCTGTGGCATAAATGCTCACTGCTTCTGACATACTTTGATCTCATTGCATAGATTAAACTGATTTTGAATGGAGGCGACTTCCTTGCAAAGCCAAGAGCTATGCAACATTTCAGAGATAGGAGATACTTGAAGGGAATAATCACTGGGTGAAACTGCTTCTCTCTTACCCCACCTATTTACTTTCCTCCTACAAACTCTTTGTATCTGTTGTGGTGCTGGGTGTGTGTTGTCATGCTACAGGGGAAAAGTGGCTGGAGAGCATTGCAGAGGAAGAATAATGGCAGGACAAGGGCTAAGCAGCCTTCCTTCTTCAAAGTATGCCTTCACATCATCACTACTTCATAGGTGCGGTCAGGGCTCTGGGGCCATTTTACACTACACAGTTATAGCAGTATGAGTCTATGTTCACTGCCATAGCTGCATCCTATGGAATCCTGAGATTTGTGATTTGGTGTGAATTCTAATGCCCTTCCTTAAACTGCAAATCTCATGATTCCATAGGATGTTGCCATGGCAGTTACAGTTAAATCATAGTGTTATAATTTTGTAATGTGGAAGGCTTTGTGTCTTTGATGAACGGAGAATTCCATTCCACCCATTGTGACCCACCTTGCAGGGTTCTTTGCAAAAATACTATAAAAGTTTGGATAGGGGAAATACAATTTCTACAGCAGATGGAGTTTCAAATTGATTCTACAACAAAACAAATGGAATTGCTTGTATATATATATTTTAAAAAACCCAACGTATTGGGCAAAGACATTGTGTTTTAGAAGAGTGACTAATAGTTTATTTTTATCAGTCAGGAAACTAATGAGTGGCATTCTTGTCTAGAATGTAGTAATAAGCTTCCAGCTTCCCCCCGGTAACAGTATTGCTGGATAAAAAAGCATTGCATCCAAACCTGCTTCTTTGGACAAACCATTCATGGTGATTTCAGTCAATAAACCTTTGACCTCACAAGCTGTGATAAAGCTGTCCACTTTCTATCTGGGCTAATGAATCCTTTAGAGCTATTGCTAATGTACCCAAATGGCTGTATGACTAGCTGTTCAATGTATTCAGACGATATAAGATATGGGGGGCAATGTTGAAATGGTTAAAGACTGCATAAATCTGAAGGCTGTATTCAATTAATCATATAAACACACACATCCCTCTACAATAGCCTTCACCAAACCTGACAACCTTCAGGTATGTTGGACTATGTGTGCTGGCTGGGGATGATGGGAATGGTAGCGTGATATGGGGGTTGCTAGGTTGGGGAAGACTGCTTTTGAGTGTCTTGGGCAACCTGGAGAAAAAGCAGGATATAAATGAAAGTAATAAACTTTTGTTTGTCTCTGAATGATAAAAGCATGTATGAGTGTGCACATTTGTGTGGAATTCGTTCTCTTTTTGCCAAATAGAATGTGCCGAAGGAAGGCCTATCATAACCAAGAGGCCTTCTTCTCGACAGATGGTGTTTAGCTGCAGTTTTCTCTTTGAGTTTTAGACTTCATTGTTCTAATAGGTTAGTATAAGAGTGCCCTCTAGTGATGACAATTTTATGGGCATAGAATAATGTAACATGGCTGCCTCTTAACTCTAAAACTGACTGGGAAAAAGGGATAGGAATGGGTTGCAAATCCATTAGAATAAGGACATATATGTAGGTGCTGATGGCACACACTGGCAAAGTGACCCGTATGTAAATTCATACGTATATGTTAATCATCCACAACAGTCAGCATTCCCAAAGAAGATATTAATAAAGAAAAAAAATTCTAGTAGCCTTTTTACTTAAATGAGAGCCTTATTTATAATAAATTATATATACTTATAGAAGTAGAAAGATTCCCCAGTACTAAGGGAATAGTGCTGGGACAAAAGGAACATGAATCGGCAAGCAAGAGTGGCAAACATTTATTTATTTTTATTTATTTGGAAAAACAGCAAACCTTATAGGTGTCTAAATAGAAAGCTTTCAAAGGATAAATGTCTGTACCTAAGTGGTTTAGTTTCTATATATTCCCAAATTTTATAAAGATGTTGACAAAATGGAAAAATAATAATAATGTTGGAGCCATTTGTTTTCCCAATTCAGGTCAATATAGATCATAGCTTCCCTTTTTAAAAAAAAAAAAAATTAAAAGAAAATTAAACAAAAACAATAATTGTAAACAAACATATACATATACATATTACATATATTACATTTCCACACACTATCACAGTTTCCCTTTTATACATATCAAAACAGAAGAGTAAGGAACTTTGTAAATAAAACCACATTCTTAGTTTCCTCATAAGATTTAACTATCCTTCTTGCTTTACTTACCGAACTGATACTACCTTCTTAAACCTTTCTAAGTTCCCTTCTTAGCACTCACTACTTGTACCTTACTCTCTTTCTTTATTTTTCTTTAATCTTCCACACCTCTAAATTTATGTCTTCACCATTTGGACCATTTCCAAGCTTTGATTTGGATTCAGGGTCTGGATTGATCCATGCCAAATCAGGCTTAGATTTAAATTGACCTCTGAACTGAATGCAGGAAGAGGGAGGATATATAGACCAATATACACTATGGATTTACAGGTACATATAGCAATTGGACATCAATCTACAAAAGGTTTAGTCTGCTGAAATTACATGTGCCTAAATTTCATTTAAATCAATGAGATGCATGTTCAATATTTTCAGTGGGCCATTAATTTCACTGACTTTTTGTAGAATAGAAAAAATAAAACTTGCTTTAACATTGGGTCAAAATTTCTTTACAGATTACATTAAGAGGCATTTCAGAAAACATTTTGTGATGATTGTTCATCAAAGCAAAACAAATTCTTAACTATTGTCATAGGAAAAGTAGGTTGAAATACAGTCGTACCTTCCCTTATGCGGGGAATCCATTCTGGACCCCCTCACATAAGGGAAAAAATGCGGATGCTCGTGCCTGCGGTGGTGCAGTGGTGGCGGGATGCGAGGCGCCCGCCATGGGAGCTCACACCATTGTTTTCTTCTGGTGCGTGGCTCCCTTCCTTCCAACATGGCTTCCAGCGAATAACAGAGGCTCACTGTATTAAATGGCTATTTTCTGGTTCATTTCCACAATTTTAAAATATTTTGTATGAAAAGTAGCCAAAATATTTAGTACTCACCTATGCCAAATTGTTTATTTCTTCTAACTTCTAATAATGTTCTGACATCATTTCCCCCCATTTTGCTCTTAAGAACTTGTCTAGAGAGTAAGTTGAGTTTTGGAAAACATTTCTCAAAGAAAATTGTTGCTACTCCTTGGAATCAAAAGGTAAGAACCAATTTGCAATCCATGCTATACTGGGTTAAACTCAAAGCTTCCTGGTTTAGCATTGGGGTTGTCTCATCGTTTTGCTTGCAAGGGTTGAAACAGGTTGTGATTTCTGCCATGTGTTCATTTAAAGACGTGTGTGTTACAGTGGCCAAAGGTCAAGCTAACTATAATGTTGGTGTGTGCATTTGTGTTTGCATGAATAGGTTAAGCATGTTGAAAGTAGCCTTGAGTCTCTGTACTGGGAGAAAGGTGGGATATAAATAAAATCAAAATCCTCCTCCTCCTCATCAGGTGGTGGGCCTTTACTTTAAGCCCTACCTTCAAAATCTTGCTGCACCTCCTGTCCTCTCTATTGCTTGGATAACACCTGTAGTGAGAAACCTTCTGAAGTTGTAAATGCTCCCTTCATAATCAGGCGTATAAATAGCAAAACTAAAACATAGAGGTAACTAAACCACAGAGGGAACCCCCACCAGTACAAGAATCTCCCCCTTACAGAGCTGGCAGTAGTGGAGGCATGGGTGGAAAGGACAGGTCTACATGTGTTGGCCTTACTATCCTTTTGGCACACTTATAGACTTCTTTCTAATGATCAACAGCTCACCTCTATAGAGAGTGCAGACTGCAACTCCAGAAATTTCAGAGAATTGAATAATCCTTGAAAAAGGCCAGTTGGTGAAAAGGCCAAAGCTTTGGGCTTTTTAAGAAATATTTTTTTTTTAAAAAAAAAGACAATTGTTTAGCCTGTGGAACTTTGTCTCCTTTCATTCTTCCACTTATCATCGTCACATGGGTAAAAAATTGCTTGAATAGGACTTGTGGCTATGTGTACTGGTAGTAACAGCAGGAAGGGGGGGGGGGGGGGGAATTGGGACCATACAATGATATAGTTTTTTTTACATACCCCTTTTCAATGAGAAAAATGAAATTCTGGTATGTTCCCTTCCTACCAGTTTCTCAGACAAATCACATGCTTGCAGCTGCTGTTAACTACACAGGTGAGTACACTGACACACAGTAGGGTGCCTGTACATTTTCCACTCCAAAGGTAGTAGCAGCAGGGGGAGGGATTTGTATTTATCAGTTGGTCTGAAGGTGAAGGATTAGATCTTTCTCCACCCCAGTTTTGAGGCCTCATTGAACATTCTCCCTTCCTTGGATTCACCAAGAAGGAACTGGGGAGTTCATGCATAAATTAATGAAATTTGGGACTCTTGTGCAGATTGCATTTTGTGCACATATATAAAAATTTTGTGCTGGAGATTAATAAAAACAGAGTCCTAGCATGGTCCCTGCCCCCTTCCCCCCAAATGATGACCTGGGGGATTCTGAGAGTTGTAGCCCAAAAGTAACTTTCCTAAGCTCTTAGAAAACTTTCACAGCATGAGTAAACAAATATGTCAGCCTATTTCTTGCCATTGTTGGGGTAATTGTAGAACATCATTTTTTAAAAAAGGATTGGGACCAAACAATGATATACATTTTTACAATCCCATTTTCAATGAGAAAAAAATTCATTTAAATAATGTGTGAGTTTCCATTATCTTGAATATTAACTGGCTTAATGTTCATGAGCTTTCTATACAGGTGTAGTATACAGAAATCTCTTAACTAAGATTTTTTTTAAAAATT
This sequence comes from Sceloporus undulatus, assembly GCF_019175285.1. Taxonomy (NCBI): domain Eukaryota; kingdom Metazoa; phylum Chordata; class Lepidosauria; order Squamata; family Phrynosomatidae; genus Sceloporus; species Sceloporus undulatus. Next base: position 59,679,559 of record NC_056522.1, read on the forward strand.
GATTTGTCCAATTTGTGAATGAAATCACATACAGCTTTTCCGTTTTGGGGCTCCACAAAACATGTTTTAGGCACTATACAGACTGCCCCAAAAGGGCGGTATGCTGGCGCCTTGTTTTGCTGTGCGAGGGAGCCGCAGCAGACAAACTGTGCGGCTTCCTCGTGCAGCAAAAAGAACCCGCAAAAAGTGGGTTCTTTCTGCGGCACCATAAGGGTGTTGTAATGCGCCAATGGCACACTTGTGATGTCCTTATGGGGGCGTGATGTGTGGATGCTAAGTGTCCGTCGTGTCAAAATGGTGGTGCCCATGTGTATAGGGCGCCACCATTTTGACGCCCTCATCACGTGCTATGGGTGAGGCCTGTATGGGCAGTGTGCCCTCGGCCAACCCTTAACACATGATGGGGGCACCGCAAAGGCCCGTCTGGATCAGACCATTGTCTATGAGAGAAATTCATAGAATATGCATGCTTTAAGGAAAACCTGTGCCAAAATACAAATTTCTGTCCAGGAAGAGAACAACAACAGAAGAAGGCCAGAAAGAAGGCAGAAAATAAAGGTGGAATATGGAAAGAAAATAATAAAGTTCCAATTGGTCTTCCCTCCCCGACGACAATTGGTGATTGGCTGATGGTGTTTTAATTTTGCTTTTAATATGAATGTATTGTAGTGTATTTTTATGGTGTTTTTGTATTGTTATTATGTTGTTCACCGCCCTGATCGATGGAAGGGCGGTATACAAATAAAATTTTTATTATTATATTATTATAAAGAAATAAATAAAAAAATGGGGGGGGGGGGCTGAATTAAAACTATGTCCATATTTCTACAAGTGAGAATTAGGTGGTGGGGGACAAAAATCTCTTGCTTTCTTACACTCTTCCAAGTTAGTTATTTTTGTGATTATTTCCACGTTTGTCATTGCAAACTCCCAATACTGTGTTTGCTGTTGTACTTTCAAGTCATTTCCAACCTATGGTGACCTGTTCAGCCATGGGAACCCACTGGGTGACCTTAGGCAAGTCACACACTCCCAGCCTCAGAGGAAGGCAAAGCCCCTCTGAACTAATCCTGGCAAGAAACCCCATGATAGGTTCACCATAAATTGAAAATGACTTGAAGACACACAACAACAAGGGGTCAAATATAATCACATAACAGTTTTTTCAAGAAACAGTGGCAACAATGGACACAAAGAAGGAAGATACTAAAAAGGTGTTGAGTGGTCAGGTTACAAAGGACCAAGAGCTAGTGTGGTACAGTGTGCAGGGTGTTGGACTGGGGCTGGACAGATGCAAGTTTCCATAGGATTCCCTAGGATGCAGCCATAGCAGTAAATGTGGAATCAGTACTATAATTCTGCAGTGTGAAAATGCCCTGCTCTGTTGAATGCAGTGATCGAATAGGCCTGGAACGTCATTTCACACTTTCTGATCTGGTGAAGAACTCCTCTGTTAGCCAGCCAAGCAGCACAGAAGCTGGATAATCTGCATTGCAAACCAAGTAATTATGAACTTTGAGGTAGAACTTGGAAAGTTACTTTTCACATGACAGCTCCTGTGATCCATTTCACATCTTTCATACAGTTATCATTCAAGTGGGACATGAAGGGAGTACCAAACAATAGTGAAGAAGAGCGTACATTACAAACTCATTCATGACAATTTTCTTTAAACTACACATTACACTAACTCATATAATGTTGCTTACCTTGTTTGTGACTCAGCACAGTTGGTTAACAAGGGTAATGAGAAGCCAAAAAACTTGTGTAACACTGGAAAATGCACTGTAAACTCTCCTACTCTGTAATTCCCTGTTTGGGAATGATAGAAATAACTGTATTTCCACTAAAACTTTTTATTAAAGTTCAAAAATAGATAACTAAGGGGTTGTACACACAGCCCCTAAGGAACAGCATGATGCAGCCCCTTTCCTGGCTGGATTAGGTCTGTGACAACTGCACACTGTGGCCCCAATTTGGCCTTTCCAGGGCACAAAAAGGAGCTGCAAAAATGATGCCTTTTTGTGCCCTAGAAAGGGCATGAAACCATGGCGCCATGGCTATTCAGCGCTCCTTCAGTGCTGTGTCATCTGGATGCAGGGCCAGAGGAGTGTGTGACACTATGTGCCATGTGGAGTAGCATGCGGCATTACAACGCCCAGGAGCAGAGTCGGGGGATGCATCACGTGGACATGTTGCCCCAAATCCACCCCCAGGGCGGCCTTAATGGCTTCTCTGAAGAGCCCCTTAGTGAACAGAAATGTTAGCTTTTCATTTAATCTAAAAGACAGATTCATGAATCCAGCCAAACACCTCAATCATTTACAATGCATTTTTCATGGGAGAACATGTCACATGTATGACACATTTCTGTAGGACGTACATAAAAATAGATGGCTTATAATGAGTTTAACTTACTTGTGCAGTGGCACAGACATGTGAGATCAAACAACTGGGTCACTGTATTGAGATTCAGAGATTGGAAAAATTACTTTTTTGGACAACAGTTCCCAAAATCCCTAAGTGAATTTGGCTACCGGCTCTGAATTTGATAAGATGAGCCAATAATATGCTTCCATGTGTCATTGCACAGGATTCATCAGCTAAACTCAGGCAAGCTGTCTCTTTTTATTTGCTTCTTACAGAAACATGTCACAATGGGCAATGAAGACAAAGAAAGAAGATTTTAAAAGGAGCTGCATAGCTAGAAAATTTTGTCTATCTAAATCCCAATGGCTTTAACAGCAGGTATGGATGGGATGGGGGTGAGAGAGGATGTTGGAATTTTCCAGTAGGAAAGTAGGAGAAAAAGAGAGAAATGCGGACCTTTTCAAGCAACTGAGAAAGTGAGACAGCAGAAAGACTGGGACTGTACTTGCCAAACTGGGACAGTTGAACGGCATGTGCTTGCACCAAATCCTGCCATATGAGCCTGCTTGGAATTTGAGGTCCACAAAAGAGGTCCTCTCATGGGCCTCAGCACTTTTGAGGTTTGGTTGATGAGACAGAGCTTTCTTCGTACCAGCACCTTGGTTCTGGAACTCCTTCCCATGGGAACTCAAGATGGTTCCATCTCTTTCATCTCAGTCTGATTGGGAGTTAAAATTACTTTGTTCAGTAAGGCCATTGGTCCTTAAAATCTGGCTTTTGGGCCTTTTAAAACTGTGTGCTTTTAAAAAAAAGTATTCAGGGAGGTAGTTGTATTAGTCTCTTTTTGCACAAGAAGGCATCAAGGAATCCAGTAGCACTTCGAGATTCAGTAGCACTTTGAGAAAAAGAAACTTCTATCACAGTCCATGTCATCAGCTGCCTCTGCAGTTCATGAAACCAGTGTTGTTTCCCTGGTTAGTCTCAAATGTGCCAATAGATTTCTTAATGGTTACTCAGATTTTTTAAAAAGTGGCTATAATCACCCTTAATATAATTTGTAATCTGTTTTTATATGTTATGTGTTGCCTCAGAAGCCCTTGTAGGCTGAGAGGCTCTAAACAAGTACTTTGAATGAGCAAGCAAATAAATGATGCCATAAATCAATCAACCAGTCAATCAATCAACCCTCTTTATGTTGAACAGCAGTGAAGTGTTGAAGGTCCAGACAATTTATAGTAAAGGAAGATACAGCAAGGTACAGAAACAGCAGTCTAGAAGGCATAGAATGCAGTAATGATGGAAGGGATGTTGTGAAGAGTCCTGCATGATCATGAGATGGGCTTCAGTGCCCAACAAATCAACAGCACCCTGGAATCAGGATCTCTGAGAGATTATTCACCTTTTTTTGTTTTACTTTTTATTAATTTCTCCAAATAAAATACATTAAATATGTGTACAATATTACTTTCATTTACTTTGTAAGTTCCCCCCCCCACTCAAATCCTTCCTCTTTTGATGTTCCAAACATATTTCCTATATTGATTCTTGTGTTCTGTGCAGGGAACACATAAGAGAAAAATGCCTGTTGCCCAGCAGAGAAACATGATAGCCACAGTGGACTCGGCTTCCTGGTGTTTGACTACCACAGGGGTTGGAATCCGCCTTCCAGAAATTGTTGGATTATAATTCCTAAAATACCTTATTTTATGCTTATGCTGGCCAGGGCTGCTGGGTCATGCAGTCTGACAACTGTCGATTGCACTTCCCACTCATGAGTTACTGTGTATTTAGAGATATCATTTCATACTTTACAAATGGGGCAAACTCAGAGAGCCATAGAAAGAAATAGATAAGCCAGGAAATGTGAAAATAAATAAAATAAGAAATTGGCCAGGAATTTGTTCTGTCTAAATTTTAATGCATATTTAAATACAAATTTCTCAAGCCAATTTTACAAATCAGAAAAGAATTGTGCACCAAAATCTAAACTTTCTCAGACTTAGTGATATAATATCCTTCCCCTCAAAAAAATTGTATACATTTGGGAAAATGTACTTGAAAATGTGTACTTTAAAAGTACACATTCAAAAACAAATGCATATATTCATTTATACTTAACTTTTAGAAAATGATCCATGGTCAAATCAAATTTTAAGATGAGAAAACTTTTTTGCAAGTGGCACTGAAAGTAACATTCACCCAGAACTAATAATATTTTTTCAGCAGTAACTCCACTATAAAAATCCGATCAAATCAATATCTGATCACTTTCTTATTTCTGTTAAGCCTGGTATAGTTTACTAAAACATTTTAAACAAACATTTCATGTGATTAAACTATAATTTAGAAAAGTTACTTTTGTGAAATACAAAGCCCAGAACTGCTCAGATGCCGTGACCATAATGGCTGAGGAATTCTGGGAGATGATGTCAAAAATCCTGGTGTTTTCTAAGGTCTGAATATAACTCTACAGTTTCACTGCATACTCTCTGTTTTTGTTTTTTGGGTTTTTTTTTTGCTTTTTTTTGCAGATGATTCATATTTTCTGTATTCTAGTCTTAGGTACAGCTGCTGTACATTACCAATTTTGCCAGTACTAATTTTAAAATAATCAAGGAACTATTTTTACAAAAAGTCTGCCTGCTTGTACTCTCCATAAAGATTTAATGATCTCTGAAATGTTCTCTATTTTGGATGCAGTTTTTCTAAGAAGCAGCTCCCGTTGCAGATTGTTCTCTAATGGTATTGCAGTGTTATGTTCATGTATTATTGTATTTCAGACAGCTGCGCTGTACAAAATCTCATCATTTATCTCTTCACAAAGACAGTCAGTTTCAATCGCCATAGAGAGTAGACTATAATCATATTAATATAATATGCTATTACATTTATGATAATGCATGAAGTAGGGAAAGAAATCTAGACTGACTTTCTCTCATTGCACATTCTATTATGACAGCCCTAAATCTTGACAATTGCTATTTCTTGGACCACTCATCCTTTAGGTTTAGGTTTCACTGAAGTTTGTCACAGTCTTTTGTAGCACTGGGTGAATTAAAAATCACTTTGGAACATTTTGCCACTTCACTGCTTGCTCTCTTTGCCAGGTCATTAATCAGCATATTAGACCTTTGGCCATTGTGGAACTGGCTATTTAGTCATACGCTCTGGGGGGCTTTCTGCTGAGCCATTATTCAATGGAACTGTTCTCGCTAGTCCTGCATACTGATCCAGCAATGACTTGAAGATGCAGAAAGCTCTGAAACATACACATTCAAATGATGTTGCTCACAAAACATGCTATTGAAAACCTGTATAATGCACACTTGTTCACATAGGCCACAACTGGGACTCATGCAGCTTTCTAGTTACTGTTGGACTGCAGCTCCCAGCATTCTTCCCTTTTGGCTATGTTGGTTTGGCCCGCTGGGAGTTGCACTCCAGGAATGTCTGGAGGTCCATATGATTCCTACTCCTAGCGTTAAGGTTCCCTTGATGTATATGTGCAGTTGTATACACATATATTAACCATAAATGTTCCTGTCAGAATCATAGAGTTGGAAGAGACCACAAGGTCCATCCAGTTCAACCCCCTGCCATGCAGGAACTCCCAATCAAAGCATCCCTGACAGATGGCCATTCAGCCTTTGCATAAAGACCTCCAAGGAAGGAGACTCCACGACACTCCAAGGGAGTTTGTTCCACTGTCGAACAGCTCTTACTGTCAGGAAGTTCTTCCTAATGTTGAGGTGGAATCTCTTTTCCTGTAGCTTGCATCCGTTGTTCCGGGTCCCCTTCTCTGGAGCAGCAGAAAACAAGCTGGCTCCCTCTTCAATATGACATCCCTTCAAATATTTAAACAGGGCTATCATATCTCTTCTTAACCTTCTCTTCTCCAGACTAAACATCCCCAGCTCCCTAAGTCCTTCCTCATAGGGCATGGTTCCCAGACCTTTCACCATTTTAGTCACCCTCCTTTGGACAGACAAACAAACAAACAGCTTCATTTATATACTGCTTCATACTGAACTAACAGTGTCTAAGTGGTTTACAACTGTAAGCTAATTGCCACCAACAGTCTGGGTACTCATTTTAGCGACCTCGGAAGGATGCAAGCCTGAGTCAAGCTTGAGCCCTTTCACTGGTATTGAGCTCACAACTTTATGGTTTTGAGTGAGTGGCTGCAGTACAGGCATTTAATCACTGCACCACCAGTTTCTCAACATCCTTTATGAATTGTGGTGCCCAGAACTGGACACAGTATTCCAGGTGAGGCCTGACCAAAGCAGAATAGAATAGCACTATTACTTCCCTTGATTGGGACACTATACTTTTATTGATGCAGACTAAAATTGCATTGGCCCTTTTAGCTGCCACATTGCACTGTTGAATCATGTTCAACTTGTGGTCTACTTGGACTCTGAGATCCCTTTCACATGTAGTCTCCTATATCTGTCCATGTTTGATAGTATCAAAAGAGATGTCCAGCAGAACCAACAAGGACACGCTCCCCCTGTTTAATTCCCTGCGTAGGTCATCCACCTAGGTGAACAAAGCTGCTTCTGTCCCATACCCAGTCTGAAACCAGACTGGCATGGATCTTGATAATCTGTCTCATCCAGGAACCTCTGGAGCTGAGAAATTCACCAACTGAATATAGAGACTTTATTTTCTCATATTGACCTTCCCCATTTTACAGTACCACAGCAACAATTTGTGTTGGAACCATTATATTTAGAAGAAATTGTCAATGTTATAGCCAGTATAGGAAATGGGAAGTCTTTTGGCCCTGATGGGTTTCCTGTTGAATGACACAATGGTTTTTCAAGTCTGTAAGCACTAACACTGCTCCATCTTTACAAACATTCCTTAGAATCCAGCTCCCTCTCATCATTATTAAGTGATGTCTATATTACCCTGATATTGAAACGTGGTAAGGATCATACTTGCTGTGTTAACTACCACCTTAGATCCTTCCTTACTAAATGTTGATATCAAAATATTGACAGCTATTTTAGTTAATAGTTTATAAAAAGTAATTTAATCTTTGGTAAGTCCTGATCAGGATTTATCAAAAACAGTCAGAGAACTGATGGTAATAACTGCCAGACATTATTTCTTTAGATACTGAGAAGGCCTTTGGGAAAATTTACTGGCCACTTATTTTCACAGTATTGGCTAATTTTGGGTTTCCTCAAATATTTTTGAAATGGATAAAAAATTTATATTCAACACCAAGAGCATGGGCTATGATCAATATTTTTTCCCATTCTTTTTTACATTGAAATGAGGTGCAAGGCAAGAATATCTATAGTCTCCTTTAATATTCAATTTGTGCTTGGAACCCATAGTATAGGCAAGCAGACAAAATTCCAGGATCAATGGATTTCTGCACGTTGATTTAAAATTTAAAATCATTCTTTTCACAGATGATCTTTTGTTGTTCATTTCAAAGTCTCAGCAGTGAATCCCTGTTTTGATGCAGTTCATTAATAATTTTGGTAAAACATCTGGGTATTCAGTTAATTGGCCAGGAGGAGACAAGATGGGCTCTAGTGTATGTAAAGCATGGAAGTTTTGGTATCACCCAACTCTATTACTTGTTTGGGTATAATTATCTCTTATCTCAGATTATTGACCTTAATATAAGTAAAGTGATAAAAGATTTAGAGAGATGAGCAAACTTAAAGATGACTCTGTGGGGTAAGGTAAACATGACTAAAATGGATATTATATTTATAATTGTTTGTAATTTGTGGAAATCCTCTATATATACCTTGAAAATATTTTCAAAAACTAAATGCATTATTCATTGGGGGGGGGGCAATCACCTCCTAGAAATCCAATGAAAAGGATGCAAATTCCAATCAGAGGGAGGGCTTGGCCTTCAATATAGTCTTACATACTATTGAGCAGACCTGTTATCTTGTATTGCAATTAGTACTTATCCTATTAAACTAAGAAAGCCACCATGATCAGCTTTGGAGTCTTCATTTCTGGCACCTCTATATAATGGACAGTGTTTTGTGTTCTCTCTCTCTCTCTCTCTCTCTTGCACGCACACACACACACACACACACACACACACAGAGAGTCTGTCTGTCTGTCTGTCTGTCTGTCTGTCTGTCTGTCTGTCTATCTATCTATCTATCTATCTATCTATCTAGAACAGTGTTTTGCCAACAATTTCAGCAGTTAGAACTGTGTGGCAAGTATTCTCTTGAAAATTACAATTTGAGCCATATGTTCATGCCAGATTGACTTTATGGATGAATGCAGATTTGAAAATGGGTAACTGACCTTTTTTATGGAAGGTGTGGGCTGATAATGAGGCTGTTACCTTAGGTAAGATACTTTATGTGGTGAGTTTTTCTCTTTTTCAATGTTGCAAGAGCAGTTTAAACTACTGTACCTCTTTTAGCTAAATAGCAATATCTACAACGCAAACATTTATTACAGATTTGGCCCTGCAGCTTTAAGTGCATCCAAGGTTCCCTTAATATTAGGGATACAGTAGAACCTTGTTATACGCTGGGGTTTGGTTCCAAGATCCCCTATGGATAACAAAATCCATGGATGCTCAAGTCCCATTAAATATGATGAGATAGCAAAATGGTGTCCCTTATAAAAAATGGAAAACCATTTGGAAAATGGATGGAATGGAAAATTTATACTTTTTTTGTACATTTTCAAACCATGAATGCTTGAATCCATGTATAAAAAATCCAAGTTGTATAAGAAGGGCCGACTGTATTAATATTAGAGACATTAATAGAGTATCCAAGCCAGCAATATCTATCTATCTATCTATCTATCTATCTATCTATCTATCTATCTATGTTGTCTATAAATAAATATCATACATGAGATTTACAGCAAGAACTGAATATACAACTGGAATATCCAGTTCTGACTAATCAATGGCTGTTGGTTTTAGCATCTGTAACTAGGATGGCTATAGATCTTGAATACATCTTATACAGCAGAAATTGCTCTTTTAGGTGTATTGGTTGTGACAACATCTATTCAAAATAGTGCTTTCTAAATCAGTAAATTGTTGGAGATATAATTGTTAATGCTTCCTTAATGCCTATATTTTGGAGCTGTCCCTGAGTAGCTACATTTTGTGAGGAAGTAATCACATGAATAAATTTGGTTTTGGAAAGTTCCTTGATATTCAGGAATGTGCATGTACTTTTGAATTCTTTACCTCTTTCTTGGAATTTAACAAATGGGAGACAGAAGTGGATTTTTTTTTTGCACCATTTTGACTGCTAAAAGATTAACACTTCATTATTGGAAATATAACTTTCCTCCACCTGTGATCCAATGGATAGAAGGTCTAACAATGCTTGTAACATCTGAAAGAATGATGCATAGACAAAATTTACAACTGGACTTATATCTCCACATTTGGGCAGCTTTTATTGAAACTTATGATGAATATAGTTATTTGTCCTCTTTTCACGTGTTTATTTTCTTGCTTTTGTTATACTGGAACATTATTGTATTTAACTGAGATTCCTTTTGAAAGTGAATATTTTTAAAAAATGAAAATAAAAATAAAAGTCTGGAAAGGGCTTTTTATCTCTTCAAACATACTTACAGGCTTGAAGAACTTGATAGGGCTCAGCCAGCCGATTTGCAAAGCTGGAACTCATTTACCAACATTAATCTTAGTTGGTTTGTTGGGAAGATTCTGAATCCCTTCTATACCATCTGCTCCTGACAGTGAGTATCATCCATGGTGTTTCCTCACTGTTACAGGCCACCTCAATTTCCTTTTTTTCCTGGGTCAGTTCTTTTTGTGTTCTATCCAGGAAGCCCTTGTGTTCTCTGATTCTTTGAAGGGACTCAACACGTAGCTGCAGTGCACTGACCTTCTCTTCCAAAAGAGCTACCAATTTGCACTTGATGCAGGTATAGTTGATGATTTTTTCTGGCAAGAAGATAAGCATTGCAATACTGTATATTTCATCAGACAACTATATATCCTTCTGCTGCCTTCTCTGCAGTTATTTCTGTTCCTTTCTCAACAGAGTTACATTCTATCTCCATATTCCTTGATACTTTCTTCCAAGGAAGCTCCATTATTTCCATAAAGTTTAGCAGCATCCTCCCAATTGCTCCAGAACTGTTCAGCATTGTCTCTGGACAAGTCAGGGATCTGTGATCCTATATGGTAGATATTGCCATGCAGGTCACAGGGGTTGTACTGGTGAATATAGTTGTGGGGCTGAGGCTGTTCTTGCCTTCTTCTCTGCCACCACCACTGCTGCTACCACCTTCCAAACCTGAATGTTAAGGCTCTTCTATCTGTCAATATGTGGGGGAATGCTTGGCAGGGACTTGGAGAGGGAAGGTGTGTGGCCATTTGGGGGAATCCCCAAAGACATATATTGAGACCAAAGAATACTACATGTGGTCTCTGGGTCTGAGATTCCCTATTCCTGTCCTACATGGAGCCACAGATAGTCCACTGTCTAATGTCCACTGTCTAATCTAATAAACTAACATTTTCAAGCTTTACAAAAGCCTCAGAGGAGAACATCCTAGATCATTTAAGATACACAGCATAGTTGAAGTCAAACGGAAACTCCACAGAGACTCTGGAGACATTGGAGGGCTATCTAGCTAAAAAGACCACAATCTTTTTAAGGATGCCATTTCAGCTTTTATGGAGTGGCCAGTAAAGGTGGTCAGGAGGGGAAGCAACATTCACCAAAGGTTAACACTTTGCACCCCCATGCAGAAACTGCAAGTGGTAGCTTCCATGTCAGTAGGGTGGTTAATCTATCTCAGGTTTCATTCTGCATGTTAAATGAGCTATCCAAATTGCTGAACTATGAGGGGGGATTGCATTCATCACCCCAGACAACTCCTTTAACACGCAGACTGAAACTCAGATGGCCTACTGATCTTACTATCCTACTGATAGGGAAGCCACCAGCAAGGCCCCACTGAGCAAACATAAATCACAAAGGGGTAAGATATCTTAACAACTTTTACTGTGATTATTTTCTTGGTTTTCCCTCTGACATTAACATTGACATGTCAGTGACAACATAGCATGTAGATTTTTTTTTTAACAAAACAAAACAAGAAAACATTCTTTTGATATTTTTGTTGTTATTTGCCATCAAGTTGACTTTGACTTATGGTGACCCTATGATTGAGAGACCTCCAAGAGCCCTTGAGTTCTGTAAACTCAAGGATGTGCTTCCTTGACTGAACCAATTCTCCTGTACCATGGCCTCCCTCTTTTCCTACTGCCTTCCACCCTACCCAGCATAATAGTATTTTCCAATAGGTCATGTTGTGTCCAAACTATGACAGTATAGTAACCTTAGTTTCTATAGATATTAGGCCTGATTTGCTCTTTGACTAATTTATTTATCTTTCTGGAGGTCTGTGGTATCCAGAAAACTCTTCTCTAACACTACATGTCACATGAGTTGATGTTCTTTCTGTCAGATTTCATCACTTTCCAGCTTTTAAACCCAAGCAGACACATCAGGAATACAATAGCATGGATAATTCTGACATTGGTATCTAATAAAACATCTATACACTTTTGCATGCACTTCAGATAATTATTTTCTTAAATGGTTTGTCAAAATAGCCCCTGGAGATACACAGCATGGGAGCTTGCTATTGAAATATGTTTTCAACAGAGAACATCCCATATGATGCAGAATACAGGGGCACACTCTCTCTTTTGCTCCCCCTAAATGGCACTCTGGCCTTTCAGAGTCCAAATGAATCCAGAGAACAAATTGGTGTCCATGTAGAATTTTCCAGACATTGCCTATTTCACCAGAACTCCAACTTCTGCTTCTGGTATAATATTGCTGGTGCTTTGCTTTGATGGTCTATCTTGATATCTGGGAGAGAAAGAATATTAAGCATTATATTAGAATCACAGTAAAGGATGGCTTTGGAGTGTAAAAACATAGCCAAAACCTTCTGGATAAAATCGCATATCTCTGGATTAGGGCTACATTTCATTATCATAATCTTGGTGTTCTTATTCTTTCTAGCAGCCATTTAAATATTTGAATTCTTTTCATGTTTCAGCTCTTTTCTTTCCCTTGAACTGAATGTATCACTTTAGTAATTCCTTACAGAGGGTTTTTTTTTTTTTTGGTCTATATATTACACATTTTCTTTACTGATTTGCCCCTAGCATGTAACATGTGTCAAGGTGTTTTATATATCTAATTAATTTTTATCTCGGTACTGATGTAATATATATGGATCCATAATTTCTTGAACGACCCTTGCTGACTGTTGAGAGAAAAAAAATGTGAATTTACCATTCTCAATTCTTTTTTAATGTGACACTCTTTTTTCTCCTACAAGTATTCCTTTTCCAGTTCAGTGCTATGTGTGGTTACACATTGTTTGTACTATTGGACAAATGGCTATTTAAATTACTGACATCTTTCAATGTTAATATATCCTTTTTAATATTTCACTTTTTGACCATATTATCTTTACTACTTTCTTGATATTAGGTATTTCTCTCCTATTTTCCTGAAGTGAAAACTGATAGATGAAAACTTTTAATTTGTTAACTTACAGCTTTTTCTCCTTCTGGTAAAAATAAATACTACTTATTTTATATTAATTTTCTTTTAGGCATTCAGAGTTTCAATTTTGAGGATGTAAGAACATTCTCTTTATTTCTTTTGATGTAGAATGTCTCGATGCCCCAGCCTGGTAATGAATTTTGTTATTAAGCTTTGTATGTAATATTAAAGTCATTTAACAATCCATATCTTCATAACAACCTTGTAAGATACAGAAATATGATTACTATCTTAAAGTTGGGCAGCTAAGACTTTAAAAAGAAAGGGGGGGGGGGATTTTCTCAAGATGTGCCTAGGCAAGTGATTTCAAGGGAAGTGCTACTTCTGCTCACGTGTAAGACATAATCCATGCATTTTAATGGACACAGTCAATCTGTGCATGAGATTCCTGCTCCCTTCACTGAAGTGAATGGGAGTATGTATGACAAAAAGTATCTAGTATAAACTCCATGCTGCAGGTCTGAAATTCATTGACCTTCTATGGATCAGCAGAGAACTCTGGGCCCCTGAATTAAAGAAGCCATGTACCTAGGGAATACAAAACAATTCTGGGGCTAAAAGGTGTAGACGTCTTGTTATTACCTGGTTTGAAAATTTTGGGATAAAAAATTCCAGGCTCATTCATGCACTTTCCCAAGACTATCTTTGTTCACAGCTATAGGATCTTTTCGCTTGTATCAAAGTGGTAAATGATCCACCTACTCAAAGAGACTAATACTCTAATTAAAGTGAAGTAAATACACTTTATTATATAATAATGGAACAGATAATAACATAGCAGAGCAACAATCAGATTATAACTCAAATTTCCTCAACTGGAATTGATGGATTCTGTGAGAAGTTTCTAAGGGTTCTGCAAGAGGATGAAAAGTAGAAGCATAACCTATTTTAAGGGTATGTCTCCCCATTAAACAGATGCGGTTGAGAGGAAGGAGGAAAAGGTTTGTGTGTAGGCAATTAGGATGAATGAGAGAAATGTTGATCCAGATGGGGGAGGGCATGCAGCAAGTTGTTTGTCAGAGAACGTATGATAAAAGGGTAAACTTTTAAGGGGCAGCTGGAACCTGAGTTGAAGAAGAGAAAAAGTTGTGGGAAAGAATGGGACCTACAAAAGACAAGAAAGGAAGAAGCCAAAAATCTGAGCTTTAACTCTTGATAGCAAGTAGCTTAGAAGGATATATCTTTTATATGCACCATCCCACAAAACATGCTTACTGATTCAAATTTCAAGGCCAGCTGAAGAGAACTGTGTGCATAGGCAAGATGAGACCATCAGTGCACAGTTTGCTCCTAAAGATTGGGTCATCTTCTCAACAACCATAGCTCTAGTCATTTAAAGATCTTCTTTGATCCTCTTCAGCTCCATTCTCCTTCTTTGGAGGTCTTTAAACAGAAGCTGGATGGCCATCTGTCAGGGGTGCTTTAATTGTGAGTTTCTGCACAGCAGGGGGTTGGACTGGATGGCTCTTGTGGTCTCTTCTGTGACTCTATGATTCTATGACAGCATGCAATAATTATTTCTACAAGTGCTATTCCCAAAACCCCAGTAATTCCTAATATTTTTGCAGCCAGCTTCTCTCCCAATTTTCTGTCACAAAATGTACCCTCACACTTGGCAAAGCTTGAAAATGCCTTGACTTGCAAAACACCCCATCCACAAAAGGCCCCAGGTGATCAAGAATGATACATCATTTCTGGTGCCCCAAATGGTTATTGCAACAGCACAGTGCAGCCCTCTGGAGGATGCCAAAATAGAGCCGTATGGCTTTCTCTGCTTAGGAGGATGCCCATCCCTGTTCTAGAGGGACAATCACGGCAATGAGAAAGAATTCAAGAAGAGAAAGCTGTTAAAGGGAGGAAAGATGGGAGGGGGACACTTCTTTGATAAGCATTTGTAAACCGCTATGATCTCTAAGGAATAGCGGTCTAGAAATAAACTTTCATTCATTCATTCATTCATTCATTTATCTTCTGTTTGCATTGTCTTCCACAACCCCCTATTCAGATAAACAAAACAAACGAAAAAAAAACAAACAAGCTTCATTTATATAACGCTTCATACCGCCTAAGCAGTGTCTAAGCGGTTTACAACTGTAAGCTAATTTGCCCCCAACAATCTGGGTACTCATTTTAGCGACCTCGGAAGGATGCAAGCCTGAGTCAAGCTTGAGCCTTTTTGCTGGTCTTGAACTCGCAACCTTATGGTTTTGAGTAAGTGACTGCAGTACAGGCATTTAACCACTGCGCTACCAGGGCGCCTATAATGAATGTATCTCCACATCATTGGGTTTGCATGTGTGTACAATACTGGAATGAGCCCAGTTCTAAATGCAGTGCCTGGCTGCTTGGTTATTGTTACAGAATACTGAATATTGAGCTTGGGACTAGAAAACAGAGGTTGAAGGGCTTTGCCTCTTGTTACCAAGAAATCCAAAGGAAGTCCTGTAAGGGTTGAATTTTCCCTGGTTCAGAGTGAATTGGAAAGAAGGGATGGTGGCAGGGTTACTTTGCAGGGACATTTTCAACCTGATTACTTGAATAAAAGGGAATATGCTAAATTGGCTCACCCTTGACAATTGTGCTTAGCTTTACTCTATAATCCAATCCCACTATTAAAATTGGACAAAAGCCACAAAAAAAGACCCCACTGAAATTATTCTATCTAACTGAGGTGCGTTACACATGGCCATTTAGTATGCACTCCGTGCATCCTAGGGTTAGAAAGGGGCGTGCTAGGGTTAGGAAGGGTCTCACCTTCCTAACTGGCCTTGTTCCTAGGACACGCGGAGCACGTACTAACTGGCGGCCCCCGTCCACACGGGGGCCGCCATTTTGATGTCTCAGACGCACAGCGCCCGGACATGGTGCAGTGGAAGTGACACTGCGAGTGTGCGCCTCATGCCTCACGGTGCCACTTCCGGGCACCAAAAAGGAGTGCCATTTCTGCGCTCTTTTTTAGCTGCGCTGGGAAGCCTCGTGGTCTGGCCACTGGGGCTTCTTGGCGCAGCTAATTACGGCAGCGGCAGACCGCCCGCTTTAGGGCAGTCTGTAACACGCCTGAGATATTTCTTGTTCTTCATACATCCCATGCACTACTTTAAGCAGTAGCAGCATGTACATTGTTATACACAAACCCTTAAGGATTCATTGCTCCCCAGCCTTAATATCACATCTCATGCACATCTCCAATTTAATGTCAGTCCCATTCTGGCAAGGGGGAATATTTCATAAAAAATTCAGCTATGTCTTTTAGTGTTTAGTACATGGATTGAATAATCAAGAGGAGTTACTTGGTATCTCCTAGAGTTCAAGGAGGGATTTGGACAGAAGGTATTTCAAACCAAAGTATATTTAAATAATTCATTTTATTTACAGTGCACTAGATTCTCGGACAGGTGCCCTTATAGGTGAAGAATTTACAGAGAGGGGGATTATACCAAATACATGTCTGGTCTGCTTCCCTCATTGACAAACCAGATGACTAAGAAGTTGGAAATAATTGATGAAAAATTAATTCATTACCTCCTATTCATTAAAATTGTCAATAATAGTTTTACAGTTCATTATTTTAATCATTAAACTTCAATAATGTTAAACTATTTCTGGGTATTTTCACTCATTTTTTAAATTGAAAGCTAACACTTTAATAAGGCATCAATGTCAATTAATATAATGAATGAATTCCATATTTTTCTCTTAACAGTTTAATGTTAACAAATCAATGTTCTTTAATAAGTTAAGAGTAATGTGTTATCATTAGCATTAACCTCTCTGAGTTCTGAGATGATCTGAGGAAGCCTTATAGTGGGACATGAAGGCAGTAACTTTTCCCACTGTTGCTTTCTGGTGATTGTTACCCAGAAGCATATTGCCTCTGCATTTTAAGATTCAACCATAAACCAAATATGACTAGATGCCATCTGGAGTCATGTGGAGCACTGTGTCTAGTATGGGTCATCATATTTAAAAATGGATATTTAATGAGGGTATCGAGAGGAAGATGGATAGGGCAGGAATGGTCTGGGAGCTAAATTTGATAAGGAATGGTTGAAAGAACTGGGCAAATTTAACCTGAAGAAAATGACATTCAGGGAAGATGTATAGGCCATCTTCAAGTATCTGGAAAACTATCAGGGACAAGATGGAGCGAGAGCAGATGAGAAGCTATGGTTGAAAACTGCTGGCAAACAGATTTTTACTCAGGACTGCTATTAAAATTAGGGAATAGCACTTCTGGAAATAATTATTGCATGATGTCATAGAATCATAGACTTACAGAAGAGACCACAAGGGCCATCCAGTCTAACCCTCTGACAGGCAGGAATAAACCATAAAAGTACCGCTGACAGATGGTCATCCAGCCTCTGCTTAAAAAACTCCAAAGAGGGAGTGTGTTCCACTGTCAAACTGCTCTTAGTGTCAGAAAATTCTTCCTAATGTTGTAGTGGAATATCTTTTCCTTTAGTTTGAGCCCATCGCTCCAGGTCCTATTTTCTGGAGCTACATAAAACAAAATTACTCCATCCTCAGTATGACATCCTTTCAAATACTTAAACAGAACTATCATATCACCTATTAACTTTCTCTTCTGCAGGCTGAACGTATTCAGCTCCCTAAGTCACTCCTCATAGGGCATGGTTTCCAGACCGTTCACTATTTTGGTCACCCTCCTCTGGACACATTCAATGGTGTGGCCATTTCATTGCTGCTTTGCTGTTGGAGTGTTTCTTTTAATTGACAGAGAACATCTGTGAATAAGGTCCCCAAAACAATCCTACAGCACTTGTCCTGAAGTGCAATAACTACTTGAGTGTCAGATCTGGTAATGGGCAGACACATAGTATTAGTGTTCTCACCTCCCCCTCGTCTGCCAAAGGAAAAATGCTATAGCCTCCTCACGAGGACAGGTTGCCATTTCTCCTTTGGCAGACTGAGGGTTGTGTGTGTATGGAGAAGCCACTTCTGCTCTCCCATCTGCCAAAGGAGACATGCTAGAGTGTTCTCATAAGGAGAGACTGCATTTCTCTTTTGCCAGACTGAAGAAGCTACCGTATATACTCGACTATAAGTTGACCTCATGTATAAGTTGAGGGCAGGTTTTGGGGCCAAAATTATGGATTTTGATATGACCCTTGAATAGGTTGAGGGTAAAACTTAGGGGCATGCAACAAAGGATCTAAATGATGAAGCAAAGGAAAACAATGCCAAATAACCTACAAAATTCTGGCAGGCATAATGGTTTTGGCTCAAACTAAAGGATGAATGGAAAAGAGAGCAGAGAGAGGTCAGTGCTTCCAAGACAGATACCACTCTTTCCTTGTACCAGGGATGGTTCTCTTTTTAATAAGAGTTAAAGTATAGTATTTACATTGACCCATGAATAAGTCGACCTAGGTTTTTGGGGTCAATTTTTTGACTAAAATTTCTAGACTTATACATGAGTATATACAGTACTTCTCCCCTTCCCTGTCTGCCAAAGGAGAAGTGCTAGAATCTCTTTGTAAGGAGAAACTAACATCTCTCCTTTGGCAGACTGGGGATGTAGGTGTGTGTATGTGGGGGGGAGGCATGCTGGGGAGGGCAGAAAGATTGAGTGAAGGGGGAATGAGGAAAAGAGAGCACCAAGACCCTCAATGGTGCTAAAAGCCTCATTGTGCTATTGAAGAGAGGTGTAATATTGCAAGCTCCAAATCTAGTATGTTTTTGTTCTCTTTTAATAATGTGACTGCAGAGGAGACTGAGATGGTATAATCCTAAATGAAGAGAAACTTCCTAACTGGGAGAGTTGTTTGGCAGAGGAACAAGCAATGGTAAGGTTTCTTTTGTTGAAGGTGGCTGAGCAGAGATAGCCACCTTTCAGGGATTGGCTATTTCCAGGGATCTGGCAGATTTTTTCTTGGGGTTTTTTAGAAGTGAATCATGTTAGAAGAAGAATCTGTGTAGGAGGTTTATCCATTTCGGGCTGTCAAGCAGGTCCTGTTCTATAAGGTGCTTAAATGTGTGTCACTTTACTGAGGTAGGCTCATGTGCAGCTAACTGGGCACTTGCCTGTTTCATTTTCTTTTCTGGTTCAGTGGGATGGGGTGATGAGAGTGAAGGGGTGACTAGGAGCCTAGGCAACTGGTGTGGAGACCTCTGGTCCTGGGTAGGGACTTCCTGGGACAAGAATTTGATAGTTCCTTGGTGGCCACTGGTAGGTCCATTGATGGGGATATTCTCTCTTTTCCTCTTTTAGATGTATTGCACATGACTTATCCTGTCTTTCCCCGATGGGATATATGCATGTTTAACTGTAATAATGGATCTTATTACATTCTCCCATGGCTGAATGTATGCAGCCTATTTGCAGCCCATATGCAACCTGGGCTTATCCTGCAGCTGTTCAAGAATGAGATATTCAGTTGGCTCATAACCAGATCAGTGTAATCTTACATATGATTTCAGTGACACAAATGGCCTATGTGAAAAATTGGAAATCAAATGAAATACCCTCAATAGAAGAATGGAAGCTAAGGGTATATGATCTGTTAACAATGGATAGAATGTCAATGTATATTGCAGGGAAAACAAATCAAGAATATGAAAACAAATGGGGAAAAAATTCAAAAAATGTGGTACAATGTAGGATGAATAATACTGTGGACCCTTGTTATATGCTGGGGTTTGGTTCCAAGACCCTCCTGGATAACAAAATCCGTGGATGCTCAAGTCCCATTAAATATAATGACACAGCAAAATGGTGTCCCTTATAAAAATAGGAAAATTTATACTTTTTTTGAACATTTTCAAACTGAGGATGCTAGAATCCGTGTATAAAAAAATCTGTGTATAAGAAGGGCCGACTGTATATTCAAAGTATGAAATAACCAAAGAAACAGAACTTTAATTTCTCAAACATAATTACTAATGAAGGATAAAAGTAACTATGGAGTATCAACTTTGAATTACTATGCAACTGTACATATGTAACAACGCAAGATGGAATTCTTTAATATTCTTATTTTTATTTTTACTCCAATTAATTTTATTTTAATTTCTATGCTTTTGAAGTAGTATACTTGTTATATAATTGAATAAAAGTTAATAAACGTATTTTTTAAAATGGGATATTCCCATCCTTCAAAAGCCGCAGGATAAGCTTGGACTGCATAAAGGCTGCATACACCTGACCATGGGAGAATGTGATAAAATGTGTTATTGACAGTATCTCATGTTGGAAAACATGGGATAAATTGTGTGGGATAATCTCCCATGACAGTGCTGAATACTAATAGAGATGGTATAGCTATATACTGCATTGAAGATCCTGCATGAAGTTCTATGGATATTTTTGTGCATACCTCGAAGCAATCCCAATTTGGAAGGGTCAGTCATGATTAAATCTCGGCCTTCCCACTTTTTGGGATTCTTCTTAACATTTTCCAGTTTCTCTCTCCTCCTGCCACTTTCCCCATTTGCCCTCAGCTAATTACAACTGCTAGAAACAGAGTTTAAAATGAAAAAAAAAAGTATTTTTTTATTCAGTTAACTCAATGGAGGTAAGGGGAAAGAGAGGAGGAGCAGAACCTTGCCCTTTCCAATAGGGTCAGGTAAAAACAGACCTTTGTAGCGTCTCCTGGCTTGTCTACTCTTCTTCATTAATACATTTTGCCATCTGGACCACAGGCTGCTGTTGCTTGGCCACATACACCTCAATTTTCATCTGTGAAATGTTGGACAGTATGGGTTATCTATATGTGTGCTTGTGCCAGAGGAGTCCCAAAGTTTTTCCAACTCCATGGCCAGCATCCTGTTAGTGACTTCCTTGCCTAAAAGTGAAGCTTATGTGCATTTAAGGCCCATGTTGGTTGCGGTATACAGAATTATTCCCTTGTTCTTGCACTCTGTCCAAAACCTTTTTTATTGCTGCACAGCTGTCAAGCACTGTAAGGAACCCCTGCTGTTGCTGCTTTCTAGTGGATAAGTGGTGGGAGGTGACTGAGACTATGAAGATACAACTCCTCTGAGCTCCTGGGGAAAGAAAAAAATGGGCCCATTCCATTTGAGAGTGCATCTTCATTTCTTCCCCATGACCAAGATGAGGTTAGTTGTTTCCCCATGATCTATAGCAGCAACCCCGCCCCCCAAGCCTCACAGATTTTGTGTAATGGGAGGACATGGTACTGTGCATTTGAAGCTATGTGCTGAAGTAGAATGTTGGCCTTTGATTCTACATGCTTGTTTTCCACGAATTTGACTAAAGAACAACCTTCCTTTTTAGACCACCAGCATCAGTGCAAACTCAGGGCCACTGCTGTTCTTTGGTAAGGAAAATTGATACAGGCTTGGAAATAGCATGTTCATTTACCTAGCAACAAAATGTGCAATACTCAGTAGCCACTTTACTCATATTGATTTACTTCCTTGTCTTGAACTTGCTCTGAGATTAGAAAGACGTACAGTTTTGGCTGCTATTAAATGCAGTATTAACAATACCAGAGTCTGTTGTGTTTGTTATTTTTCATTTCTGCTGTAATGATTTTCCTGATCATGATCTGCAACATTCTCAGCAGGAAAAAAGAAATATTTTGCAGATTGTAAAAGCAGATTTTGCTGAGCAATTTGAGAGAAGAAAGGGGTATGGGAGGAAGTACAAAAGGCCAAGAACCAGCTAATAGGCAACAACACAGAGACTGAAAACTTTTAAAAATGTTATCACCAGGAATCTTCACCATATTGATCTCTGCTTCGCCTTTCCCCCTGTCACATAGCTTGCAGAAATTTGTGCATCACTCACTGAACAGATAGCTGACTTGTAAAGAGTGAGACACACATGTATTAGCCCCTACAGTTTTGCCCCAAAAGATCAAGGTAGATGGGAGAGAATGGTGAATGAATAACTTACCCCATCTTTGCCCATTAATCATTTGTTGTTAATGATGAAAATAGATATATTTTCAGTGTATCTGAAACTTTTGAATGTGAGAAATGCTCCACTGGAACAGAAAGACCAACATGTGAAGTCGAAGGCTTTCATGGCCAGCATCCATAGGTTTTTGTGGCTTTTTCGGACTATGTGGCCATGTTCGAGAAGAGTTTATTCCTGACATTTCGCCAGCATCTGTGGCTGGCATCTTCAGAGAAAGACCAACAGCTATTTAATGATAGTTGGATTGAAGGACTGAGTGAGAGCTTGTTCATACATGGTTACAATCACTCAGTGAGAGGGTTATAATGCTTCACAAAGGGACAAAACAGACCGCCCCAAAGGAGCAGCTCTGCACCTCCCCTTTCATTCAGTGCCAGATCAGGGCCATGGCAACCTCATGCTGCGACCCCAATCTGCACTTTGCTGGCTCTAAAAGAAATAGCAAAATGTCACTCCTTTTAGAACCAGCAAAAAGGTGCCCTTGCTGCTGTGGCGGCAGGTTTTCAGGGTTTCTTTGGTGCAGTGTGTCTAAACGCTGTGCCAAAGAAACAACGTGATGTCACCTGCCGTCTGGTTAGCAGGCAGCATGATGCCAGCATCAGGCCAGAGTCAGGTGTGCAGCATGAGGTCACCACACCTCCGCTCCTCCCTGATGCTGACATTTGTCGCCAGTTTGTTTAGCCCCTATGCTTCTTCTTGAAGGCAGCAAATAATTTCATTCCCCCCCCCCCCCTGCTGTGAGAAAGTCTTCAAAAACCATGCAGTCTTTGAAGGCTATTCGCAACTCAAGAATTCTTCTGCACAAAATTCACAGTGGTTGTTTTGCACAGAAAACAACATTTTATGCGTGGAAAATAATATTTCAATGCACAAATATTAATTCCTACAAGGCAAATGCTATTTTATACCCAGAAAATGCTGTGATTGGAGATTCATTCTGTGTAAGTGCTGTAGTTCCATCTTATGGAATCCTGGGGGTCTGTAGTTTTTACAAGATCTTTGACAAAATTTCAAATCCCAGAATTCTGTATGATGGAGCCATGGCAGTTAAAGTGCTGTCATAGGCATTAATTCTGCCTTGTAGATATACCCTAAGAAAGAACCAAAGTCTCAGATAAAATTATCCATTTAATTATAGAAAAAAATTGTGGAAGTAAAGTTATAATCACTTGAAAGGGGAGAAGACAGAAGAAAGTGCAGAATGGTTGAAAATATTGAATTCAGTCAAGGCTGGATTTGACTTCAGGCTGTGCCCTAGAATCTTTAATGTCTTTACAGCAGAATGCATTTATCATGCATCTTTCATTATTTTCTTTGCAAATGACAATTAGACAGAAATCCTTTCAGATGCTCTCCTTAAGCCCTATGTGTTTTCTCCACTCTGGACTACCACTGGTGTAAGAGAGGAACTATTTTAGGCATGGCTCTTATTACACATTTCAAGTCATTTATCTTTCCCTACTTAATGGTTTAGGAAAGGGAATCATGCCAATGAAAAGGAGATATTGAGTTTCTGAATGAGCTTCCTAGCACTTACTTTTATCCTAGAATATCTTACTGGCAATACTTGAGCTTCAAAGTGAAACTCTGTTATTGTATAGAAATACCCATTTTCAGCAGTTTCATAATGTGTTTTAAACATCACATGAAAAGAGATTAGGCAATATTTCTCCTTTACTCATGGATGCAATAGAATTCATTTGATTTAAGGTTTCTGAGTCTGAAGGATTAAAATAGTGTAAGTAAGTTTTTTTTCTTTTAAGAAAGGATACTATAAAATCATTGGGCTTCAAAACAGAAAGCAGATAGCAGCATAACTACAGAATGCAGATTATAAAACTTCAAAGGAACTGAAGATTCAGCTAGTTGAGATATCTGCAATAAAGATACCATTTTCCACAACCAAACTGTCTTGAGCACGCCATAACAATTCTTAATATTTACCTAGCACATTCCTTGGGCACTCAAAGTATTCAAAACATATAATACATTATGCGAACTTATCTACTTTTTCAAAGGTATCCATTCTGTGTGCCATTGCCTTCTGAGGCACTGTTGCAGAGCTTGAAAAGGTATTTTTGGACTACGGTGCCCAGAATCCCCCATCCCAAAATAATGTTTCCAAACTCTGCACAGTTCCATGTGGCAAAACCTTTGTGGGGTTTCTCTCTTTTAGCACACAAGAGCTGGATCTCTGCAGCCCAAAAGTTTAGGTCACCTTCCTCTTTAGCTATATTCTGCCAACAATGAAGACACTTCTTGTTAAACAAGCATTCAATGAACATGTTCCTTAATATTATTTATTAACCACTGGTTGGAAAATTGTGTCTAAATACCCTGAAGGCACTAGATCATGTTTGATTTTGGAAGCTAAGCAGAGTTGGACCTGTTTAGTAACTGGAAGTGAGAATATAAGGAAATCCCAGGTGATGTAGGGTATATTCAGAGAAAGCAAGA
>NC_056522.1:59703895-59778553 GCF_019175285.1 Sceloporus undulatus
AAGGAAGGAAGGAAGGAAGGAAGGAAGGAAGGAAGGAAGGAAGGAAGGAAGGAGTCTCCAAGTACTCAGTGGATGGTTGTTTTATTCTGGAAAAAGCCAAGTGTGTTTTGTGCTACATGTATGGCAATGGCCTTATTCAAGAATGACATAAAACATAAAAATAAACATAAATGTACATTTAAAATTAAAA
The DNA here is from genome assembly GCF_019175285.1 of Sceloporus undulatus. NCBI lineage: Eukaryota > Metazoa > Chordata > Lepidosauria > Squamata > Phrynosomatidae > Sceloporus > Sceloporus undulatus. Next base: position 59,704,086 of record NC_056522.1, read on the forward strand.
GGAAAACACACAATGAAGAGACATAATAATATATATCATTCTCATCATAGTACACTGCTTAAAGTCTGTACATACCAATATGAAATCTAACTACAGAAATTTCTGAAGCTGAGAATCTCATTCCATTTGCTGAATAGAAAAGAAATATAGGAACCAGGCTCAAAGTTTTTTTCTGTTAGCAGATGGTCAGCAAATGGAATGAGATTCTCGGCTTCAGAAATTTCTGCAGTTAGATTTCATATCGGTATGTACAGGCTTTAAGGAGTTCACAATGATTAGAATAATATATATATGATCATATATTATGTATGTCTCTTCACATGATTATATGTTGTCCATTTATATTTATATTTATATTTATGTTTTTTATGTACACCTGATAGGGTAAAAAGGAGGCTAAATTAAGGGCCAAAGGTAATAAATTATAACTAGAAGCCATTGACAATTCAAAGTTGCTATGTGACAAGAAATTGCCAAACCTAACTGTAAGAGATGTGTGACAAGGGATAACCAAAATTGCATAGGTAGTATACTGGACATTCGCTGTACGGGAAATTTCTGTCCTGCGGTTAGACTAACGAGAAATATATAGGGGAGGGGGAGACATGGGGGACAAGGAGGCCACATGTTAACTTGCTAGCTTGCTGATGCTACACTAAGGATTGCAAATATAGACTTGCTTAGGTTGCTAGCTTAAGTTGCAGAAACTAAGAATGAGACATGGTGTAATTGTCTGATCAAACTGAACACTTGTGACAGCTTGTGGTTTCTGTGGTTTCTGTGTATAAAGGAGAGCCACCAGCTTACCTCCAACGCTGGCTCTTCTTGAAGTGATTCAAAGGGTCAGTCTCTTTGCTATAGCAAATAAACAGCATATCTGAGCTACTGAACTTCTGGCTGTTGTTTCCGTCATTGTAAGTTTACTAATTATTGATTCCCGCCGTAACACACCTGAGGAATGTCATTGAAATAAATGCAAGCTGAAATGTGTTGGGCTTTTTCCAAAATAAAACAGCTGTCCATTGAGCTCTTGGAGATGTGTCTCTTTATTTCTGTGGATTCTGTCCAGTTTTCACCATTTTTTCTTCTTTTACTTGGCAGGGAGATGCTTAAGTCATACCAAGTCTGAGAGGTTATATTTCAAATGAAGGCAATGGAAAACCACCACTGAGTACTCCTTGCCTATGAAAACCCTATGAAATTCATTCAAGTTGAAGGCACATACATTACATACGTTTAAGGCACATGCATTGTAAATATTACATCATACTCTCCAGTGGTCCTTATTTGGTGGGAACAGTCCTAATTACTCCTCTCACCTTTTTCACTGCTTTTAAAATATCCGCATTTCTCTTTCCTCCTTCCAATGCCATATCCTGTGCTGAAGATCCTGCAAGCAGATCTGTGTGTATTTTTATGCACACCCTCCAGCTGTCCCAGTTTGGGAGGGACAGTCATGATTAATCCTCTGTCATCCAACTTTCTGAGATGCTTTTAAAGTCTCCCACTCTCCCCTTATGTCATCAGCTTACTTCAAATGCAAAAAGTAGTTTGCACTCAGTTAATTGGAAAGGGGAGAGAGAAGAAGAGAGGGTGGAATAATCTTGGCATTCCATTAGGCTCAAACAAAAGCAAACTGCTGCAGCCTTTCATAACTGGTGTTTTCTTCCTAATTAATTGCTTTTGCCATCTTCGCTGTACTCTGATATGTCCTGGTTTGCATCTGTGAAATGTATTGCTTTAGTTTAGATAATGCATTTTTGTTTTTGGCTGCTGCTTTCAGCTTGTTATAAATGTGTTTTAATGATGGGTTTTATTTTTCATTTTATAGCCAGTGTGCTATCTTGAGTGCTAGTTTTCTTGGGCAAATTTATGCAGCTTATGGCCTGAAAAGTGATGCATCCATTTCCCATTGGTTTTCTATCTCATCTGCTGGTATTGCTACCTACAGAGATGGAGCAGATGTAAAACAAGATACAAAAGCACTCATATATAAGATAGCCAAGAACAGACCCATTCATCAAGAGGTGGTTGTGAAAACAGCATGATGTAATGTCAACATCTGGGGACAATGCAGCAAAACTATGTGCATTACCCTTCACTTTTAACTTCTCCCAATGTGGCTCAAAGGATTTACTAATGGGGCATAACACTGGGAATTAAAAACATACATTTTATTTAAAACTGTTTCATAATGTAATCTTTTTAAAAAATCAAATGTTCAGAAGAGTTGCCTTCCCTTGCAAACCACAATCGTGACCACAAAATACCAACAATTATACTTGAAACTGCACTTCTACAATCTGCTTGAATTTTTAAATTAATTAAAAGATCTCAAAGCAGGATACAATAAAGTCAACTGAAACAACTTAAATAATCTATAATGTGAAACAGTAAAAAAAAGTTTGCAATCTAATAACATATTAAATTAACTAATAAATGAAAACAAGTTGAAACAGTTAAAACCATAGATTTGGACCAACTGGCTAACGGGGGTTTTATTCTGTTGTTGTTTTAAAATTGTATTGTATTGTATTTTTATTATGTTGTTAACCGCCCTGATCTGTGGAAGGGCGGTATAAAAATAATTTTTTTATTTATTATTATTTATTAAAATCATTAGACACCAAAGACTTAAAAAACAACAGCCATGTTTTAACTTAGCACTGAAATGAAGCCAATATCTGTGCCATTCTCAGGGTCTCTTAGGGAAAGACATTCTGTAACTGTGGTGTCACAAGAGAGAAAGCCTTTTGCCATGTCTTTACAAGTGTATTGCTCCCACAGATGAGACACATACAAAGGCCCCTCCAGTAGACCTCAGTCCTTGGGCAGGCATATATAGCAAGAAGCACTGCTTCAGGTATCATTGAGTTTTAAATGTTGTCACCAGTACTTTTAAGTTGGAATTTTTAAATCAATGTTTATTGTGAAAGTTCTTTTAATATTTTTATGGCTGTGCTTACAATTTGCAGTTTGGCACTGTTTTAACTGCCCTGTCCGAAAGCTATGGAATTCTGGGATTTGTAGTTTTGTGAGATATTTCAACTTCTCAATCAGAGAACTCTGGAGCCGTGACAAACAACATGTCCTAGAATTTCATAGTATTGAACCATGGCAGTTAAAGCAGAGTCAGACAGTATTAGTTCTTTTTTTTTTTAAAGAAAATGTTTTATTGCTTTAAAACAGATATACATTTATACAAAACTAGATAACATATAACAAACATGACACAGCCTGTGATTAAGAAACAAAAGAGTTTACAAACTTCAGGAACAATTGAAATTCTTCATTATTCTATTAAGGACAAGATTGGGTCTATTTCTCATAGGCCTTGTCTACACAGGCCAAGGAGTCTGTTCCCCATCCTTTTCTCATGTTGTCCTATTAGGACAACGTACATCCTAAAATCCAGTTCTGGTGCGGGCAGTCCAGATGACATCCTGTACATCTCACACCAGAACATGGGAATAACAAGGTTAAAATTAATTAAAATAATTTACCTGTTGCTTTCGATCTTTCGGGAAGAACTGGAGCCCTCTGTTTTTGCATTACAGCAGCTGTTCGCATGGGTGTCTTGCTGGGTTACCAGGAACTTCTGCTGCCACAGCAGGTCACTTGCTTTGAAGTCCAAACAAGTTGCCCAGAATTTGACTATTGCTGGGCACCTTGTTCAGACCTCAGATGCTAGTGACCCATGGCTGTGGACACATCAGGCTGGATTTATTTTCATGATTATGTACAGTTCCTTGATTTTTGTTTCAATGACCAGTGATGCAGACCGATGCATGTCTTCTGAAGAACAAGTCCCAGCGAATTCAGTGGGATTTGTTCTGAGGTAAATAGGTAGTTTAGTGTATCCTGAATTTCTTAGTAGCTCTTTCAATAAACCTGATTCTTTCAGTTTGAATCACAGAGGCCAATGAATGCTATTGTCACAGTATGAATTGCTGACGTTTCTACAATTACTTGCATTGTTATCCTCTGAAACTATGCAAATGCATAGCTTACAGAAAAGAATGCTAGGTGAGCAGGTTCAGTCTTTTAATGTTATTTTTTTCCTACCAGTCACCCCTACCTCCCACAGACATTAAAGCACTGGGTAATTATATGTTATCAGAACTGCAGGGTTTTGCTTGTTGATGAAGTAACAGAAGCTAGCAGAAACAGGCTTTTGGAAAAATATACTGTACAAGTAACCCAGCCTAATGTCTAGAGATGCTCATTGATATAACCTGCTATCCCATCTACTCAGATGCTCACAGTAGTTGACATGGGGTGCTGATCACATCCAAGAGGTGAATTCATGGGATCATACTTGCTTATTCTTAACCAGGAGAAATACATAGTATGACTTTTGACCACTATCTGGGTCATTTTAAAATATAGATAATGTTAAAATGTCAGATGATGGGCCTTAAGTTTGATGTTCCACCTACAAGGTGGGCCATGAATATAGTTAGTCAGTCAAGTTTATTGCATTTAATCAATGGTCTTAGCATAATACAATGAAACATTTAAAATACGTATAAAATACATGTAAAATACAAGCATGTCATCTATAATACAATGTTTATAAACTTAATACTTGAGGTAACAATTATATCCAACTTTTGTTTATCAGATATGATCATCTCCTTTACAGTTTATAGCTATCTCTGCTATATACTTCTTTCTAATTGTTTTTGGCTGCTAGGGCAAACAAAGCTACTCTCCAGGTTACATATTTATCCGAACCCACAAGAAGATGATAGACCACATCCTGTGGTCTCTGACAAGGACTAATTTCCATTAAAGGTGTCACAACTTTTCTCTTGGTTCTCTATAAAGTGGGCAAAAACAATATATAGTGGGTAAGGTCCTCTAATTCTTAGCAACCATATATAAATATACGACCCTTTATTGGAATACCCCTATGCCTTCCATCTCTATAAGCTGAATTCATCATGTTCAATCTTAGCTCTGTGAAAGCTTTCCACAATTGTACAAATGTTAGGTTATGAAAGTAGTCTACATGTTCACAGGACACGTTGAGTTTATAATATAGAGGAGCACATGATGAAAAATAAACAGTACATAAATCCCCTTGTGTAGCTATTTCCCTTATTGTGTTCTTAATGGTCTTTTTCTGAGCCTCTAATTGGAGTTCCCTGAGTTTAACTGAGGAGAAACCATATTTGGTGATCAATTGGGCAGCATGATGAACCCAATTTTAAATAGGTAAGTCATTCTAGCAAACATTTTTTGGTGAGTCTATTGTTATTCATCCCTTGTACTTTAAACCAATAGCAAATAATTCTTTTATCTATTTGGCTCTCTATACTTAATATGCCAGATTCTAATCTAAGCATAGCACTTAATGTATCTCTAGGAAGTCCTAACAGCGACCTCAGGAAATAATTCTGTGAGGGTTCCAGGCTTGTAATATTTGAAGGGCCTGAAGTACCCCAGACATCTGCCCCATGAAGGGATTGTGCCATTGTTTTGGCTTTATAAACAATCAGGGCAGGGTTTACTAAATTGCCCCCCTTGGTAGCAGCAAACTTTATGATTGCTTTTGCTGATCTATAGGATTGTAATTTGGTATTTAACATTTGTTCTTTCCAAGAAGTTGTGTTGAGTAAACCAATGCTAAATATCTATATGTTTTCACTTGTTTTATGGTGTTTCCGTCTAAATGCCAGTTGTGTTTTACAGGGCAGTTTCCAAATACCATGATCTGAGTTTTGTCGTAATGTATTATCAGTTCATTTTTTTGCAATATTATTATTATTGTTATTATTAACTTTATTTATAAAGCGCTGTAAATCTACACAGCGCTGTACAAAACCAAGTAAAATCAGGAATATAAAAGCCTGTCTATGGCGTATAATCTAAAAGTTAAGAGTTACAACAACAAATTAAAAACATCATATGAAACAAGTTAACAGCAAATATCCAATATTGAGTCAAGCATCAGAACAACCAGGACACGATCACAGACTCCCTGGGAACGCTTCCCTAAACAATATGGTCTTTAACTTGGCTTTGAAGCTAGTTAGAGATGTGTTGAGTTGTGCTTGTATGGGGAGGAGGTTCCAGGAGTGAGGGGCAGTGAGCGAGAAGGGACAAATCCGGGATGGGACAGTGGAAATCCTGGGCTGGGATAGGAGACCTTGGCTACCAGAATGGAGGCAACGAGTGGAGATGTAGGGAGAAAGTAGTTCGGAGAGATAGGGAGGGGCCAGCCCATGGAGGGCTTTAAAGGTGAGCAGGAGAAGCTTGTACTGAATGTGGAAGGGAAAGGGGAGCCAGTGAAGGGATGACAACAGGGGGGAGACATGGTCATACCGGCGAGTGAGTGAGATAATACGAGCAGCTGAGTGCTGAACAGAAATCAATGGGTGGAGGTGAGAGAGAGGAAGCCCTGCCAAGAGAAGATTGCAGTAGTCAAGTCGAGAGACCACTAGGGCATGGACCAAAGTCTTTGCAGTAGAAGCAGAGAGGTATGGACGGATTTTGGAAATATTATAGAGGAAAAATCTACAGACCTTGGCTGTGGCCTGAATCTGAGGGATAAATGACAGAGAGGAGTCGAAAATGAAACCAAGACTGCAGGCTTCCTGAACCGGCTGAATAGAGATGTTGTTGACAGAGATAGAAAAGGAAAATTGAAGGGTGGGCTTAGGAGGGAAGACAAGAAGCTCCGTTTTAGACATGTTGAGCTTCAAACGCCGATGGAGCATCCAGTGAGAGACAGCTGTCAGACAAGATGAGACTTGCTGCTCAAGCCCTGGCGAAAGGTCAGGGATGGAAAGATACAACTGGGTATCATCAGCGTACAGATGATAAGAGAAGCCAAAAGAGCTGATAAGTTTGCCAAGAGACAGTGTGTATAGAGAAAACAAGAGGGGACCCAAGCCAGAACCCTGAGGAACTCCAACAGATAGGGGAACAGAAGACGAAGTCTGGCCACCCGAGACCACTGCAAAAGATCTATCTGACAGGTAAGATTTAAACCAATCGAGAACGGAGCCCGAGAGGCCAAGGTCAGAAAGTAAGTCAACTAAAAGACAGTGGTCAACGGTGTCAAAGGCCGCAGACAGGTCAAGGAGGACAAGGATGGAGTAAAGGCCTTTCGCCTTGGCCTGCAGGAGATCGTTCAAGATCTTAGTGAGGGCCGTCTCTGTTGAGTGCCGTGGGCGGAAACCAGACTGCAAAGGGTCCAAAATGGAGTTGGTTTGGAGAAACTCAGGACAGCGAGAGTAGACGACTTGTTCCAGAACCTTAGAAAGAAAAGGAAGAAGGGAAATTGGGCGATAATTAGACAAGGAAGAAAGATCGAGAGAAGCTTTTGCATAAAGTCTTCTTAGGCCCACCTTGGTTCTAGATAGCAAAACTAAATCATCCACATACAGTAACAGTGAAAGTTTTCATCAAGAATTGTGACCGGGGCATACTGTAAGCACTCCAAATCTTTTACCATATCATTGATGTCAAAATTAAACAAGAAAAGTGCTAACATGCAACCTTGCTTAACTCCTACAAAGGTGTTAATCTTTGGGGTAAGATGACCTGCCAGATCAACTTTAACTTGTAATGATGTATCAGTATACAGTGATTTAATAAGAAATAGTAAATGGTGATCAATATTTGTCTTTTCCAATTTTTGTCACAGTAGAAGTCTGGTAATTGAGTCAAATGCGGATTTCAAATAAATAAAAGCGATACACAATTTTTGCTTCAGGTTGTGGACGTATTTACACATAAGGAAGTTCAACACGGAACACAGATCAATTGTTGACTTCCCTTTTTGGAAACCAGCTTGTACTTCTGACAATAAATTTTGACTATCTGTCCATTCTTTCATTTTTTCAAGGAGGAACCTAGCATATAATTTAGAGGAGATATCCAAAAGGCTAATAGGCCTATAGTTAGCTGGGTCCTTCTTGTCACCTTTTTTATATATGGGGGCAATAATACTGAGCTTCCATGCCTCTGGTATGTGGCCAGTAAGATTTATATGAGTGAATAGTTTTGTGAGGATTGAGGACCAATATTCCAATTTTGCCTTATATAATTCTGTTGGTATCATATCTTCTCCAGGGGCTTTGTTAGTTAATTGTCTAGCAATGATTCCTTTAATCTGGTTCAGGGTGACGTCAGGCCATACTGGAGAGTCTAATAATTTGGCACAGTGGAGTTGGTAAGATAGGCCTGTTTGAGACCTATATATATTAGAGAAGTAATTCTCCCACTCTTTTCCTTGCACTGCAGCCTCTAATGCAAAATTTATTGTTCTAATACCATGTGCGGCTAAGCTCCAAAATTTTGGGGGTTCCTTTTGGAGAGTGGCCTCTCCTAGTTCTTTCCATTGTTCCATGAATATAGTCATATAAAGCTATATAATGATCAATGTTTCTTCAGATGTACTTTCTTGATTTTGATATTAACAGAGATTGAGCAACGCACACTCTTCATTCACCATCAAAAGATCAATTAGAGCTTCATATAATAAAAGTATGTGTATGCAGGTGTGTTTCACATACACCTGACATTGTACATAAGCACCCACAGCTACAGTAGATCACTTAGAGAACTTGATATTCTCAATTTTAACTGTGTCAGTCTCAGTCAAGACAAACTGAGTACTCCTTTGGGCTGTGGGAGTTTAACAAGTTAACATGGGTTTCTCAAAAACAAATCATGCAGGACAAATTTGATCTCTTTTTTGTCTCTCTTTTGTTGTCTGTTTTATTGAATCATTTCCTGTATTGCTATGTATTTTATATGTATTATCCTACTATATTATCCTACTAGAGAGGCCCCTTCCCCACCACCACTCCCTTTGTGTCATGTCTTTTTAGATTGTAAGCCTGAGGGCAGGGAACTGTCCAATTAAAAAGATTGTATGTACAGCGCTGTGTAAATTTACAGCGCTTTATAAATAAAGGTTAATAAATAATAATAATAATAATAATAATAATAATAATATTTTTTGATAGAGTTAAAAGCTTGGTAGATAAAGGGAATGCTGTAGATGTAGCATATATTGATTTAAGTAAGGACTTTAACAAGGTCTCCTATGATATCTTTCTTAAAAAGCTAGTAAAATGTGGGTTAGATAATGAGACTGTTTGGTGAATTTGCAATTGAATCACTGGCCAAATTTTAGGGTGCTCACCAATGGCTCCTCTTTATTCTGGAGAGAAGTGACTAGAGGGGTGCTGTGGGTTCTGTCCAGTGCTATTCAACATCTTTATCAATGACTTGGATGAAGGAATAGATATCATGCTTATCAAATTTGCAGATGATACCAAATTAGGAGGATTACTAATACCCCAGAGGACAAGATCAGAATTCAAATGATCTTAACAGATTAGAGAGTTGGGCCAAAACTAATAATATGAATTTCAACAGGAAGAAATGTAAGGTTTAATATGACTCTCTTCCAATGAAATTTAATTTAATATGACTTTCTTCCAATGAAATGGAAGAAACAGAATATTTTATAAATAGCTCCAAAACCTCAGTATCCAGAATGTCTGCTCTATGTATGTATAAAATAGACATCCTCTCCACCCCTATGTCTGATAGAATTATATTTGTACTTTGAGAAGGGCTTTTAAGGTCAATCAAGATAAGAGGACCAAAGCCTTATTATCAAAGTACAATGTGATTCAATTGGACTTTGGGAAAAAGGGAAGGGGTGTCTATTTTGAACATACATGAGCAGAGGTTGTGGATGCTGATGAACTGGAACTATTTTTAAAACATTATTTATTCTATTTCTTTAGAAGAAAGTAACATTTTAAAATAATTGCAAATCCCATGATTGAAATCAGAGCATAATTATACTAGAAAGTAGCTTGTAAACAGGAAATAAGTTTTAAGGTCAGTCAAGATAAGAGGGCACAATTCAGTTCCCTTTTACAAGATCTGTTCTAAATAATTACACTCTGATCTCACTCACGTTTTGTTAAAAGTATCCCCCAAAATTCAGTGGCTTGTGCACCATGAACACAGCCATGGTTATACAGAAGTAAATGAAAGTAAAACTCCATTGAGTTCAAAGTGATTTGTCCTTCAGTACTGGAAACCTTAATTCCTAGCAAGTAGTAATGGAACTTTAATTCCTAGCAAGTATTATTGGAATCTTAGTTCCTAGCAAATGTGTTTACACTTAAAAGAGAAATCATGCCGTGTGCATTTTGAACCAGACAATATTCCTTTATGTTACTTATTATTTATGTATGTATTTATTTCATTTCATTTCTATGTTGCCTTTCTCCCAAGAAGTGAGCCAAGGAGGCTTACAATATAAAAACATTTCAAAACATCACAGTAAAAAAATTAAAAACAACTAAAAACATCTATTTAAAGCAATATATATTAACTTAAAAACATACAAATGTTAAAAGACAACACACCCTTCAAATAAGCCACCCTGTCATGATTTTTTTTAAAAAACATGCCTAAATAAAAACGTTTTCACTTGCCGACAAAAGGCGAGAAGGGAGGGGGCCAGCCTAGCCTCCCAGGGGAGGACGTACTTAACACTTTGCTGCATCTTATGGTTCCTTTCATAAGATAAAACGGTGTAAGTATTTACAACAGCAGTTGCAGTGATTAGGGGCAGGTATGATCATAGAATGATCCATCCATTTATCTTGGATAGAGGTTACAACTTTGTGGCCCTCCAGTTCTTACTGAACTGCAGCATCCAGCATTCCTCAGCATTGGCTATACATGTTAAGGCTGCTGGGAGTTGTAGTCTAACAAGATCTAGAGAGTCACACAGCCCCCCCCCCCCCCCAAAAAAAAAAATAGGCTTATATTTCACCCAAGAACTCAAGAAAGCTAACATGAGGTTTGGATGAAACTGATGAATTCATATCTCTTAAGAGTCTTTCCATACAAGCAGCATAGATAAATGGATCCATAATATAAGAGACAACTGGGCCTTGCAATAAAACCTTGTAATGTGGGTTCTTCTGTTTACTGTCTCAGCTTTCCAATACTTTTTCAGGGTGGTCCATTCCACTCTCTGTTTTTTCTTGCTTCCCTGTCCCCTTCCCCAACTGTTCAATGTTCTCTGTCCATTGAGCATACTTAGTTCTCCTTAGAGACTTGCAATTCTCTTCTTAAGTGTTCCCCCTCAAAGTTTTCTTGAATTTCTGCACAATGTGGATTTTGCTAAACCCGGGGATTCCTCCTTTTAGTACAGTTGCCTGCCCCCATATCTACATGTTCAACCATCCATGGCTTGAAAATACCACCCCCTCCCCAAAAAAGTCCCCAAAACAAACCTTGATTTTGCCATTTTATAGAAAGCACACCGTTTTACTGTGCCAATATATTTAATGGTATTTGAACATCTATGGATTTTGATATCCATGGGGAATCCTGGTATCAAAGCATAGTAAATACCAAGGGCTCACTGTATACTGATGGCCCTATTTGTGTTGCATTAAGGTCCCAATTGGAGAGTGAGGTTCAGAAGCTACATTGTCTTAGCACACCATAAATATCCACCAGAAGAGCTGCACTATGCCTGGCAATACACAGTTCCTATACTGAATATCACTGTAGCACAATATAACTGAAACAGTAAATACACATAGCTGTCACTATATGCAGAATTCTGAATCTGCCATCATTAGCTGGATATATCCATTCAGCATGATCCAAAAAATTACTCCACATATATATCCAGAGGCAGCTGTGTTGGCCATACAGCAAAATGCTGTGTCTGGCTGACTGGCCCATGTGCACAATGACGCAGCTTTGCACCAGACTGGCCTGGTGCATGTGCTTGCCATATAGTTGGACAGAACACAGAACTGTAGTAATAGTATTCAAATGCTGCTACAATGAGAAGTTGTTAGAGTGGTTGTTTCCAGGGTAGGTTCTTTTACTGGGTTCACTATGGGCCAACTGACAGATGTCATTCAATTAGCAATCAAACTAAAGCTGCCATTTGGTTAGTAACTCCATTAACATCTACAAATAAATAAATGTCAGGTACAAGGTTTTTGACGGTGAACCTGGTAGGGGGTAGTAGGAGGGTTTTAACCATTTGCCTTCTCACATTACTGACTGTGATATCTCCCCCCCCCCCCAATTATTTTTAGTCTTGAAAACTTCTGTTGGGATGATTGGGAACTTTCCTTCTGATTGTTTTAAATATGTGTTTATCTTATTTGCTTTTAAAACTGATGTGTATTTTAACCTGATGAGTTTTAAATTATGTTGTTTGTTAATTGTTATTTTCCCCCATCTCAATCTGTGGGGAGAGGAGAGTAATAAATAAATATGATGATGATGATGATGATGGTGACAACACAGATAACAGGTGCAGGATGAGGGGTGGGACACCAAGAAATAGATCCTTATGCCTGCGATTTACTTAAAACAAAACAAAATAATTGCTACTTGTTCAGTTTGGTTGTTTGCCTTCTCACCAAGGTCTAGTCTGGATTGCAGCCTTTGTTCCTGCTCTTTGTTTTGTTTTTGTTTGTTTGTTTTAAACCAGAGATTGCTAGAAGTGCCACAACCTTTGTACCTATTGTGATTTAAATTTAAGATTTAAAATATTGCTGTGCATGCAGCTAACGTTAACCTGTATCAGCCGGGGGGGGGGGGGGACACTAGGCACTCATGTCCATTCATACACTGTTGCATAATGTTGCTAGATAAACAATTTATTATATTAAGGCATGCTTGTCAGATGGCTTCCTGCCATACAGCTCTTAAGGGCACTGAAGTGACTCCTTCACATTTATGAACTGGCAAGCTGGAGCTGGAGCTGGAGCAGTTACTTGTGTTCCATCAGAATGATGCAAGGAAGTTAAATGCAGGCACAGCATGGGGTGGCATGCGGGCATTATTAAATCTACTCTTCTGTACCAAAGGTTTTTTTTTTTAAATGGAACAGAAACATATGACAATAAATATCTGTCTCTTGGATGTCTCATTTAGACAGCCTCATTCTTCACAACTAATCTGGCTACTTGAAACATGGACTTTATTCTATTGATCCTCCCTTTGGTGCTTCTCACCTTCCTAAGAACACAGGAGGGATTCAGTTCACATAGGCAGGCCTTTATTATTTTAACAAGAACATTCTCTTCCTATATCTTTTCCAGGTGCTGGCTGCAGATGCTAGAATACTAGGCATGTGGTCCCCCCCATGTGACATTTTACTGCATCAGGCAATGCAGCCAGATGTGCTGCAAATTTTGTTTGATGTTTTACTTTTCCCTCCTTTTTATTCACAGCCACGCCCCTTAGAATAAGAGAATCACTGTTTTACAGCCCATCAATATACTGTAATCTATTGAGTATGTGCCTCAGAAAAACAGAGAAACACCCATAAAGACAGAGAACAGGAGGGGGAAAGACAGCAATAGAAGAAAGGGGAGGGACTGAAAGAAAGGCCATAGAATGGGGGTAACATGAAAGTGTAATGTGCAACCTAAAGATATGGAATGGTGTAATCTCAAAAGTCTGTATAGTTTTATAGTTTTATCCAAGCTTCAGTTGACTTTATGGTTGGTCTTTCTATATGAATTAACTGGTATTGTCGTATGTGTCCTCTTTATTTGAACTATTGTACTATAAGCGGTAGTAAAGGTATTGAAAATGGGAACTAATACTGAGTTAGAATGTCTGCACATAATACATTTTAAAAAATCTGAGGTATAATAAGTAGCTGTGTGAGAAAACTCTCAGTTTCATTGTATTTCGCCAGATCCTTTGTTTGTATCAGGTTGGAAGTCTTTGTAAATTCTTCCCACAGGGAAATTCAAACATATTGTCTACATACATTTCTGTAGTGCTTCCATTTATTTAAACACTTTCCTTAAACTATGCATTTTTGTATGTACTTTACCCATAGATTAAAGCATTCTTGAGTATTCTTTGTCATCATAGCCATTTTTTTCTTGTTTAAAAATGGCTGCATGATTTCATGTGTAAAAATATATCACAATCCTTGCAAATGTGCAAAGTTCTCAGGAGAGGTGCACTTTGTCTTGTGATGACTCTTGGGAGCTGCAAAATACATCATTTTGGTGAAAATCTTAAAACTTAAATGTTCTTTTACATTCTAGGCAGAGCTTACGGACAAGGTTTCTGGCACTTATACAGATCTGTGCAAATTTTGTGACTGGTATTTGAATTGTGATAGAATATTCATACACACAAAGCATTGACATGCAGGTTGTAAACCAGCTGATAGTGAAAGAACAAAATGTTAGGTTTTATTACAGATTGCACTGCAGGTTTCTCAGAAGAACATTAAGGCCCGTTACAAACGGGCCTTAAAGTACGCATGGAGCGCATACTAGGGTTAGGAAGGGGTGGTGCTTCCGCACGCCCTAACCCTAGTACGCGCTCCGCTTGTAGAAAATGGCAGCGTCCGATCCACATGGCCACCACCCTCACTATGTCACGACTGCACCGCCTCCAAACGAGGCGGCATGGTTGTGACGTATTGGGGCCGCGCCAGGGCGCCTAGGGCGCCCTTTCCGCGACCCCAGAAGGAGCTCCGTTTTGGAGCTCCTTCTGGGTTTGTGTCGCTGGGCACAGCCTTCAGACGGCTGCGCCAGCGACGCAGAGGAGAAAGGGGCCAAGAGGCCCCTTTCTCCTTCTCCCCGCTGTCGTCGGGTGTCCTTGGGGCTTGAAGCCCCAAGGACACCCCTTTCCAGGCTGCGGGGAAGCGGCCTTTTGCAGCTTCCCCGCGGCCTGGAAAGCGGCGGATCGGGGCCTCGGAAGCTGCAGGTCTGGCAGCTGAAGCCCCGATACAGTGGGGAAAGGGGCAGGTGCACACCACCCCAAATGGGTGGTCTGTAACCCACCTAAGTTTTTGATCCTTTCTACATTATTTGTGAAATATTGCAATTATGAAATTCCATACAATATTGCTACTGTACAGTTGGCTCATGACATCTGGCATGGCTCAAATTGCTGTATTTATGGAAAAAAGTTTTCATGATTTAAAAGCCCTTCAATCCACAGAACTAGTCAATTCTGAAAGGGTGATATTAAGAACAAACTCAACAACCTGTTAAAAGCCTTGTTCACTTATAAGACTGTTAAAATGGTAAACATATTTTTATTGCAATCAGTTTGCATTTTGATGTAGCACCACCATTTTTGATAATATACCTCTCCAGTTCCCTGCGTAGGTCATCCACGAAGGTGACCAAAGCGGTTTCTATCCCATAACCAGATCTGAAACCAGACTGACATGGATATAGATAATCCATCTCATCTGGGAATGCCTGGAATTGAGAGGCCACCACACGCTCCAGCACCTTGCCCAGAAGTGGAAGGTTGGAGACTGGTCTGTAATTGTCTAGTACGGTAGGATCCAGGAAAGTTTTTTTTTTTCAAAAGAGGTCTTATAACAGCCTCTTTTAGGCATGTTGGAATTCTGCCTTGCTGTAAAGAGGCATTAATCACTTCCCTTACCCACTCCACCAGTCCTCCTTTGGCCATTTTTAATAAGCCTGGAAGGGCAAGGGTCTAGAATACATGTGGTGGCCCTCACCTCTCCAAGGATCCTGTCCACATCACCAGGCTGCATAAATTGAAAAGTAGCCATCAATACAGACAAGCAGGAGCCAAGGTTACATCTAATGAAACTGTTTCAGCTCTGGTGTCTATGTCCTATCAATTATTCCGTACCCCATCCTTCCTTCCAATTTTAGTTGAACTAATTGATTTTAGTATGTATTTATGATTTAATTGCTATTTTAAGGGGGGGAGGGTAGAATTTGGGATTATTGTATATTGTTATTTTACTATGTATTGGACTGTTTTACTGTAAGCCACCTTGATCCTAGTTGGAGTAGATGGGATATAAATAAAAGTTGTTGCTGCTGTTGTTGTTGTTGTTGTTATTATTATTATTATTATTATTATTTGCCATGGTCATTTCTCCATTCCATAGATCAACCAAGGCTTCAACAGGACCACCTGCGAAGGCAGCAGGAAACCCCTCAAGAGCCATCTGGAATCCATCTGTATCCATAAGGCTCCTAGGGCGGACTATCTTAGTCTCTAAGGCTGACTAAGTTTGACTTGATCAAGATCACCTGATAGATTATATAAATACAAACAACACCACTGAAAGTCCTATTGGATGAGATATCTATTCATTTTATAACAAGTAAGAATGCCAGTTGATGGGATTATTCACTTTCATTCCTCATCAACAACAAGAACAGCAACATAGGTGGTTGGTAGTTTGAGCAGGGGGCTTAGATCAAGGGAGACCCCATCACTTTGCCAATCTGGGATGAGCACAACATCATCATCCTGCTGTAACAAGCAATATCTTGAAATACCCTCCTCTGTACAACAATTAAAAGTATAGGAGCCCACTCCAGTTTGCGATCTGGCAACCTTAACAAATACAAAACCAGCTACTTTTTGTTATCTAATTCATACCCATTTGTCATCCATGGGGTGACCCATAAATTGCCACAGTGAATTTCATGGCTACCTCCTGGTGGCCACCATTTTATCTTTTTCTTAACAGAATTAACAGGACTGAGCTTCTCACAGAATGGGAATTGTTAGTACAGATACACTTGCCACGTCCATAAATAGAAGCCTGAATGAGATAACATTTTGGGACAAGGCCTTGCTGTCCAAGAATATTGGCTTTCTGTATTTGGAGGCTCAGCTATTTAAATAATGCTTTATGCCTCCCTCTCCATGTATGTCAGTCATTCCTTTCTGTAGCTCTTCAAGCATGCCTTCATTAAATCATAAGTTCTCCAAATGAAAAGTCACAGCCTTTTAAATCTTTCTTTATATGGACACATTTTCTATGCCTATAATCCATTCCTCAGTGTCTTTCTGAAACCCTTTTACTTCCATGATAGTGTGATCATAATTAAGCTCAGCTTTCCATGTATAACAGTGATTAATATAATAAGCTATAATGTTGTTAGTCTTCTCCCATGAGTGGTTACTGTTAATTTAAATCCCTAGCTTTAGAAAGTACAGCATTGTACAGATGGGTCTATAACAAAAACAAAAAAACAAAACCCACACAGCCAAACCCACATGACATATCTTAGTACTGCTAGAACCAAGACACTCCCTGTTTTCTTCAATTAATTTTGGACTGCAACCAGAGACTGCAACCACTTGATGCACCAATTGAGTGGAAAAGAGCAACAACATTCCTCCACAAATGAGATGTTGGGTATTGATATACATTTGATGAAAAGTTGGCTAAGAAAATTTGCTTCTAACTCTGTCTGGCTAGCTTTACAGTTAGTGGAGAAGCTGTGAAATTTCAAACACTGGATGTAATCCTACACTACAGTTTAGTATTATGTAAAGGAGACTAATCAAGCCTATGGTTGCCAGGTTTTCAAAATAGCATTAAGGGAGAGCCAACATTCATGATGCATGGGGCTGACAATTAGCAAGTGGTAGTAATAAATCTGATTAGTCTTTCAGGTATAACAGACAGTTTTAAATCGTAAACCACTGTACTGAGGTCTCCCTTTAGCCTTCTCAAGTTGCCCATCTCTGCTTTATGCATCTGAGTTTCTTCTGGTCACCTGTTTACAATCAGTGTATATAAATCTGCCTGCTGAGTTAACATTTTATGCATTTGATGAAGGGGATAGCCTACACAAAAGCTTATGTGATAATAAAATTGATTAGTCTTTAAGGTGCCACAAGACTGCTGTATTGAACTGCCAAACCTTACACTGACTTCTTCCTTCTCTGGCCTGGGTTTAACCATGTAGAATCAAGTTACAAAGCAGGTTATCAGGTATTACTGTGTGCATTTTCTCTCTCCTTTATAAACCTTGCCTAGCAATTAGCAAATCACTGGCTGGCCAACAAAGAAAAAGCTAATTTGGAAACCTTGCAAATGTATTGGCCTCCCCCCAACACCCTCCAACCGTCCTGATTTGGTAACGAGAGTCGCAGTGAATCTTCTGCCTCCCCACTTATTCAATTGCTATTAAAATGTCCCAGGTCCTTTCACCTCCTGCCACTTCCCCCCTTCATCCTCAGCTTATTTAAGTTGCTGAAGTACAAAAGTGGGGAGAAGAGAGAAGGAGAAGTTGTTTTTCACAGTAGGCTCAGGTAAAAGCAAACCACTGCAGCCTTTCTAGTCCTAACTTGTTTTTTCTTCCGCATTAATACATTTTGCTATCTTGACCACAGTCTGTATGTTACTTGGCCACATGTGTCCTGCTTTTATATGTGGAATGTTCGAGGGGTATGCAGCTATTGCAAGGCTGTCCAGGACATGTGAAACAGGTCTGTATAAGGCTCATTTCAAATCTTGGTAGAGGAAGGCCTCTCATTAGAATTCTGGGCTCCTGCGATATCTCAAATTGCATAGGAACCCCAAACCTTCTGAAAAGGTCACATTGGCAGACTGCAGCTTCCAGGGGAAGAACTTTTTACTTTTATCAGGTTGAGCAGTTAACTATAATTTAATAAAATAAGCCACAGTTTATAAATCTATCTTTTCCCAATAAATCTCAGTTAAGATTAACTGCAGTTAAGGGTTCAGACCAGAGCCTGGGATATTATTTTTCATAAGTGTCATGTTGGGTATAATTTTATTTCAAAAGTGACATGTTAACTCACTTTCTCAGTATTTATGACTATAGTCAATATAATTTATTTTAAGCAAACATAAACATTCAGAAAATGACCAGTTATCATCTCTACAATCCTTGAAAAAGTACATTTTTAAGAGCATCAAGGAATCATTACTTTTAGTTTTATGCCTTCAAGTCTTTTGAACTTATGGCCACTCTGAGGCAAGCCTATAACAGGGGTTTCTGTGGAGAATTTGTTCAGAGTGGGCTTGCCTTTGCCTTCCTCTGAGGCTGAGAGAGCATGACTTGCTCAAGGTCATCCAATGCATTTTCATGGCTGAGCAGGGATTTGAAACCCTGGTATCCCAGCATCCTAATCCACCATTCAAACCACTACACAATGTTGGCTCTGATCATTACTTACTGTTACACTAAAAGGTAACAATGGTGGTATCCAGACCGGTGCTTTGCGCCAGCCTGGATACGTGCTAGGGTTGCCTCGGGGCATACTTTCCAGACGCCCTGCAACCCTAGCATGTAACCGCAGCATTGTAATGGCGGCGTCACGGCCAAATGGAGCGGCACGGGTGTGATGCACGTGTGCCGCTGCAGGGCGCTTGTGGCACCCTTTCAGTGGCGCCGGAAGGAGCTCCAAAACGGAGCTCCTTCTGCTGCTTGTATCACTGATGCAGCCTTTACACGGCTGTGCCAGCAATACAAAAGGGAAAAGGGCTGAGCAGCCCCTTTCTCTCTTTCCCCGCCTCTGTCAGGGTTTCCTTGGGGCATGAAGCACCAAGGACACCTCTTTCCAGGCCGCGGGGAAGCGGCTTTTTGCTGCTTCCCAGAGGCCTGGGAAAGCAGAAGATCGGGGCCTCTGGGGCTGCCGCTGTGGCTGCTGAGGCCCCAATTTGTTGGGAAAGGGGCGAGTGCAGGCCTGTATACCGCCAATATTACCAGACACTGTGCTATATCAGAAAAGGAACCTTTTTCTGCTCTTGGTATCTTCCAAAGTAGCATGGTGTAGGTACAGTGGACCCTTGTTATATGCTGGTATTTGGTTCCAAGATCCCCCGTAGATTACAAAATCTATGTATGCTCAGGTCCCATTAAATATAACGACATAGCAAAAGGGTGTCCCTTATAAAAAAAATGGAAAATCAAGGTTTGACATTTGAAAAGTATACTTTTTTGAACATTTTCAAACCGTGGATGCTTGAATCCGTGTCTAGAAAATTAGTGTATAAGAAGGGCTGACTGTAATGTCATTATTTGTAATGTGCTATTTCTAAGATCTTCTTTAGACATAAACTACAGTTAATTGCAAATGGAAGCCATGTCCTTCTTGCAGCAGGAGGAGTATATGACCAAATATTATTATTTATTATTTATCTTACTTATATGCCACCTTTCCCCAGAAAGGGAACCAAGGTGGCTCACAGATAAAAACGGTTTATGCAGGAGGCTCCACTCTACATTTATGTGAAGAAACCTGGCTATAGCTCACATTTAGCATTATGTCCAAATATAGCCTCTGGCTCCTAGCAATGTTTTTATGATAGTGGTCATTGGTGATTGAACACTTCTTCACACTTCTTTGCCTTAGGTAATGCCAAAGTTAAATGGTGGGTTGGGGAATTAACATTATCTCTATCCCCCCCCCCCAATGTCTATTTACAAGATATAAAAATACCCCAGCCTTTATATACAACTTTTCATTCTGCCAGTAAATGTTTTTGACTTTTGCATTTCAGATACCTCTGCAGCTTTGACGTGAAGTGTTTATGAATAAGCCATAAGTGAGGTACAAATATATTAATGCTCTTATGTAAATGGATGTCATGTATCTATATGTTGTCCTTTTGTGTGTCTGTGTGTGTTTTTAAATGCAGCCTTCTGAAGAAGGCTTAAAAGAGCACTCACAGGGTGAAACACGGTTGGCTGTTTAAAATCTTTTTTAACATCTTGAGATATGTCTCCTTTTTCTTTTTCACTTTGACTATAGTCAAAGATACAAGCAACCAGGGTTGTGAAGGGGACCTGCCACTGCCTGAAGGTCAGGAACCTGGGAGAGACTCAGCATGGCTGCAGGAATGGGTGCACCCAGACTGAATGGGTGCAGAAATTCTGGAACTTTCCCTCATTTTTTCTGCACACATCCTCCACTGAAGAAAATAGACATAACTTTTCAAAGGAGGGAACAATGTTTGCAAAGTTATCACCTCAATTCTAATTTAGCCATCAGGAAAGCAGCTTCTTTAAAAAAATATATGCAAAGTGTTTTTTTAAGATGTAAATGTCCATATCACCCCCCCCTCTCTCTCACACACACATTTTGGATGGAAGAGAATTGAAGTCTGGCACTGTGAGAAAGGCTAGTTTTACAATAGAGATGTTTTGCTAGTTACCATTAAACCTTGTCACATATTTGGTTCAGTCTTGAGCAGGTGTTAATCTGTTTTGATAAAGAAGCTGAGGATTTGGCTTTGCTCCTAATCAGAGCCATAGGCAGTCATGAAGCTATTCCAGCCTTTTCCTTCGTAAATTGGCTCTGAATATTTAAAAGCTGCCTTCTCTCTCTCTCTTTTTTTTGCTGCAACCCAATCCAATGAGTGTCTCTTTGGCAATGCTAATATCTATCTTCTTTTTTAAAAATAAAAAATAAATAAAACACACACTGCATAATAAAAGTGGTTTGCTCATTTTATTGTCAAAAAGGACAGTGAATTCAGAACAGACTGAAAAGGGAAAAGGAGAACAGGTGGTTTAGTATGCTCTTGTGTCTAAGTGACTGCACAGATATCATACCCCCAAACTGTTCTGCTTTGGGAGGGACAATCCTGATTAATCATCCCACTTTTTCAGATGCTTTTAAAATGTCTCAGTTTCTTTCTTGTCCTTCCATGTTTTCCCCTATCCAAAACTTACTTCAATTGCTGCAAACTGAGGACTTGTCTACACCAGTCAGAATACTCTGGGCTGTTCCTAGAGTATTCTGGCCCCAGAGATGCCCTGGATTCCCACTGTTACCTCCACATTCTATAGTGATGCCAGGCAGCTCACAACCAGTAGTGACGATGCAGGGTGGCACAGCAGGCTACATGTGTAAACAGCTGTCCAGCATCACTACAGAGTGCCCTGGATTTTGCAACAAAATCTGGAGCAAAAAGTGAGTTTTTAAAAACTGACTAGGCAGGGATAGGGTAGACAGATTGATCAAGAACTGCTAAATTCAGCCAATCACACGCCAAGGTCTATGCAAATCCGAGGCTCGCCTATCCAGACTGTACAGACTTCCCAAAATGCACAAGGATTCCATTCAACTCTGACCCATAGTGAGCACTATTGGATCCCTCACCTATGACTTGACCAAGTTTCTGGCCACACAATTTCAAATCCATATAGGGCAACCCCCCACTACATCAAGAATTCAGCTCACTTCATAGAAACCCCCCCCCCCCCAACAATCTCAAACTCAAACCCAGAGACAAACTAATTAGATTTGATGTTGTCTCCCTGTTCACCAAAGTCCTCATAATGGACACTATGGCACTCATTCAACAAATTTTTCCAAAAAGTTATCTCAACCCTGTTTGAACATTGCCTCACCACAAGCTACTTCCAGTGGGACAATGAATTCTACAAGTAGAGAGATGGGGTAGCCATGGGAAGCCCTCTGAATCCCATAATAGCAAATTTTTACGTGGAACACATTGAAAAGCAAGCCCTGGAAACAGCACCAAAAAACCCATTACATGGTTTTGATATGTGGACAACATTTTTGCTGTTTGGAGCCACAGAGAAGAAGATC
Source organism: Sceloporus undulatus (assembly GCF_019175285.1). NCBI lineage: Eukaryota > Metazoa > Chordata > Lepidosauria > Squamata > Phrynosomatidae > Sceloporus > Sceloporus undulatus. Next base: position 59,726,466 of record NC_056522.1, read on the forward strand.
TGACCAAGCTCCTGAACAATCCGAACAACATCCACACGAACAGCCAGTTCACAATGGAAAAAGAAAAGGAAGGAACATTACCTTCTTGGATGTCCTGGTCATCCATAAATTGAACTAACGATTGGGCCACATGGTATACAGAAAACCTACACACATGGACAGATACCTGCACAAGAACTCCAACCATCACCTGGGACAAAAAAGGAGCACAATAAAAACACTGGTAGATTACACAAAATGGATCTGTGAACCCCACTTCCTGGAAGACGAATTGAAGCACCGAAACTGGGCTCTACATGCTAACGGTTACTCCAGCTCAGATATCAGAATAGCTGTCAGACCCACAAAAAACCATCCCCTAAAGGGAAGGTATTTTTTTTACTATACATCAAAGCAACCATAGACAGAACAGGACAATTGATGAGGAAAACACAAGCTCCAAATTATCTACAGACCAACCAAAAAAAAAAAATCCAGCAAATGCTGCCATCAGCGAAGGACAGGAGAAACCCTCTCATAACCACGTATCATGCAGCTGTGGGCAGGTCTACATAGGGACTACTAAACATGAATCAAAGAATGTGAGAGACACTGCAGGCTGAGCCAGCCGTAAAAATCGGCATTAGCAGAACACATCATAAACCAATCTGGGCATAGGGACTGTACAAACTGGCCATTAAGGCCAGCCTGGGGACAGAGTTGTGGCATGGCATCCACATAGCAATAGCAATAGCAAGTACATTTCTATACTGATTATCAATAAGCACTCCCTAAGCGATTTACAAAGTGTAAGCTAATTGCCCCCATTTTAGTGACCTCAGAAAGATGCAGGCCTGATCCACATGACACATGCCCTGACTCTGCCCTCAGGTTGGAGTGATGCCATGCACTGGATCACAGAGAGTGCAGTGTCACAACATTCCTTTGGTGCTGCATCTACATGATGCAGCACCAAAGGAGCATGGAAAAGCTGCATGCCAGTGGCTATAACACCCTTTCCGGGGAGCAAAAAAGAGCTGCATTTTGTGGCTCCTTTTTGTGCTGTGGAAAGGCGAGATTGGGTTGTGGCATGTAGTTGCCATGGCCCCGATCCGGCACTAAAAGGGGCAGTCTGTTGAGCCTCATAGAATGCTATTTACTGAAATTTAGGACCATGCCAGGAATTACCAGGTCAGAATGCACAGGGAGGCCATTGAAATCCTCAAACACCTGGACAACTTCAACAGGAAAGAAGAAATGCTACAAGTAAACAAAGTTTGGTTACCAGTCCCAAAAAACACCAAAATCAAGACTCAACAAATGCAAATAAACACCACCCAGGGCCAGGGAGTTCCCCCACAGACAATGGATTGCTAATTAAATAGGCACACATCCGCCATGCATATCCTCCCACTCTGAGGCCTTGCCATTCAACCACGGACCACCACACAGATTAACATGTAAATTACTTTCTCCCAACCAAGGGTCATACAAGTAACCCCACATACTTCCATGCCACCACCCTCTGAAGATGCCAGCCACAGATGCAGGTTGAAACACCAGGAATAAATTCTTCCAGAATGCAACCACATAGCCAGGAAAACCCACAGAAAACAAAATAAGAATAATCGGGACTGTTCCTGCCAAATCAGGGCAATTGGAGACTATGAACAGTATGATCCTGGCTGCCTGATGGAAGTTCAGAATGGATGGGATTCCCTGACTTCTCTCAAGAGGGACTTTCTCAATCACACTGCTGCTACTCAGAAAATCTTGTCTCATGTTCTTATTAAACTAGCCTCTTGAATCAGATTGACTCTGGGGTCAAACCAGACATGAAAGGGATTGCATATTCCCAGCAGTTAGCCCATATCTTGTTTTGACAACTGGAGTTCTTCAGAAATCAGATTTGCAAATTAATCCCATGTTGACCTTCTGGTGAACAATCACAAAATAAAACACATTGGAATGCAATTTATGGAGGTGAGAGAAAATATATGTTTTGAATAACAAATGTCGTCCACCATGTAGAGGAGCATTGCTTCAAAATATATGCTAAGCTTATCTTTTTATTTAAGCTTCATGATTTTTATTTAAGCTTATATTTTTAGTTTATATCTGCTTTGTTTTTTATAGATTTATGCTTATTTCAGGTTTAATTTTATTAAAAATTATAGTATATTTTATTATATGAAGGGATATAGGAGTAAAATAAACAAGTATGCATAAGATCAGGGGCCATAGGAAAAATGCAACATTTTCAATTCTCACCTTGTAAAAGAACATTTCTCTCTCCCTCTTCCACAACTAGAATTTTTGATGCTTTGTGCATCCCATGCTTAGAAAAACTCCTGTCACAAAACAGTTGCACTTGCTTCACTTTCAGGTTGTTTTAGGATGCAACTTGGCACTTCCTAGAGCAAAAGATGTCCATTAAGACTTCAGTTCATTGAGCAGAGTTCTCTGTAGAAGTTTATACAGAAATGGTAAATTGCTTCAAGCACCATATATGCAGTGGGAAATGAATTTTTGAAATACTTTTTGGAAAAAGTACATTTTGAAAAGTATATGCCAGGCTGTTCAGGGTTTTCCCAGGGCAATGGAACAGGTAGAACACAAACATGACATACATACAGCATACCTTCAAATGAAGGACCTTGAGAACTTTGTTCTGACTCCATTGTCAGGTTTTGGATGCATCTAATGGAAGCCACAGGGAGCCTGAAATGGTAGCGAGAAAGTGGAATATTTTGCCAAGACAATCAGCCCTGCAGTTGAATTTTTTTTTTCAGATCAGGACATCCAGAATTAATAGTTAGCATAGGCACAAGCTATGAAGTTTGGGAGATTCTGGGAGTTTGCATGTGTGCCTTCAAGTTGTTCATTGACTTATGGCAACCTGATGGATTTTCTATGGTTTTCTTAGGTGAGGAGTACTCAGAGGTGGCTTTGTCAGTTCCTTCCTTCCTTTGAAACATAGCCTGCAGCAGTTGGTAGTCATTGGCAGTCTACCATCCAAGTATTAACCAGGACTGACCATGCTTAGCTTCTGGCGCCTTTAGGGGGTGTTTTCCAAAACTCTGGACCTTTCCCATATGCTCATAAGTCTAAAAAAACTTAATGAAAACTCTGTGTAGGTTTGATTCACACAAGCATGTACATAACGTGTTCTTTTATGATTACCCAAGGACTCATTTCTTTCAGCAAATGTCTTAACTGAAGCCATTGTATTTGAGGTGCTATTGAGGAGATGTGACACAAAACTTGTGTCTGTAGTATTTGATCTCTGATTGGTTGTTCGTTCATACATGTGATCCACCAGCTAACTTATATTGCATCCTATAGTCCTGTGAGGCCACAAGAAATCAGGAAGAGGGCCATTCACAACTTAATTTCCAAATTGCTTTCTTTGAGCCAAACTAGAGATGAACAGATCTATCAGTTTTGCTTTCTCCCACATTTTTAAACAACTCAAGCCTTCTCCATCAAATTTATAAGGATATATCTACAGTAAAATTTAGATGGTTCTCATGAAAAGTAAATGAAACAAAATTCTCAACCATTAACACTGGCCAAATTCAGTAAGCACAGCATGGAGAGGAAAAAATGGGGCCAAGTGTACTACGTTGAACTCACTGGATAAAAGGTAGATCTCTCTCCCACACACACATACACAGAAAGAAATATGAGGATTCTAGAATTGTAGAATCATAGAGTTGGAAGAGACCACAAGGGTCATCCTGTCCAATCTCCTGCCATACAGGGATACACAATCATAGCACTCCTGACAGATGGTCATACAGTCTCTGTTTAAATACTCCCAAAGAAGGAGAATCATCACACTCCAAGACAGTATTCCACTTTCAAACAGCTCTTACAATCAAGAAGTTCTTCCTAATGTATAGTTGTAATCCATTCCTCCATGTTCTAGTCTCTGAAGCAGCAAAAAACAAGCTTGCTCCTTTTTCAACATGGCACCCTTCCAAATATTTAAATATGGCTCTTATGTTACTTGTTAACCTGCCTTTCTACAGGCTAAATATATATCCAGCTCCCTAAGCCATTTCTTATAGGGCATTGCATTGAGACTTTTTACGTTTCAGCTTGTCAATATCCTTCTTGAATTATGATTTCCAGAAATGTATGCAGAATTCCAGCTGAAGTCTGACCAAAGCAGGACAGAATGGTACTATTGCTTCCCTTCTAGATACTATACTCCCATTGATGCAGCCTAGAATTGCATGGGATTTTTGTTAGTTGGCACATCACATTGTTAATTAATATTCTGTTTGTGGTCTGCTCTTTCTCTATACACACACATTAACACAAGGAGGATTTAGCAAAAAAAGAAACAAGTTTTGTCTTCTTTGTAAAAATAGCTTTGGCCCAATACAGACAAGCAAAAAGCGCCATCCTGGGGCCAATTTAAAGGATTCGTAGAGCTGGGTGTCCATACACACCCAGCCCTAATAGCGGCACCCATATGCCATCTTGCCGCAGCCCCGCCCACATGGGGCACGTGATGATGATGCGTGGTGGTGTCAGGGTGCGCAAGCACCACTGTGGTGCTTTTAAAAAGAAGCCGCTCTTGGTGGCTTCTTTTTAGGGAGTGCGTTGGTGTCGCGCGGTGCAGTTGGTGTGGCACCGACGAAGGGTAAAGATGGGTGGCATGGAGCCGCCTGTCTGTATCGCCCCTTTGTTTCCTAAACCCTGTGTATAATCAAATATATGGTCTAAACAAGGAAAGAATGGCAAGTCTAAAATAGCTGTAAATCAGAGTAATGCAAGATGAGAGAAATATAAATAAATACTCTGGCTAAACTCCTATAAAGTTACATTCAAATTAGCAACTAGTACTGTATGGGCATGAAAAAACTGCTATCTCTAAAAAGAGTACCATCTTGTTCTTCATCTCAGATAGCAAATATTTTGGCTCACCCTGTAATAATTCTGGGAGCCTAATGAAAGCTTATGCTGCCATTAACTAATGGAAGCCAAAATTCTTCATAGATGCTGGTGATACAGGTTGCTCAGGGCCCCCCAGGTAGTAGCTCCATGGGCCAGTGACCCTCTGCATGTGCAGCACTCTTACCATATATACTCATATACAAGTCAAGAAATTTTAGTAAAGAAACTGAGCTAAAAATGTAGGTCAACTTATCAAAGAGTCAATCTAAGTACAGTGGGTCCTCCTTATAAGCGGACTTGCCATGCGCGGATTTGAGCATACGCGGATGGCAAGCCCTTGGGGGGGAGTGGGAGGAGAAGAGGAGAAAGGAACACAAGCAATGCAGCAAAAGAGAGGAGGAAGATGCAGAGGTAGAGGTGGGAGTGGGAAAAGGAAAAGGAGGAGGGAGGAAGAAGAGGTGGCAGCAGAGAGGAGGAGGAGGCCACCCAGGGGACATAGCCCAGAGAAGGGGATTCTCCCCACCCTAGCCACCCGAAGCCTACCTTGCCTTCCTTTCCTCCTCCTCCAATTCTTCTTTGCCCTCCTATCACAAGCCTGGAGGGCAGGCAGTGGAGCCTCAACAGGTCCGGAGGCGAAATGGACCGCGAGGTCATCCAGCCGGGCCCCAGAGCACCCCCAGGAATGGGGACTCCGAAGTGCCTTCCTCGGAGCTTCCATCCAAGTCCCTTGCTCCCAGCAAGAGAGGCCCAAGCCTTGTGGTTCCTGCTGGCTCTGTCAGGCCTGGGCGAGCGCCTCCAACTCTGCCCCAGTGGTCACGCACTCGCCCAGGCCTAACGTCGAGGCAGCAGGAACCGCGAGGCTTGGGCCTCCCTTGGCTGGAAGGAAAGCCTGGGAGGAAGCGCCGAGGGCAGCACTGCCAAGTGCTCCTTCCTGGGGGTGCTCTGAGGCCCGCTGGCCAAAGTGCTGCCCTAGGAACTCCTTTCCTTCTAGGTCCCTCGCTCTTGTTGTTCACCACTCTACTCAGAGAAGGGGATTCCAGCAATGTTATTCCAGTGATGGGGAATCAGGCATTGGAAGATTTGAATAAGATATCTGTGCATGTTTGTCAGCTTTCCTGGGTTAAAATCAGACAAAGTTATCACATTAAAGTTAAAAGCTATAATCACTTCTAACGTAGTTGTCACTTTCTTTGCTTTGTCTTTACATCCTTTTTAACATATGTGGGTTTTCCCAGGAGTTTATCAGACAAGGGAAATTGGAAGTATAATCCAATGGCAATCTGAATGCAATTGTGGGGTTTAACGTTATTGCGTAATAGACTACCACACGCAATTTCGGGCAACAGGAAGTCAGTCCGAACACAATCATGGGGTATCACATTATTGCGTGAGAGGTGATCACACGCAATTTCGGGCAATGGCAAGCTATTTTTGGGCAATGAGAAGTCAGTTTGAAAGCAATTCGAATTCATGTACATTCGCTGAACTAGCGAGTTCACGTAAATACATTCTGGCCCCACTTTCTTTTCATTCGAAATTAAGAGAAATTACTCCCATGTAATAAACTCCCTAGTCCCAGCCATGCCTGGCTTCCTCCCACAAACATTGCACAGTCAATATTTATTGCAGTTTGCTCCTCATTCAACTAGCTTTTAGGGTGAGCACAAACAGTTATGCTTGCACTAATTTGGCAAGATTTCTGGCATTGTTTTCCCTTGCTTCATCCTTTACTTCCTTTGTTACATGTCCCTAAGTTTTATCTTGACTTATTTATGGGTTATATAAAAATCCACAATTTTGGCCCACAAACTTACCCTTGACTTATACATGAGGTTACTTACATGTGTATATATGGTACTTCCGCCACCGCAAAAAGAAGAGAGAACACTTTGTTAAAATTCTGATATATGCCTCTCCTGTGGTGCTCTAATATCTATCTTGAAAAATGCAGGTTGAGAAACAGACTGCTTTCTCTGGAAAAGAGGAATATCTCTTTCTCTAATTAAGAGAGGAGGGCATCATTCTTTCCAATGAATTGCTGGAGCAAGTCTTATTAAGGTACAAACTAAGTGGGAGACAATGCCAGACATCTGCAAGATGTTTATATCTGAAGTTGTGCCTTTTTGGCACCAAATAAGCATTATGAGACACTCAGCTAAGATGAGTGATTGTATGTGGTCCCTTTATCCAAGGGACCACATACTGCATTTTGGGGTTAGTTCACATCCCTTCCCATTCAGCCCCAGTCCCAATACAGGCCCAAGGATCAAGTAAACAAAGGAGTGGAAGGAGATGGGGTATATTATGTGGAGTGGACTAGGAATGGGTGAGACTTTTATTTAGCTTGTTTCTTGTCAACATCTGTTTTGTGTCTCTTTCTGGGAGAAAAATGGCATAGAAATGAAAAGAAATAAAGAAAAATAAACTTTCAAAATTCTTACATTTCTTCATAAATTTGAGGAGGTCGATTCAAGATCTGTTTTATCCTTTAAATTTGAATGTGGGAGAAAGCCTAATTTCCAGAGTTTCTCATTGAGGCTGAAGGCTATGAGTGCTTAACTCTTCAATGCCAGTTGTCCTATGACCAATGTTCAACCACTGTGCTGAATTAAGGCTGCCACCTATTTTTTTGAGCCAAATAGAAGCAGTGATTTGGGGCCAGACAGGATGTCTCAGGAGGTGTTTCTGGAGCAACAACAACAACAACAACAACAACAACAAATCTATGATGTAACAGAGAGGCTGAGAAGACTTTTGAACCTCCCAATTGTTATCTTTTCCTTTTGTTCTATGTTGAGAACCAATGACACTCAAGTCATAGCCTTCAGGATATCAAAAGGGATTTTGAGGCTCTGGGTAGGAAGATGAAGGACCTTGACACACAGCTTGTCATTTTATCTCAGTTGAAGGATACAGCCTAGGAAGGGAGAGAAGAATAGTGGAAGTGAAGAACTGGCTCTGCAGATGGTGCACCTTACAGCAGTTGGCTGGAATATTTTTGCTAAGAGTTCCATGAACCTGAGCAGGAGGGTTCTGAATTACATGGGAAAGGGAATCAATATTCTTCAGGGCAGGAGTGTATTAAGTGCTGGAGATAATAACCTGAATATTATAGAGAGAACTGGGCAAAACGTACAAGAATGCAAGAGTGGGAGGAAAACAACCCCTTAAATTAGCAGCTAGAGGGAAAGACCCATGGTTTTAGATGTCTCTACACTAATTCACAGAACATGGGAAATAAACAAGATGAACTTGAACAAAGCAAACTTTAGCAAAGCAAAGCATAGCAAAGATGACATAATAAACACCACTGGAAGCTGGTGAGATAAATCTAATTACATAGTAAGAGAGGGGTATAACCTATTTCAGGGAAATAGAAAAAGCAGGAAAGGAGGAGTAGTAGCATCGTATGTCAAGGATGCTGACATCTGTGAAGAGAAACATAACTTAAATCCTAAAAACTAGGTTGAGAGCATCTGGGTAAAAATTAAGGGGAAGAGGAACTACAGTGTTGTCATTGTGGGGATCTATGCCTAAGTCAGACTGAGGACTTGGATAATATCTTCCTGGAACAGATGACTAAGCACTAAGAAAGGGGAGATGTAGTAGTAATGGGAGATTTCAACTATCCAGATATGTGTTGGAAGTCATGGGCGGGTTACAGACCGCCAAATAGTACGTATACAATATGCACTAGGGTTAGGAAGGGGCGGTGCTTCCGCACCCCCTAACCCTAGTACGTATTGAATACGTACAAGATGGCAGCGCCCTGTTCATACTGGCGCTGCCATCTTGACGTATCGGACGCTGAGCGTCCGTACACATTGCGTCCTTTGTGATGTAGCGAGTGCGCCCCTGGCGCCTCGCTACGTCACAAAGGCGACTCAAAAAGAAGCTCCATTTTGGAGCTTCTTTTTGGGTCTGCACGGGAGCCGTGCCATGTAGAGGCTCCGGCTCCCCCGTGGACCAACCAGCGGTGGTGGCAGACCGCCGCAAAACGGCGGTCTGTAACCCACCAAACTCTGCCAAAAAGGTCCAACTGATTCCTCATTTGCCTTGCAGACAATTTTGTTGTCCAAAAGATAAATCAGGCAGCAAGGGCGCCAGCTATTTTAGATCTAATCCTAATCAATGGTGATGATCTGATCAATGGGGTGGAAGTGGTTTGGCTCAAACTTCAGGAAAAGAGATTCCACCTAACACTGTGAAGAATGTCCTGACAGTAAGAGCTATTTGACAATGGCATATGCTGTTTTGGAGTGTGGTGGAGTCTCCTTCCCTGGAGGTTTTTAAACAGAGGCTAGATGTCCATTTGTTGGGGGTGGTGGTGGTGTTTTGATTGTATATTCCTGTGTGGCAGGGCGTTCAACTTGATAGCCCTTCAGGTCTCTTCTAATGCTATGATTCTTCCCACCCCATGTAAAAAGCCAGATGGACTGACAGTGGAATATTTCTTCACTGTGTGATACCATCCTTTATTACATTTTAAGATAATGTGTGAGATTGTGGACACAGGAGAAGCTACATCTCAAATAACTCCCCCTCCAACACCTTGTTGCTGCAGCCAAGATTTGCTACCCAAGGTCACCCTCTAACTCTCCCTAACAGTAGAGATGGCCCAGCCCATCTTCTTTCTGCGACTAAAGAAGCTGTTTGTATGTTGTGAGTCACTTCAAGGAAAAAGATAATGTAAATGAATCTCAATATACATTGGGGGAGAGAGGATACCTAAACAATAATACATTAAAATATGTCTTCTCCACCTCTCAGTATTTGGAGGTTTGCATTAATTCTCTTATTATTATTCTACTGGTGCATTAAAGCATGTAGCTTGACTCACCAGGGTGCTATTTCATTAATATTAATCATGGGTATCTGTTATAGTAGTGTATTTTTCTCTTACTGCCAAGGAGTATTCCTTAACAATGAGTACGTTTCAGGTAAATTATATCCAAGGTACTTATATTCCTGCTATTGGCATAATCTATGATGTTTGCTCTAAAGAGCACAGCTTGTTTCCTACCAAGGGCTGGGATTTGCCAATTTATACTAAGAAAGCCTCTGGTCTCTGCTCCTAGTTACAGAACAATGCTGCTCTCTTCTTCAGCAGGATCATTTGGAGGGATCGCGATTTGATGAATTTTTTAAACTGCTTTCCTGCTGATTGCTGTTGCAGCTTTTCTGTGACCATGGGCTTTGCATGTGCTTTTTGGTTTTTTTAAAAAATACTACCAAATTCCCCTTAGAATCTGGCTTTGAGAAAGGATGTTTTCTTGGCACAAGAGGATTAACTAGTCGTACATCAAGCGCCTATGCCCTGTGGCAGCAGACAAGTCACTAAATGTATTAAAGATGAAAACTCCTCCCTATCAGTTCAGAAGTAAATAAAGAATGGCTGAGCAGAGGACTGTACAGTTCTGCAGTATTGCTGCTGCCCAGTTGCAATTTGCCTGTACATCATTTTGTAATGGGAAAACCAAAAAGCAGGTTGGAAACAGAGAATCCTTATTCTATTCTATTCTATTTTATTTTATTTTATATAGAGGTCTCACCTTTTCCCCAGCCCAAGATTCAAGTTGGTTTACAACCACTTAAAAACACAGTACAACTTTTAAAAAAGTATACAAAAGTTAAAGCAAACCAGAATTCTGTTTTAAAAATATAAGATGAAAAAAAGTTTTAAAAGACATTTAAAACACAATAAAATAGAAATAAAACACCCCCTATTAAAAGTACCATTTGCCACAACATATACAACTACAGCTTAATCCCCCTCTTCTCTCTTGTGCCTTTAACATGGAGGGAGGAGGGGGGGAGAGACTTCCAGACCATCAACTGGATTCAGCTGCTAGTCCATATCATCTGTTCTACTAAGACCTGAAGGTTTCCCCTAAAGCCTCTGTTTCATGGTTGATCAATTGATTGGTGGCTATCCTCCAATACCAGAGACAGCTTGTATGTAATCAGTTACTGGGGAATGTGCGTTTTATTCATGTCCTGGTGGTGGCCTTCCCATGAGCACCTCCTTGGCCATTGTGTAAACTGGACAAAGTAGGATTTTGGTCTGAACAAGCATGGCTTTTCTATTCTTAAATGGGAGAGAGGAGAATAGAGCTGGCTGTATTGGGAGCCACTGCCTCAGAACAGAGTCTTGAAGTGGATTTTTAAAAAAAATATATTACTTCAAATGATGTCTACAAAAGCTTCACACAACCCTTGCCTTTTCCAGTGCAGTCTTCCAGCCCCAACATTCTACCCAAGTAATTTAAGAGTTAAATTATACAAGTTCAGCAGACATAATTTTTGCCAGCATGCTGATGCCATTATAATTGAAAAAGAAATTTCATAGTTTTTTGTGGGTTTTTCAGGCTATGTGGCCATGTTCTAGCAGAGTTTCTTCCTGACGTTTCGCCAGCATCTATGGCTGGCATCTTCAGAGAATGCATCATTTTAGCACAATCAAAACACTGGTAGACTGAGCAAAACACATCTGTGGACCCCACTTCTTGGAAGATGAACTGAAGCACCTAGACCGGGCTCTACAGGCCAATGGTTATTCCAGCTCAGACATCAGAAGGGCTGCCAGGCCCAGGAAAACCCAGAGGAGTGAAGACAAGCAGCCACCCAAAGGGAAGGTATTTTTTACCATACATCAAAGGAGTCACAGACAAAATAGGCAAAGTGGTGAGGAAGCACAACCTTCTAATGGTTTACAAACCGATGAGGAAAATCCAGCAAATGCTTCACTCAGCCAAGTACCAGAGAGACCCTCTCACAGCCGCAGGAGTTTACTGCATACCATGCAGCTGCAGACAAGTCTACATAGGGACCACCAAACACAGTGTGCAAACAAAAATCAAGGAACACGAGAGACACTGCAGACTGGGCCAGCCAGAAAAATCAGCAGTAGCAGAACATGCCACAAACCATCTTGGGCATAAAATACTCTTTGAAAACACTGAAGTTCTGGACCATGCCAACCACTACCATGTCAGGAAGCACAGGGAAGCCATTGAAATCCACAAACACCTGGACAATTTCAGCAGAAAATAGGAAACCCTTAAAGTAAACAAGGTTTGGCTACCAGTCCTGAAAGATAGCGAGACAAAGACTCAACAAATGCAAATGAGAAATCTCCCAGCAGACAATGAACACTATCAAGCAGACATTAATCCTCTTGTGCAGACCCTCCACCCTGAGACCTGCCATTAGCACAAAAACAATATACATGCAAATCACTTCTGCCTTTCCAGGTCACACAATATATATACCCAAGTCCTTTCCAGGCAAGCATTCTCTGAAGATACCAGCCACAGATGCTGGTGAAATGTCAGGAAGAAACTCTGCTAGAACATGGCCACATAGCCCGAAAAACCCACAAAAAACTATGGATGTTGGCCATGAAAGCCTTCGACTTCACAACGAAATTTCACTTTGGTCAGACCTCACCTGGAATACAGTGTCCAGTTCTGGACACCATAATTAAAAAAAGATACTGACACTCTGGAATGTATCCAGTGAAGAGTGACCGAGATGATCAAAGTTCTGGAAACCAAGCATTATGATGAATTAATTAGGGAGCTGGGATAGGTTTATGGTAACACAATGCCTCCAAGAGTGGTGGCATCTCCATCTTTGGAGGTCTTTAAACAGAGGTTGGATAGACATCTTTCAGGAGTGCTTTAGTTGTGTATTCTGCATGGAAAGGGTTGGAGTAGATGGCTGTTGTAGTACCCAACTCTAAGATTTGATTATTCACTTATGGAATTTTTCTAACATTTGAATGAGAATGTGGTTGGCAGTCCTACGTATTTCTATTTGATTTGCACATACTGTGGGAAAAATATTTTACTAGGTATGCTGTAGGGAAAAATGCTTTAGCTATGGATTCCCGTACTAGCAAAAGATTAGATTAGGTGTCTTTTGGGAACCTTTCAGCTCTATGATTCTATAAAAACAAAGAAAGAAATGGGAGAAATGCACCCAAAGTGTCAAGTTATTGGAAGATCAAATTTTTCGTTCACAGTGAATTAATCTTTCATGTCTCCAAACAACTCAAGAGGGATCTCCATGAGCGTTATTCAGATTGTGATGCCTTTTAAAATAAAAGGCAGGAATTAAAAAGTCTTCTTGGTTCAACTTCCATTTCCAGAAATTGTTCTACACAATACCATTTGTTTACAAACGAGATTGGGTTTGAAGCAAAGTACACGGCGCTCAAGAAGCAATCAGTCAGCCAGCAGCAAGAAATACTTCTTGAAAGAGACAAACAGAACAACAGCACATTTTGTTCCCAAGTTAATAAAAGTCATAAGGTAACGGTTGGGATTGTTTAGTGAGATGTTATAGAACACGTATAATTTTAGAGCTGAGTCTGAAAACAAAGCAGAGACGATCATTACAAGCCAGTGAGTGGAAATTATTCTTGGTTGTGGAAGGCAATGCTTTTCCTATTAGCTTCTCTGCCATGGGTTCATTATGTCACCTTGAAGAAGTTAGATACTCACAGCTTCTGATCTGCCCTTGATATAATTATTTTTCCAGCATGTCTTTCTTGTGCTTTGTAAACATTATTGTGTCTGCCTTAGAATGGTTGTTCTCAGTCTTTGGCCTGCCACAGCTCTTTGATTTCCACACATGGAAGCTGCAGCCAGTATGGGCAATGGTAAAATTATTATTATTATTATTATTATTATTATTATTATTATTATTATTAAAAGATTCTGGGAACTGAAATCCAAAACAATAGGAAGGTCAAAGGTTGAGAACCACCACTTCTATCTCAAGTGAGGTAGATCTTTTGGGCTTGTTTTGCTGTTGGCTAAATACTACATATTGTAGTGCTATGATTCCAGTTCAGCTGCCATGGCTGCATCCTACAAAATGAGTAATGTAGATTGAGGAAGCACTAGAGCACCCTGGAAGAAAATTCTGGATAACTTACCAGACTCCCAATCCCATATTCCATAGGATGCAGCCATGGCAGTTAAAGTGGTATCAAAGTGCTATAACTGTGTAGTGTGAAAGGACTATAAGGCAAAACAAAGGCTTTTCATTGAACCTGTTGTTGTTGTTGTTGTGTGCCTTCAAGTTCTTTATGATTTATGGTGACCCTAAAGTGAACTTGTAGAGAAGAAAAATAAATAAATGGGATAGTTGCACAATTGTTATATATATTATGTATACTAATAGAAAATTGGATTTAATGTGAATTTCCATTCTCTCTAAGGGATGGAAAGACAGTCAGGAATATCACACAAATCCAAGGGAGTGGAAAACAATGAAGAGGGAGCAGTCCAAGTTTTCTGGTATCTGAGGCTGCTGCCACACTTCAGAATTAATGCAGTTTGACACCATTTTAACTGACATGGCTTCATATTATGGAATCTTAGGATTTGTAGGTTGTTGTGGCACCAGAGCTTTTTGACAGAAAAAGCTAAAAATCTCTTGAAACTACAAATCCCAGCATTCCATAGCACTGAGCCATAGCAATTAAAGTGGTGTCAGACTGCATTAATTCTGCAGTGTAGATGCAGCCTTGAAACCAAGATTTTTGGGGCTTCTTAAATCCTTGGACTTTGGCAAGGGAAAGAGCCTTCCAAAACAGATTTTTCATTCAGAGAAAGATAAAAGACAGTTTTAAAAAAAATAAATAAAGATTGTGGGTGGGTGAGGTGAGAGGGAAAAGTGAAAGGCCATGGCAGTTAAAGTAGTGTCAAACTGGATTATTTCTGCAGTGTGGATGCAGCCCCCCCCCGCCAATACTACACAGAGCCATAAAGAGCAAGTGGAATGGAATGGCAGTCCTTAACCTGGTGAAGATGGACTAACCATCAAAATTTTTCCTGATGTTCTCAACTACCTTGGGTTTCCAAAGGTCAAGTGAGAAGACAAAATTAGTATAGAAAGAGCAGTTTTAGACTTTATTTTTGTCACACCTGATTTATAAATATACTTTGTAAAAACACAATAAGACTATGTACACAACCTTTATTGATTTTTAAATGGTTTTTGATTCCATTAACTTGGCACAGACTCAGAGTGTTTTGCCATATCTTTTTTGTAATTCTTTCCCCCGTCCCTCCACTGAAATTATAAAGGGAGTGCATAAATATTTTCAAGGCAACTAGAGCTGTTTGCCAAGGCTTACAAGCAGTGTATCTTTTTGAAAGTCTTTTTAAATGAGTTTGTCATGCTTTTAGGATGAGAATTGTTTCTTCCTGTCCTCAACTGAAGGAGAATCGCTCCTGTTCTTTCATATGCAGATAAGGCCATTCTCCCCTATGAACATCAAGATGTCTTTGTTGCTGGTTATCTTGACTGTGTTCTTATTGTCTGGAGAATATTAGTGATGGAAAGGGCCATGTGAAAGCCACTGGCAAGAATCCCTCTAGTTTCATGTAGATGTTAGATATGGACATTTGAACCTAAGCGAAAAGTTGTCTTCTTTCAATGAGCCACTCCTCTGGTAGCTTCTGTATGTTAGAACGTGCAATTGAAAGACTGCAAAAGTTGGAGGCAAGTCAAATGGACTCAACATCTTGGTGGCTGTCAGTTTCACTTTGTTTTGTATGAAGCAAAAACACATGGTTCAAACGGATACACACGATTAATGACTCATTAGCAATTTGGTCCTCTTCTTCTCAAAGGCAACCACTGGCATTCAGCTGAGCCAAAAAGTGCATGTCCCTTTCATCCATGTGAGAGACAGACCTGCAAGTTATGACAGCTGCTAAAAACATTGGTGTTGCAGTAGGACTTCCTGTGGTGCGATCAGGATGTCCACCTGCATGTCCATGCATTTTAAGACATTTCCACTTTATGTGTAAACAAGGGTGGGGGACATGTGGTTCTCCCAATGTTGATGAACTTCTATGACCTTTACCCATTACCCAGGATCGAAAAGGCTGATGGGAACTGAAGCTCAACACCATCTGGAAGACCACAGGTTTTCACTTTTGTCATAGCCAGTGGGAAGTCCTGGTGTCATACTACTATTTTCCATAGCAATCAGATTATGATTATAATGTTGTTTATTTATATAGCAACATCCATTTAGTTGGTGCTTTGCAGGCACAACAACTGAAAACTGTGGGTCCTGACAGAGGCATACAATATAAAGTGGGTGCATACATATACGCACAGATGGAAGGAATAATAAAATAAAACTATATAATACAGTTATAAAACAAATTATCTAGATAGAAAACAAAAATACAATATAATATAAAGCAAACTAACCAATACATGTCATCAAATATACAGGATTATAAAGCAATATTAAACAAAATTTTCAAATGTTTTAGAAAACAGGCAAGTTTTGCAGTCTGCAAATGTACTGAGAGGCAATTCCAAGCATATGGAGAAGTGAGCAAGAGAGAGTGAAGTTGAGCCAAGGAAGAGGAAACCCTTGGTTGGGTAAGAACTCAAGAATTCCTAGAACAGATATCTTGAGCAGGCCGGTAAACAGTAAAAAGGGCTGAGAGATGGGGGAAGGTTGTGTAAGGCTTTAAATGTTAAAAGAATGTTAAACATTAAAATGTTATTTGGAACTTCCCCAAGGCATGTTTGGCTGTACTCATTTTTGATCAAGCTCTGCAAAGCACTATTGTCCTGTTCTGTGTCTGGTGGGACAAGTCAAACATTTGTGATCTAGGCTAGGGCAATATTCAGTGACTTAAAAAAATGATGTTTGCTTGTTCTTTCAGGCCACCAGTGCCCCTGGTTTTGCTAATGTAATCACTTTACAAACATAATAGCCTCATAAACAAAAGGGCTACAGTCATTGCTCTGCTAGAGGATTTGGCCGTCACTGTCTTCTTTAAGTTAAAATTCCCCTGATGCAATGTATTGATGAAATCCCTTAAATTAAGGTTATATTTGAAGCCATCTATGAATATTGACCTTTATAGACCTCATTCTGCTACTTTTTAAAGCTTTTGATGCAACAGTTCTTCCTTCTGATGCTGGAAAGCTTCCATGTCAGTGGAATGGCTAATCAGCTATAGGTACCTAAAATGGGTTCAGTACCTTGGATAGTTCCTTTAAAGTTCTAACTGGAGTGGCATCACTATCCTGTTGCCTCAGAGCAGATTCACTGCCCAATGTTCTGCTTCTTATTGGAAAATATGAGAGATTGTAGTGGATCTCTTAAACAGAGTAATCTAATTTAGAAGGTAGAACTTGAATAACAACCAGTCTCATGCCTACTCCTCCATGGTTGAGCAGAGGAAATAAAATAAGCCTGGTTTTCTTTGTAAGCTATATAAAAGTGGCTGCAATTACAATTTTTTTTGTGCATAGTCAAATACAGGATCTTATGGAGGAAAGAGAGTGAAGCCAAGAAAAGGGATATACCAAAACGCTAACTTGCAGCTACTGTGTAGAAGCATGTAAAGGTTGCCCAGTCTATCACATGTGAATTTTTTTTTGTTGTAGATAGATTTCTATATGTAATTGAGATTTAAACAGAAAACAAGCTGCTGTCAAAAAATTAGTGCATGTGCACACATGTGTATTTATTTAAAAACTGTCTAATTAACAATTTGTAAGCCACTCTGAGAGCATTTCTAAAGAGCAGAGTATAAATGCAATAGAATATATACTGTATATATTCTGTTCTGACGTGCAATATATGTTACAACATACATTCAGCCTGCTAGCTGGACGGTAACTTACAAGAAAGGCTCTCTAGTTAGTGGCATATTTTTTGCATTGGGAGAGTGGTGAGCTAGAGGGCATTTTGAGTCCCAACCAGAGCTTAGAACAATTTCCTTTTTGGAATTTAACTCCTAGATTCCCCTAGCCAACACTGCCAGTGACTATACTGACCAGGGCATTCTGAGAGCTGTAGTCTACAAGGATAACTTTTCCATGTTTTGGAATGTATATCCAAATATATTTGGAATATAAATATATTTTAACATGGTTATATTTATTACTTAACATTTCCCTCTAATATTATTTTAAATCCCAAATTATCTTCCAAAACTACTCAAGTTACACTTCTACTTGTTAGTATAGAATCAAATTTCATGATATCAAATATCAAATCCCATAGCTACTGTATAACCTTGTTCCTGCTCCATAAACGCAATCAGTAATTTCCAATCTTTTAAAAATTCCATCCAAATATTTTCCGTTTATAAGATTTGATAATTTATCAATTTCTACCAGATCATACCTCTTTAATAACCAAAGTTCTTCTATCGGGACTATATCTTTTTTCCATCTTTGAGTGTAGACTAATCTAGCTGTTGTTATCATATATTGACTAATTTGTCCTTGTCCTTGTTCTATTTTTTCTTCTAGCAATCCTAGCAAAACATTTCAACTTTCAATTGGAATTAGAATTTCACTATCATCTCCATTATATCATGTATCTTAGTCCAAAATGTATTTGCCGCATCACAAGTCCACCACATGTGAAAAAGTCCCTTCTTTCTCTTTACATTTCCAGCAAATATTTGAAGAAACTTTGTACATTTTAGAAATCTTACCAGTTGTTAACTATCAGTGATACATCATTTTAGACAAATTATCTTTTTAAATCATAATTTGGCATAAACTTTATCCTTTCTTCTGCACATCATCCCATAATATCATTGGTATATCCTGATCAACATGTTGTGCCCATTTCACCATCCAGTCTTTAACTTGTTCATTCTACAGTTCCATTTTCAGTATTAACTTACACATTTTAGCTACTAACTTCTTATCATTAAAAAACCCAACTTCTCATCACAATAAAAATTCAAATTCCATCCCTTGTATTCTTCGTGGCTGCTTCCCCTGACCTTTTCCCTCCTATTTTCATTGCCTACAATGGTATCGTTACATTGATGTAGTGTCAAAAGGATTCCTGCCTCTAATTCTATAGCAAGCTGAAGACGTTTTTGGCACTAGCCGAAGAATCAAAACCAAGAGGAAAAAAAAGATTAATAGCTTAAATTTTATCTCATCCTTTTGTGACATGTTTATAGATGTGTGTGTGTGTGTGTGTGTGTGTATTTTAAAGCCTGTTTTGTCCAGATGCTGCAGGATGATTGATTCCTGCAATACCTAGCATTTTATAGCAGCAGCAGTGAAAAAGGCAAACACGGTGTTAGGAATTATTAGAAAGGGATGGAAAATAAAAACTGCCAGTATCATAATGCCTTTATATAAATCGATGGTCTGGCTGTTTGTAATACTGTCTACTGTTCTGGTTACCCCTGTGTCTGAAAGAATATAATAGAGCTGGGGCAGGGGGCAGTGATGAAAAGAGCTACCAAAATGATAAAAAGCTTGGAGTGTCTTCTCTAGGAGGAAAGGCTGTAGCAAGAGGGATTTCTCAGACAAGCATGATATGAGAAAAATCAATTAAAACCTATACAGTGCTGCATAGTTTTTGAGAAAACAGTAAAAAAAGGCAGAGACCCAAAATTTTACTTTTTAAATCTACAATTCCAGAACCCCCCTGGAATGTTTGGGGGATTCTGGGAGATGTTGTCCAAATAAGTCACATTTCCCAACTCTGGAAAAATGTTCCTCTCCCATAATAGTAGCAAAGTAGTAGTTAAACTGACTGGCAGAGCAACAAGCAGATCTACTTCTTCATACAATGCATAGAGTATGGAATTCGCTCCCACAAGATGGAGCAATGACTATGAGCTCAGATGACTTTTTAAAGGGTTTCATGGGTGACTGGTTTATCACTGACCATCAGCTGCAATAGGTAAACAGAGCATTCAGTTAAGAAGCAGCATATTTTTTTTGAAAGGTCTGGGCTGAAATACTGCTACAGAGATCTTTCAGCTTGAAGTATGGCTGGGTGCCGCCAACCTCACTCTGACTCATTTTCTCCCAGTGCCATGAGTTTGGGGAGGGAGATTCTATGCTCTTTCTGGCACTGTCTTTATTTATTTATTTATTTATTTATACTCAGAGTTCCTGTCAGAATGTCACTACACCATCAAGCACCATTTGGAGATGACTTCTGGGTTTTAACACACATCAGCCACTTGGTCTATGGAACATGCTACCACGAGTAAGCACTCCCCCCCCCCCCCCCCCAGCTTTTCCCCTCTCCCCTGGAAATCACAAAATGACCTCTCCAGCTTCACTTGTAAAAGTGAAATTGCTAATAAATTAACTGAAAAACCTCAAAGTCTGCAGGTGATTCCCTGCTGAACTTTTCAGTAAGACTTCTGTCAGGAATGTAACTCAAGGCAATTTATCTGGAGGCCTTACACATCTCTTCAGAATGTGTATACTTAGAGTTCACTAGAAAGAAAGGAAAATATCTTGAAGGTCCAAGTCTCAGAGATATACTTATGTGAAACATATACCTCTCTTTCCGATGTACTATCTGCACACTGTGCAAATAATCATATCTATATTGAAACAAGCCCTCTGAAGTTTAATGGCAAAACAACCAAAGGTACACAATTTGATGCAACAGTGTTTCTGAGCATGCAGGCTCCCTTCCACTATGAGCCTTTGTTGATAGATGGTTCCAGCTTTATTATAGAGCCATAGAAAGTCAGCTTTGTACCAAAATGGACTTCTCACTCTGCACTGTTGTTTAGAGATCAGAATGGGCCTCATGTTAAAGGAGTCAGCCATTCCTGATATATTTTTTAAAACTAATTTTCAGATCTAGAGAATCTCTAGGAATGTAAATCTTTGTTTATTTCATCCTTGCATACATGAAGGAAAATTTCAGACTCGATGAGACTAATGGCTTATCGACACTACACGGTTTTAGAAGTTTGGTATCGCCTTCTCTGCCATGACTCCATTCTATGGAATCCTTAGGTTTATAACTTGGTGAGATCCTAAGGGTGCTGTCTAGCAGTCCCCTGAATATGAGAGTTGACTGGAATTGAATTTCTAGTACTTCAGAAAACTCCAAATCCCTGTATTCTATAGGATAGACCTTTGGCAGTTAAAGTGATATCAAAGGGCTCTAAATTTGTAGCATAGATGCCACCTGGATTTTTTTTTTTTTTTTGCACTCTCAATGATAACAATGTTATATGTAAACAAAAATTTCACCAAAAATGTCCTGGAATATAAAAAAATAATCTACTAAAAATGTGCTAGAATTCCCACAATACATCAGACAATCTTTGTCACAGATGACAAGAAATTCTGCAGACATTCTTAACACTTCTTATAAAGACCAACTTGTGCGCAATTTGAGCTAGATTTTGGTGATCTCTGAGTTTGTTCCTACACACTGTCTTTTGTCATGAAAGAAGTTTAATGGTGGTGATAATTACTTTCTTCTGGCAACGGTGTGCTTCATCTTAATTTCATTGTTGACTAACAGTGTGTCTACTTCTTTCATCTTGTGTATCATGAAGACTAAGGACCTGTTCTTGAAATAACTCCCCAAAGAAGAGCATTTGCAAATTATCACTTCTTATGCACTTTTTACCTCTGAAAAATTATATACACTTGTTCAGTTGGGACAAGTTGAAGAGACTGTCCTACCTCCTTTATAGGGCACACGCACATTTCAAATCATCCCAAAAGAAGATAGATAAGTGTTTTTATTGTGAAGTGACTGGAAATAGGGGTATGAGGAAAATGTACCTCAGACTGAATTATGTAGGGAATAGCTGTGCTGGATTTTTCAGAGAAGTCAGTGACAGTTTTCCTGAGTGGAAAATTTAAACTGGATCTAAGGCAGGAAGGATACAGCTGATCATCTAGTTCTGTGGGGGGGCTTTGATGTGTTTTAGAAAGTAGGGATAACTGTTTAGGTACAAGAAAATGTTCTTGAGGAAACCATTTGTCTTGGAAGTGATATGGATGAAAAGGTACACACACACAGTTTGGGGAAAGTTGCTTTTTTTGATCACACTTCCAAGAATTATCCAGCTGGGCAGCACCTCCCAGTCAAAGGCTGTTGTAAAACAAAAAGAGTAACTTTTACAGGCTCTGCACCTTATCTGGGTGGGCAACTGCACCCTGTCCAAGACCCAGCTCTTGGAAATCACAGTTCAAGGAGGAGGATGACAAGCTGGAGCATGTCCAGAGGAAAGTGATAAAAATAGTGAAAGGTTAGAAACCATGACCTGTGAGGAGCATCTTAGGGAGCTAGGTAGGTTTAGCCTGGACAAGAGAAGGTAAAGGGAAGATATGATGGCCATGTTTAAACATTTGAAGGGATGTCATATTGAAGATGGAGCAAACTTGTTTTCTGCTGCTCTAGACATCCATGGAGCAATGGATTCTAGCTACAGGAAAAGAGATTCCACTTAAACATTAAGAAGAACTTCTTGATGGTAAGAGCTGTTCAACAGTGGAACATGTTGCCTTGGAGAGTGGTGGCGGAGATTTTTAAAAAGAGGCTGAATGGCCATCTGTTGGGAATACTTTGATTGTGTATTCCTGCTATGTCTGGTTTTCATAAACAGGTAATGTTAGCTGCAACCTATTTAGAAAGTGACCTGGTACTACAGATGATTCCCAGATTTCCTGGTGAGGCAGTTAACATTTTCTGGCCACATGAGGATGTGGGGAGCCTGGAGGGATAATGTTCAGCTTGGTGGTGGTGGTTCATTTTGTGGCCCCAGGGATACACTTTGCCCATCCTGATTTAACCACTGAAATGTAACTGAATCAGAAGCCAAATCAGAATGATGCCAGTAAGCCTTCTGCCAAATTGCAGGTAAAAATAAAGAAATGCATAGTGCCTAGCATCATCAAGGAGTGTGAGTATTTTTGCCAGAATCACTGGCAAGGGGACCAAACTTTGGTGGTTTCTCTTGCAAAATCAATGAAATGCCCATCCTCCAAGCTTCATTGGTTTCAAAGAGGCAGGAAAAAGTACGGGTCCATTTTTATTACAGCCCAAGCATTGCTCTGTGTGGACCAAGATCCAGAGATCCATGCAATTAGTTCTGCTCACCCAAGGGAATCTAACTTTTTATTTCTCAGATATCAGTCCAGATGCTGCAAGGTAAGTCCTACTAAGACTTGTTGGGAGACACTGGTCTGTTCTTCAAAGAAAAATAATCTAAGAATCCAAGAAAAAGGACTGGCCTAAATACAATTACTAGTCCCAAAGTACAAACATCAAATCAATCCTGAATGATAAGTAAACTATTTTATAAAACTCATTGATTTAGTCAGTCTATCCTAGTTAGGCCTAGTACTTGGATTTAGTCTGAAATTCCCTCTGGGTGCATGCAAGGCCTTGAGCCTGCCAAATAGATCTTGGGATACTGACCTTGAGTAGGAGGTTACCTTGTTCCAGGCCTATTTTCACAGTTCAGCACAGTCTGGGTCTGATTTACAATTGCTTCCTCTTTGCTTAAACTCCCAGCCAAGTTGTCCCTTGTTTCACAGTTTGTATGGGTTATTTGCATTCATTAGTTTCCTTCAAGGAACATCCTGTCTCCTGAAAGTTGTTTCCTCTGGAAAGGCACTGTTATTATTTTATTTGTGGCTGTCAGGGACAGGTCAGGATTGTGGGCAGTCTGTTCTCTAACTCAGAGTACCTGAAGACAGCAGTTTGAGATGGAATCTGGAATGCAGCAACCAGAAGAGAGTGCACCATTTTAGAGATCTCTGTTAGGTTGCTACACTTGCCAATTTAATAGGCCAACCAACATCCAGAAAGTGCTTTAGAAAAGGAGTGGTTAGTGTAGACATATTAAAAAGAAGTGTTAATGCAGATTTTTGCCCATAGATTGATAAAGAAGATGGGGATAAAGCCGTTTTGAAAATCATATGGTATGGGTTAAATTACTTTGAGGAAAGCTATCATAGCTCTGAAAGAAGCTATGGGAATTCTTTATTCAGGCCTTAGCTTTAGGCAAAAGTGGCTTGATAAGGAAGGATGCTGTACTTTTTATTGCTGTTTTTTAAAAATTGCTTTTAAGTCACTCGCTTCAATATTTAACTTTTTCTGCTTTTACATTGTTGTTGCTTGTTGTGAGTGGTTTTGAGTCTCAGGTGCATCTATATTGATGGGGGGGGGGGGGAACCAGCCTTATCTTGCACTTTTTTCCATCCACAGTGATGCTACAGCAACCCCATTAAGGTCACACACTCACAGCACAGCAAGATGACACCAGCTTAACCAGCTACAATGTGTGTCCCTCTGGCAAACTTGTGTCTTTTCCCCATTCCCAGCATGCACCAACCTATCAGCCAATAGCCCTTATTATTGCCTGTCAATCTATTAGAGCCACCCTAATTAGATGTCTCCCCCATCCAGTCCCCTTTCTCCTGTTGCTACCCCAGTGAGTGAGTGAGAGAATTGTAAATGCACACATGCGCACATCATGGTGAAAGACAAAATAAAATTGTATTTTATTTATCCTTTAAGCATGAAAATGTTCAGCTATGAGGTCAGTGGTGAGGGGATAGATCAGACCAACCCTCCTTCCTTCTCCTCCCTGCCCAAATGTTGCATTCATATGTACAGATTTTATTCTTCCCCCCTCCAATTCCTACTGAAGGAAAACAAAACAATGCTGATCAGGTATGTGTGTGTAGAAGGGATGGAAGATGGAAGACTAAAACCAGTAAATATAAATGCAGCATTTGGGAAGGGGGGAGGAAGAAGGCGAGGGTAGCCCAATTTAACCCTCACTGCTGATCACATGGCTGAACATATACTGCAGTAGAAAAACATGGAGACACACACCAGGTTTACTAGACCATCTAGTCCTGCCCACCAAAAAACACTTCCTGACCTCATCCCACACCAATATTACTATGTAGTGCAGTCCATACACATGAGACAATATCCAGATTTTTCATTCAAATCCAGAGTAAATCCCCATTTTTATTCCTCTGGATTAAGCCCTGAAGTAATGAAAAGGCCTGAATCACCTCATACATGATCTGGACAGCCCATAATGGTGCAGGTAGACAAGCTCTTGGGTTTGGAGAAAGGTAGGATGCAAATCAGTAGAATCAATAAAAGTAACCAATTTGGACGTGTCACACAATGAAATAAAGGTAAGGAGCAATGTCACCAAACATACATTAGCTGTGAATCTTCCTTGTTGACTCCTTTTCAATGCAGTCAAGAGTTCAATAGTCCATCATCTATAGTTTTTGCATTATCATTTCTTCTATTTCTACTGTGACCTTTTATCCCTGTCACCCTGGATAGTATCTCAGATCTTCATAAATAACTTCAGTGGAGTTCAATCCATGATTGTTCATCTGACATGTAGTGTCTTGTGCTCGTCCAATGCATTTCTACTTATTTTATCTATTCTGAATATTTATATACTGTTGCTTTAAGGGCTATGGAGGCCTCTCAAGGCTAATCACAAAAAAACCAAACCAAACCAAACCAAAACATCCACAGAAAAACATTAAGATGAATAGTAAAACAAGCAGCAACAATGTGAATGCTAGAGGTTAAAAAAAATCCTGTGCCAATTTCAAATTAATCAGTAAAAGTAAATTTAAGCAGCCAGACCATTAAAATCCAGTTTTAATGACACAAGGGGGGGGGGGGGGGAGGGCAAATAAATTTTTCATGGCTGAGAGTTCTTCAGTGAGGGGCAACTACTGAAAAAAGTCTTGTTTTTTGTGCCTGCCTACTTGATGAACCTCACCAACCAGTTAGCTAGATATTACTACTTCAGCAAATGAGTTGGATGACTGGTACACTCCTTCAATGTTTTCAGATCCTAGTGAATTCCCAAAGGTTGAACCCGACCCTTCAGAGAGAGGAAAAGACCATCCAACATCAATTGCTCTATCCAACTTCATTCTATGGACAGTGACAAATAATTCCAGGTCTGCAGTATTTGGCTATGGAAATAATGAGTGTTCATAATAAAATACTACTATTACTACTACCACATAAGTGAGGTTTCAGTTTTGCACTAATGTCTGCACTGCAATAACCAGCCATGTCAAAGAACAAAAAGCACAAAGAAGCAGCACAGTACTTAATGACTGGGTACCTGTATAATGTCATGCTTTCCTCCTCACTCCACTGGATTCCAGTTCTGAAAAAGCATTTTCTATAATAAAAAAGAAAAGAAAAAATTGGAGCAGAATCTAGAATCAGCAATAGCTGTCTGCTTTTTAATTTGATTTTCAAATGCAACTCACTGGTATAGTATCAGAGGGGAAATTGTGTACTAGGCAAGGTTCATGCTGCAATCATTTGTCATTGGTTTGGTTATTAATGAGGCAGCCATTGCAACAACAACCAACCTCCTAGGGCTGCTATTAGCCTCAGGAGGGAAACTTCCATTGGCACCAATGGAAACACTCCTTCTAGGGCTAATAGGGATCAGAATGGGGTAGTTTTTTCTTTGGAACACAGTGGAGAAGGAAAGCAATAAATCCAGCCCCATCATTATGAAGAGTGAAGCAGCTGCCTTAGGTGGCAGAAGCTGAGAGCAGAAGGGAAGTGTTAGAGGACTGAACTGTCTCTGTTGCTGTCATAATTCACAGGGAGTGGAGAGAATCCATGGTGGTAATTAGCAATCCAGAGATCAGGAAGCTGTGGGGTCAGTCACTATCTGGGTAAACAAGACAGGCAAAGGGATGCAGTTGCAAGAATCCAGAAAACAGGGTAGCGTCTCCAAGCTGGCTTGAGTACTTTTTCCACAGAATGGGAAAGGTTGTTTCCAGTGGGTGACTAGTGTTTGTGTATTTTCCAGTTGCATGTCAACTTCTGGTGACTTCTTTTGCTGCCTGCCTTAACTAGGCAGGCAGATTGTTCAACAAGAATGGCTAAGGCAGGGCCATCTAATCTGCAGGTGTGCTGAGCCCCCTTTTCACACACCTTTGTACTTCTGCAGTCCCAGAGGGAGGAATAGCAGACACTGAGCATGACCTAGGTTTGCTGCCCTCAGGCATAATGAGCAAAGCTTTCCCATCATGAGTGCTGTTCTTAGTCAACTGCCAGACCAGTTGCCATGGATGTAGGGGTGGATGTAGGGCTATAAATATAGATGGTCTATTCTTGAAACAAGAAAATACAAATTCAGTCTAATAATCTATTTCTTTGCTGGTATACATGTTTGGGAGAATGGAGTCTGAGAGTTTTAGCACATTTTCAAGATTGATTTTTTATGTATTTTTGCTGTTTTTTTAAAAAAATGCAGTAAAGGTTGACTTGAGGCATGGATTATTAAAACAAATCTCAGCACTGAATGGTATGTTTGCGTCTTTGTGATCAGCTCATTCTTTTGCACTTATCCTGTGTGTGCTTAGCTAGATTAAGAGAAAAGATGCTATCTCTGTGCACTTATATGGGAAAAATGTGACAGTGAAAAGCACTTGGTGGTTTGGCCTTGTGCTGAAGGAGAGATCTCTCATGGTAGTTGGAGAATCTGCAACAGGTTGATTTGACCGGTGGCAATGCTCTGTCTCAACCAAAGGATAGTTAATCATGAGATTGTTTCACATCCTTAAGTGGGAGATAGATGTCATCTTGTCCTTTGTCTTTGGCAAAGTTGGTTAAGCTGGTCTTCACTACTCATCCCCCCTTTCCTATTCCTTGGATTCTTGATGAAAATTGCCATCTCACAGCCTAAATCTTGTTGCTCCTGATAAGAAGAAATTCATTGAATCTATTAGATTTATCTCTGTGTTGTTTCACCACTCAACAACTATTTAAAAGGTCTAGTCCAGTTGGGAATACCCAGCAAGATTCCAGCATGTGCCTTTAAGTATTATTTTTAAAGCCCATGTATTTCCTTTCCCATTAACTTGGGCTTGCTGGGCTTCTGGGCATCTCCACTCAGTAGTGGGCTACCTGCTGGCCATAGCCTCCGACTTGTAGCCTCCCTCTTTTTTTTATTTTCTTCTACTTTGCCAAACATTATTGTCTCTTCCAGTGCATCATGTCATCTCATCGTATATATAAAGTACAAAGGTTTCAGTTTTTACTGCCCAGATTTCCCCCCCCCTTTTTTTTTTTTGCATAGTGAGAGAACAAAAATGCATTTCTCCATGTTGTATTCAGTTAGAAAGATCTACCTGGATCTGTGAAGAAAGACCAACCAAGAGCACAGCCCTGATGCCCCTCCACCCCATATTTCCTTTTGCTACTTTCAAGCATATACCAGAACACAGCTGACAGCTTAAACCCAGCTTGCCAATCATGCCATTGAAAATTCAAATCTTTATTCCTCAAATTAAATGTGGTGAACTGTGTCCTGAGTGAAAGCTCAGCCGCTGCTGGTGAGGACTAATCAATTAGGTTTCATTCAACGTCTTTCCCTGTGTGTTCTAAAAAGTGGCCAAACTATGAGAACAGCATGTAAAGCTTTTCAGTGAGCATTAGAAATGTGCTTTTTCTCTCATCTCGGATATGGAAGCCTTTTATTATTCAACAATTTGTAACGAGAAAGGGAATTTCAGAGAAAAAGCCTTGCCTTTAAGATTGACCATCTGTGATGTCACAATAGGGGGTAAGTTATAACAGATGTTATGGAAAGGGGAAAGTTATTGTAGATATTTTGGAGAAAGGGATAGCAGAAATTACATAAGGCCCAGGATCTTGTAATTTTCTTTTAAAATATGCAAGAGGAGCCAAACAAAATCCCAAACCCATCATGGTGATACCTTTATCAGACCAACTAGAAGACACAAACAATCATTATGCTAGCTTTTGAATCTTGTTGGTGTCTTCATCAGAAAGAGATAGTAAAAAGAAAGAAAGAAAATCATCATGCAAGGGAATCAAAATAGATGTAGGAGTCAGAAGAGCCTGTAGATCTACATCTTGTAGTTTTGGATGTTAGGTGAGCTTATTTTCATGCAAGAAGAAAGAGCAGTCCCATCTTTTGTCTGATGAAGATTCCAGAGAGCTTTAAAGCTGGTAGAATGTTTTCTTTTCGTTTTGAGCTTTTGGTTAGTCTAATCACGGTATTGCCAATTTGTATTTTTGGATATAGTTTTGCTGTGAGTTAACTCTCCACCTTCACTTTCTTTCTAGGATGTGAAATTTATTAATCACCTCTGTCAATCTTGCATATGACCAACCCACAAACCTGAGACCCCAGATTTTGCTGGACCTCAACTCCAGAAGCTATAGCCAATGTTGCCAATGGTCAGAATATCTGGGAGTCCAATGGCATATGAGAATCCAAGTTTGGGATACATGGCAATATACTAATAGCAAACTCATTTGATAGCCAAAATATCACTATTGGGACCTAGCCCACCCATTGCCTCAGGCAGCAGAGTGGCAAATCAGTGTTTCTTTCTGGCCCACCACTGTCTCTCCAGAAAGCCAGTTGACCAGGGCCCAAATGTAAGGCTCTGAGGGGTCCTCCATGCTAGGCATTGTGAGCCTCATAGCTTTCAAGATTGTCTGTATGGCTGGCACATGCAATACTTAAAACTATCTTGGTAACTCTGTTTGCTTCTTATTTTGACCCCCACCGCTAGGTACAACCCAGCTGCTAGCATTGCTTCCCAGGAAGGCCAGTCAACAGATATGGTAGTAGTATCAAAGCAAGGAGCAAGGTAGCCAATCAGTTGACCAAGGAAGTAAGGAAGGAAAGAAAAAGAGAGAAAGCAAGGAAGCAAAAGAAGGGAAGGATGCAAATGAAGGGAGAGGAGGTGGCAAGTGAGCAAAGTGAGCAGCAGTGGTCCTTCTTTTCCTTCATTAAGGCAGGAGGAGAACTTGGGCTACCCCAGCACCATTCACACACAAGAGAAAAGTATCAGCAGTGTTGGGGAAATAAAGCTTGCAGAAGTATAAAAATAATTAGTGGAACTGTAATGGAAGACCAAGCCTCTTGCCATAAATGAATGAATTTTGAATATGCTTGGTGGTCAGAGAATGCTTGACAAGGTGGAAACAGAAAACTCAGATGTGGGTAGGTGGGGAAAAGGGGAAACAGAATAGAGTTTATTTTTTAAAAAGCTGGGTGGAACATTGAGCAAAAGCATTTTGCACTGTAAGTCTTTGTTGCAGGTTCTCACTTGTCAAGCTGCACATAGTATTTCATGAGTCCTCTGACATGTAACCTAAAAGGCTACTTACAGAAGAGAAAAATGCATTGGCTGAGATTCTGCATGGTTGACTGTAGCACAAGAGTTTCATATGTGGAACTCTGCTACAGTTCCAATGTCACTATCACTAGGACATACTGTATGACTGCAGTCGTTTCCTGCTCTGGTAACCTCTCGTTTGGATTTCTGCAATGCGCTCTACATGGGGCAGCCCTTGTATCATACCCGGAAGCTGCAATTAGTGCAGAATATGGCAGCACGACTGGTCACTGGTACAGCCAGGGCCAGTCATATAACACCGGTCCTTAAAGACCTACACTGGCTGCCTATTCGCTTCTGGGCGCAATACAAGGTGTTGGTTGTTACCTATAAAGCCCTAAATGGCTTGGGCCCAGGGTACTTAGAGGATCGTCTCTCTCCATACAATCCGCCCCGCACACTCAGATCAACCGGGCAGCAATTGCTAAGGGTTCCAGAGGCCAGATTAGTTGCTACTACTAGGAGGGCCTTTTCCATCTCGGCCCCCAGCCTCTGGAATGCGCTGCCCTTTGAGCTCCGCTCAGCCGCCTCCCTTACTCAGTTTAGGAAGGGGTTAAAAACATTCCTATTTGATCAGGCTTACCCCTGACTCTCTGACCCCTGAAGTATTCTCTCCTCGCCCCCTTCGTCAGCATGTCAGCTGGCATGAGTGGTGGTTTTTATTGTTTTTATTGTACTATAAGGTTTTTAATGTTATGTTTTTGTGATTTTATACTGTTTATATTGACATATTGTCATATTGTTATTGTTATGTGGAATGTTGGAAACCGCCTTGGTCTTAGAAAGGCGGTATACAAATAAAATTTTACTTACTTACTTACTTACTTACTCTCCACAGCCATTTCATTGTTGGTGGAGAGTGGAGGGGATCGGAGAAGCATCTGGCCATGTCCCCATTCAATCCCTTCTGCTCTCCATCAGCAACAGAATGGCTGTGGGAAGGGGAGTGAGTTGGGGTGTGTGTGCTTTCGGTTGTTGAGAAGGTGGAAGAAAATACCAGCCCTTCCAGTGACCAAACAAAAAGAAGACATACAAAAGTGTAAGTAATCGCATGCCTGTGTATGTCACTAACAGGATGCCAGCCATGGTATTGAGTGAGTTTAGAGTTGAAGCTAGCTTGTTTTTGTTTTTTTTAGGAACAATCCATGAGGTGTGTGAGTCAAGGAACTAGAGGCTTCGCTTAGAAATGCAAGTCAGAAGCTAGTTTGATGAAATAAATGCTCCTTTGCAAATTCACAAAATGCTGTTAAGGGCTGACTCTGCCATTTAACTGCATTGAAACACAGGCAGATGAAAAATAAAGGACCCAGTTTACTAACAATTTGCATGGTACAATTTCCATAAATTGTACTAATAGGGCAACTTATAAAAATTCTCATAGTGTATTTAGGAAAGCAATTTACCAAATCTATTTACAACCATAAACTGAGGTTTGTCAGTAAAGTGGCTCTACTTTCAAATGGTGTTTTGTATATAAAACAAATTGTTCCTATTCACGGCGTATTATGTTAATAGCACATTACTCAGTATAGACATATGCAAATAATGAATTACTTTGATTGCAATGATGTTTTCCCTCTATTTCAGTGACATTAGCCCTCATCCTTGTGGAAAAATAATTCATGGAATATTGCAGCTCTTTATGGTGAAAATTACTAGGGGGAAAAGATGTTCAGCTTGTTGTTGAAGTAAATATGTCAGCATATAGGTATGAATACATTAGTACATGCACATGCCACAGAATCACTCATTTAAAAACCTAAACATCAGGTATCTATCAGGAAAGATTTAATGGCTGACATTATAGTGGCAGCGTGTACCATTAATAATGCATTATGCTATTTACTAGAGGATTACACAGTGTTATCATAACTACCAGGCCCGAAGTTGCAGGTGACAAAATAAACTAAGATGGATACATTTGTAATTCTGGCTCTTTTCTCTCTGCCTTTGTGTGGGGGAACTCATGCTGTGCCAGCTGCTCAAGGGTGCAGAACAAAATATGAGCCTATTGTATGGGCTTATCCTCTGCTCAAAATGTATTCCTGTTTCTCCATAATACTTTTAAGGGACACACTGATAGTCATCATTCCTGCAATATTTTTGCATCCTGATGATTCCAAAGAGCTGCTTCAGCTGCGGCAGTGCAAACTTATATTTGTGCAGAATCAGCATGCCTTGCTGTAAATGGGAATAGAAATGAACAGCCCACAGGCTGCTTGGAGTCCGTAAGGCAATTATTGGGGTCCTGACTCCTCCCGAATATAGCAAATATAGGAGTACCGAAGGTGCAAAATGATGGCATTAACTCCCCCCAAAAAAATTTCCCCCCCCCCCCCCCCCCAATTGTCCTTCAGGCCTCCCCCGCCTTTTTTAAAACCATTGCAATGGCTTAAAACATAGTTGAACATTTACAAATACAGTTTAAGCATGTGAAGGAAAGGAGCAGGCAAGGGAATGAAAACAGAGCAAGTATAAGCATTCTAGTTTTCACTGTCCCACTCTACAGTGTTGGAAATTTGGGGACTGAAGGAAACATTAACTCTAGGAGATACAGAATTCTTATTTGGGAGGATAATGTCCTCAGCTCTTCCCCACAGCTAACCCCCACCCGGCTGGGAAAGGAGAATGGCTCCTTCTTAGGTCCCCCTCCTGTACAGCAAATGTGTGTGTGCATGTGTGTGTCCCCATACATCTAGGTTTGTGTGGAGCTTTCAGTATTTTTTGTCTGTCTGTCTGTCTGTCTGTTCTTTCTTTCTTTCTTTCTTTCTTTTTCCAAAACTGGATGTGAAATGAAGGTGGGCCTACAGTTCTTTCCATTTTGGGAGAAAAAATTAGAAATTATTTTGTTCTGTGAGGCTTATGGCCCCTAGTAGGTCCAGGGAAGAGAACAAATTCAGAGTCTGCATCCCAAGAGCTTGTCCACCCTGGCCTATATCTATTATGCTATATCCATTATCCATTTTGAATCTGGGCCAAGGGGATTGCTACTGAGGGTGATGGAACAATGAAGACATTGTCCCCCTCATAAGAATTCTGCTCCCACAAATAAAGTACTCATTTAGTACCCCCCCCCAAAAAAATTCTGGCATTGCGGACAATGAGACACTGAAAATCATTCCTATGTTATATTTGCTCTGATTGCATTCCCTTGATAACTTGCCTTGTCTCATCTCTTTGGATGCCTAAACTGTATTTCTAAATATTTGGCTGAAGTTTTAAGTCCTTCAATGCTAGAAATTTCAGGACTGAAAGAAAATTTCATGGCAGGGGAGAATTCTTATTTTGGGAACAATATCATAATTCCTCCACAGAACCACATCTCTGGCCTGGCCCTTATTCCCCTTCCTTTCTACCCAGGAGTCCTTTCTCCTCACCTGAAAACTGGGTCTGTTTTTTTCCCCCCAGACCCAGATCCAATTTTGGTGATACACAAAGGGCTACAGTGTGTGTAGGGGGGATTACCACATTTTGATTCACTAAGGAGTTTAGCACATGGTAGGCTAAGTGTCTAAATCCCGTGCAAAAATGGTACTTAAATCCCGGGAAAATCTCACAAAAGCGGGATTGCTTTCAGACTCATCGGGGGCATTGAGCATTAATGCAAAAATATCCTGCACCAAAAGTGGACAAAATTAGCTGCATTTTACTTTCGGGAGAATACCAAAAGTAAAAAGTAACCAATTTTGTCCACTTTCTGTGCGGGTTAATGCCGGATTAATGATCAATGCCTCTGACATTGCGTGAACATGATCCCACTTTTGCAGGATTTGTCCATTTTCTGTGCATGTTAATACATGATGCTGTGTGAAAATGATCCCACTTTTGTGAGATTTTCTCATTTTAAATCCTGTTTCTGCATGGGATAAACCCCGTGTGATAAATTCCTAAATCTAGAATAAGGATGGGGAACTTGTGACCCAGTAGATGCTAAACAATTGTAATTCCCATCACCCTCCACCATTGCCCAATTTGGCAATGACTGATGGGAACTGGAGTCCATCAACATATGCAGGTTTGCAAGCTGCCATCCCTTCTATGGAATGAGAGTTATTGCCCAGAGCTAGTAGTATTTACATCCTGTTAGGATTATTGTAACATGCTTTGCAAGAGATTGCCTTTGAAGAGCGTCCAGAAACTTCAGTTGATTCAAAGACATGCAAAGGAAATAAACAGTGAGTAACACCCAATATAATCAGCAGAAAACAGGAGACACACTTCAAATGGTTCAGTGATGAATGATTTTGTTAATGAGAAGTCCAGTGCATTTGGCCTTTATTTTCTTTCAAAGGCCTTCTTCAGTTGTTGTTGTTGTTGTTGTTGTTGTTGTTGTTGTTGTTGTTGTTGTGTGCCTCCATATTTTACATATGGAAACCCTAAGTGAACCTATCCTAGTGTTTTCTTGGCAAGTTTTTCAGAAGGGGTTTGTCATTGTCATTCTCTGAGGCTGAGAGAGTGTGACTTGCCTAAGGTCACCCAGTGGGTTTTTATGCTTGAGTGAGGAGTCAAACCCTGATCTCCAGAGTCATAGTCCAATACTCAAACCACTACATCATGCTGACTCTTCTTCAGAGGCTACAGAGGCAAGACAAAAATCATGATAAAACAAAGCATTATTTCCAAATGTGTGAAATCCTTATTGCATTTGTAAAATTAATATTTCTTTATTCTGTCAGGCTTTTGAGAAGTGAAGGCTTTTTTTAAAGGACTTCTAAGTGTGTGCTGTATTGTTTTAATTGTACTGTTTTTAAATTGCATGTTTTAATGTCATTAATAGTTTTTAATGTCATTAATAGTTTAATTCCATTGTAATGTTGCCTTTTTATATCTTTTAAGTATATTGTACTTGTTTTAATTTGCAAGTGATAATGAGTCCCTGTTTTGGGGGAATGGGTAGGGTATAAATAAAAATACTGGCAGAAGGTCACTGAGGCAGTTACAAATGCATATCACAGGGTAAATCTACACTATAAAAATAATGCAGTTTGACACCACTTTAGCTGCCATGTCTCCATCCCACAGAATCCCAGGAATTTGTACTTTTGTGAGGCACTAGCACTCTTTGGCAGAGAACGCTAAGGAACTTGCAAAATTAGAAGTTTCAGGATTCCATTGGATGTAGCCACATCACTTAAAGTGGTGTCAAACCACATTAATTGTACCATGCATATCTACACCAACAGTTACACAGTCACAACTGATTGTTATTCACAATCTCCATGTATTCACTAGTTTAGGGAATATATAAAGACTGTGAATTACTTAGTCCTTACTCAGTGGACCACAGCTGCTGTGAGCAACAGAGATCTTTCTCTCCAGCTCATGAGCAATCTCCAGTGCAAGGGGGAATTGCAACAAAGACACTGCTTCTGATTGTTGCACCAGAGACTGTTCATGAGAGAAGGTCGGAAAGTCAGGTAGTTGCTTCCTGATTTACAGGGAAACAGACCCCTGTCTCTTACAGCAGCACCTACTGATAGGATTGGGAGAGTCAGGGTGGGAGGAATTACTTAGCTACATAACTAAGGTACTTATATAGTTAAGTAGGTGATAACAGAATTCTGGTGGAGAAGGAGGAGGGGTTTTTGTTGTGCTTGTCCCTTTGTTCTGGTTTTTTTTTTTTTTGGTCTACATACTGTATACAGTTACTTTACATATTGGTTACCTATGCATTTGATGTGAATATTCTACGCTGAATGTTCCCCCGTCTGGTCCAACCTTCTACTTTCTTATGGAACCCAGAGGTGGCTGATAGATATAACTTTAAGTCCTCAAAATAGCTTCAGTACTTTCGAAAAATCCTTTATAGTTTGGATTAAAACCTGGAATGACAGAGAAGCTATTATCCACCACCTATAGACCCTTAAAACTATCTGACCTCCATTCTTATTATTATCCATTGAAGTAAATCATTATTTTATAGTTGCATGTAAGGAACAGATGCTGATGGTCAACAAGAAATCTAAAACCACCTACCTAAATCTATATAGAAGTGGTGATGTGGAAAAAGAGAGCAGTTATTCATGTGATGTTATCAGAGCTTACCGAAGAACACTGGAAATTGTGGTCTCTCTTGCCCCAATATTTTCCAATAAATTGATTTGATCAGGAGTTGGTGTATGTCTACATTTGAATATTCATGGTAAAAGATATGGAAACCAAGCATTATGAGGAATAGCTTTTACCATGAATAGAGAGCTGAATATGTTTAGCTTGGAGGAAAGAAGATGAGGAGATGATATGATTGTTGTTGCTGCTATGGTGTATTTTTAAGTTGTCCCTAACTTACGGCAACCTTAAGGCAACCCTATCATGGAGTTTTCTTGGTATGATTTTTTCATAGAGGGTGAGCTCTTACTTTCCTCTGATGCTGAGAGAGCATGACTTGACCAAGGTCACCCAGTGGGTTTCCATGGCTGAGCGAGGATTCAAAACTTGGTCTCCAGAGGCATAGTCCTATGCTCAGACCATTACTCCATGCTGGTAGCCATATTTAAATACCTAAAGAGATGTCATGGAGAAAGTGGATCAATATTGTTTTATGCTGCTTCAGAGACTAGAATATGAAGCAGTGGATTTATATTACAAGAAAGGAATATTAGGAAAAATGTCTTGATTGTAAGAGCTTTTCAACAGTGGAAGTGGCTGCTTTGGAGGATAGTAGACTCTTGATTGTAAGAGCTGTTCAACAGTGGAAGTGATGCTTTGGAGGATAGTGGAGGTCTTTCAACAGAATTTTGATGGCCATCCTTCAGAAGTGCTTTAGTTGTGTGTTCCCTGGATGGTGGGGGGTTGAACTAGATAGTCTTTGTCGTCCGTTCTAACTCTATGATTCCAGTACTTCTTCTAGTATAATCTGT
Organism: Sceloporus undulatus; assembly: GCF_019175285.1. Lineage (NCBI taxonomy): Eukaryota > Metazoa > Chordata > Lepidosauria > Squamata > Phrynosomatidae > Sceloporus > Sceloporus undulatus. The sequence goes on from NC_056522.1 coordinate 59,763,200, forward strand.
TCGGTCATACAACTGTGAGAGGCTAAAAAGTAATTTCTAAAATTCAAGGGTTTAAATTCTGTTCAGTTACATCTATGCATCCACTGAAGCCAGAAATATCCACATATATATGCATAGACAGGATCTGTTCCAAAAGCTTGGAGAAATTTAAAATTAAAGATAGGAATGTACTGTGCTTAGTAAGATTGGCTACTGACCAAAAGGAAGGCAAGAGCAAGACACAAAATCCCTATCAGATCCTTGGCTTGTCTGGAGGAATTCAGCAAGGCAAGGTGGCATAAACAAGTATTTCTTCTAGCAAGGCATGAAATAATTGCATAGCCAAAAACAGGAAGGAATTAGAGTGGAAGGGTGGTAGCTGTTAAAACAAGAGTAACACACCCAAACCCAGATGGTGAGCTTCCTTAATGTGATGAAAATAAATAGAGCATGCAGCTAATAAATGCCAAGTACAGAAGCACATTAGCTTAAATGTATATTCCAATCCACACCAAAATACATTAAGAAATCATGAAGGTCACACAAAAAAATAAATCCCAGAACTAAATTAGGAATTTAAAATAGCAAAGTAGACCTAATTAAATATTAACCACATACGTGAGACTGCACAAGCAAAAGATGCTTCCAGCCCCCAAAACTTTATGTCATATAGAACCTGTAAAAGTTACCTTCTTGGACTACCAGTCCCAGAAAACCACAGCCAGTGCCCTCCCAACATTTTACAGATGAAAACAAAGACACAAGTGGCCAAGCGACATCAGAGTATGGTCAAGTTGGCAAACATGATAAATGAGTAAGAACATACCAGCTAAGAGCAACTGCAGCCGTTTGCTTTTGCCTGAGCTGACTGGAAAGGGCAAGATTTCACCCTTTCTCCTCCTCTCCCCTCTCTACTGTGTCCAAACTAATTTTACCCTTTGAACTCAGTTTATAGTGATCAAAATACCAAAAGAACAAAGGGGAAAAGTAGTAGTAGGAAAGAGAAACTGGGGCATTTTAAAAACAGCTGAAAAGGGGGGGAAGACAGAGGATTAATTAGGACTGTCTCTGCCAAATCAGGACAGTTGAGAGTATTCCAGGGTGAGCACTAGCTCAACAAGACAGACAGATAGAAATGTCCTGATCAAGCTAATTGTTATATGCATATGGAAGCACATGCAGCTGGACTGACTCTTTCTCTTCTGTTGGAAGGTAGAGTTGTGTATATCAAAAGCTTGGGAAATGCACTTTTGGAAACTACAATTCCCTACATCCCCAACCAGCACATACTGTACAGATAACTTTTTCTGAATGGCAGCACTGATTTATTCTGTGGAGAAGCCAAAACAACATGCTTGCATAAGCCATGTCCAGTTTTGTTGAGTGTCAGGAAGGCTAATCAGACATTAATTTAATGTGAAGGCTATACAGAACCATCCCCTTCTTCCTACAGCACATTGCCTGAAAAACAACAGCAACCATAGGAGCCAATTCTTTTTGTTATCATTTGTGTGTTAGTCAGTGTGTTATACCAAACTATGTGGTGGTGGTGGGGGGGAGTGTTTTATATTGCTAAGAGTCTGAAGTTGAGAGATTCATATCATGCACAGGAGAATCTTGGTAGAAAAATACTGAAAGGGTTGAATATTCCTCAGGAACCACAGCAGGAAAACAAAGACAGCAGAGGGGATTACCAGTATCAGGTTTTGAAGCATGGTCCTCCTTTTTTAATACCTGACCGGCTGAGAATTGTTTGTGCCAGTTGGGGCAGGCAGGGATGGTGAAGGGAAAAGTCCAGTAGTGAGGGACAAAACAGATGGCCCTGAAGCGACGGCTTGATGCCGCCCCTTTCAGCACCGGATCTGGCCTACAGGCCCAATTCAGCACTTTGCCAGCTCTAAAAAGACTGGCAAAATGCCACTCCTTTTTAGAGCGGAAAAAAACCCCCTTGTCACCACGGTGCATCTAAATGCTGCGCCAAAGAAATGGTGTGGCGCCACCTACTGTACTGTTAGGTGAACAGCATGATGCCAGCATTAGAGTGGAGTCGGGGCATGGGGTGTGATGGCCATGCCCCCATTCCACCCCAATGCTGGCATTTATCACCGGTCTGTTTAGCCCCATAGTTCCAGTATAGAACTCCAAGTGAGGGAGTTACTGAGGCTTGATATCCTGTGGGATATATTTAGCCTGGGTGGCTAGAATAGATAATAGAAGTTTGGGACTCTGTGGGTCCTAAGGGGGAGTAACTGGTGTTCTCTTGAGAGAGAATTTTGTAGCAAAATGTAACAAGAACAAGTGCATATACCAAATAAGTAACTGAAACATTGTTAAACTGTTGTTCAAATAAAGTCTTGTTGTTCACTAACAAGCTTGTCTGAACCTGGAATAAATATCTACACTACTAATAATCAATAAAAGTGGTTTGGTACATCTCAAACGTGGTGGCAAAGATAGTTTTAAAAGAGGAAAAAATAGGCAGTTTTAGTGGTTCTCGTCACAGGCATATTGATGATGGTAGAAGCTGCAGAGCTATCCTTGTGAATGTCTTTATTTGGATTTCAACCCTACTCTAAACCAAAGACTCAGAATGGGTATGAGGTTTTAAAGGGAATCCCCAATGGACTATAATGTCCATTTTTGTTGTTAAATGCTGTCAAGTTATGGGTAATGGCGACCCTGTGAATGAGAGACCTTCATGCCACTCTATCATCAGTCACCCTGCTCATTTCCTATAGAATCAGAGCTATGGTGTCCTTGATTGAGTTTATCCATCTGTAATGGGGTCGTCTTCTTTTCCTCCTGCCTTCTACTTTACTGAGCATTATTGCTTTTTCTAGTGGGCCATGTCTTCTTATGATATGGTCAAAGCACGACAGCCTCAGTTTAGTCACCTTGGCTCCAGGGAGAGTTCAGGTCTGATTTGCTCTAGGACACATTTATTTTTCCCCATGGTAGCTGCAGAACTCTTTTCCAGCACAACAACTCAGATAAGTTGATTTTCTTCTTATCTGCTTTCTTCACTGTCCAATTCTCATATCCGTACATAAAAATAGGAAATATGATGGCACGGACAATCCAAACTTAAGTATTCAATTATATACCATTACATTTCAGCATCTTTACTAGTTCCTTCATAGCTGCTCTTCTAAGTCATGGTCTTCTTCTGATTTCTTGACTGCAATCTCTATTTTGATTAATAATTGAGCCAAGGCATGGAAAATTTTGGCCTATTTTGATATCTTCATTGTCTACTTTAAAGTTAAGTAAACCGTCATTGGTTATTATTTTTGTGTTCATAATATTCAGCTGTAAACCTGCTTTTGCACTTTCTTCCTTGACTTTCTTCAATAATTTCCCCAAGTCTTTGCTGTTTTCTGCTAGTAGTATGGCATCATCTGCATATTTTAAATTGCTGATGTTCTTTCCTCCAATTTTTATGCCTCCTTCCTCTGAGTCTAATCTTACTTCACATACAACTTTTTCTGCATGCAAGTTAGATAAGACAAAATATAATAACCTTAAAGAAGGCAGAGGAGAGCAATATATGGCCTTCCAGATGTTGTTGGACCTTGAATGCCTTTACTTCTCACTACTGGTGATGCAGAATAGGGTTGATGGAAGCTGCAGCTCAGTGATATCTGAAGAGCCTGATATCTGATATCAATGATATCAGAAGAGCCTGATGATATCTGAAGGCCCTGATTTCCTTTCAGGAGTGAAGGCATCTTTGCATACACAGTGGAGACCCAGTCCATGGAGTTGTCCTATTCACCGAAATGAATGGGCAGTCTTCTAAAAGAGTGGAGCTTAAATCTTGTTGTTAGCCTTGACTAGAATAGACACATTGAATTAGGGAGATTTACCTATATATTGACTCATCATTCAACATCTGATTGAATGTGTCTACTCTAGTTGGGAACTAACCAAAAGGATGTCAGTGAAACTATTAGGACCATGAAACTTATGCTTTAGTGTATTGGGTTATTTGTTGTTCTCTCTCAAGGTCAAGTCCAGTGACTCTGAAGATTCAAAAATTCCAGGCTTCAGTGGTAAACTGAGAAAACCTTTACTCAGTAATTATAGGGTTACACCAGATACATGCATTGTTAGAACTAACCAGCAAGAATTAGCAATGTCTAATTAAATCACCTACAATTTCAAATCAGTGGTGGGCTATTTTCTCATTTGCTATAAAAGCAAAACATCTTTGTTCCTCTTGTTTTCTTATACCAACCCTCTCTCCGTTTCTTCTGACTGTTTTCCCAGATAACTGACCTTGGACATTCTCAAACCAGATATGACTCCCTTTTCTCTGTTATTTCAGCACCTAGGAAAGTGATCAACAATCCCTCATAATAAATAGCCCACTGCATATCCAATCACATAACATCTCTATATTTATCACATGTTTGTATATACACTAAACCTATGGCAGGCAAGATGCAAAATTCAGCTCCTGACACACAGCCATACTATTTTCATTGCAAATTTTTTTTTAGCCACATGAAACAAGCTACTTCTTCATTCTGGTCTCCTTCAATCTGCCTTCCCCAACAGTGCTATCCAGATACAGGGTATTGCTAGATTTCACCAGGGCTTTTAAATGTTACTTTTAGATTACAGCTCCCAGATTACAACTGATATTACAATGCCCAGATTTCCAGCATGCTGCTGTGCAATCAGAGCAGTTATCAATTAAAAAGTAACTTTTACAACCTTTGGATCTGCCTAAGCCCCTCTCCCCCCATTATGGAGACATTTGTCAATCAGAACCCACTTTGTCAAGATTTATCTGACAAGCCTTCTCCCTTTCCCTTGAGAAACTGTAATCACTTATACTTGATCATCAGTTCTTACATGCTAGAAATTAAAACATATTTATGATAATCCTCTTGGATGAAAGCCTGAAATAGTGAGAACTAATCCCTCACTGCTAAACAAAGGCTTGCAGTGAATAAATAGCATTAAGCACTTTGTGAGTCAAGTGCTAACTGTTATACTCTGAAAAATGACTCCTTATAAAGAAGGCATTAGGGATTCCACATTCATTTTGTTTTAGTCATTTTGTCTCACCATTGGAAAGCATTTTCAGAACCAGAAAACACAAGCCATAATAAGGTTTGCAAATTTTCAATGTAACTAAGTCTCTTGTTAATAATGCACAAATCAGACATAATTTAGCTCATGTTTAGCTATGTGAGGCATATGCGGGGAACAGTTCAAGTGTGTGAGTAATTGTAACTGTGTACCAGTCAAATGTAGCCAAGGCTTCATTCATATGCATAACTGGAGTCATTTAGTTTCATGAATTGAGTTTCAAATGGAATGTTATCTTATGGAAATTCTGACTGAATGTGGCTGATTGAAACCAATGGATCTTGTTCATCAGGAAGACCACATTTATTTTCCACCATTTCTCTAGTCTGGCACTCAAGACGGCTTACAACAATTTAAGAAGACATAGCTAAAAAAATTACATCATACAAAAGTTAAAAAATATAATTAAATTATTAATCAAATTAAAAGCAGTTAAAATATAACTATTATATAAACATCATACACATGAAAAGCCCTCTCCCAAGAGCAGTTAGCCCTCAAAGGCCTACCAAAACAAAAAGGTCTTCACCTGCCTATGGAAGGAGAGCAAGGAGAATGCCACCTAACCTCTCTAGGAAGGGAATTCCAGAGCCTGGGACCTGCCACTGAGAAGGCCCTCTGCTGTATTCCCACCAGATATGAAGATGGTGGTACAGAGAGAAGGGCCTCTCCAGAAGATCTCGAGATAAGGGCAGGCTCATACATGGCAATACAGTCCTTAAGCAGGAATGTCATTCTTCACCAAATTTCTTCTCAAAGGAGGTGGCAGCTAGTGGATCTTGACATGTGTAAACTTTTTTAATGTGAATTAGTTCATGCAATTCTAGAATAGTTGCTAATATATATATTAATCTAATGCTATAGAACATATACAGAAGCAATCCCTGTAGTTCATGGTTGCTGGTTGCCACCTCACATCATATGTAGAGCAGTGGCACCTGTGACAAAACTGGATGTGCCAGCCCCTTTAATGGCTATGTCATTGTGCCTTTCATAGCAGCCTAACAAAACAGAAATTTACAAGTGAAGCTTTTTGTGAGACATGGGGACACATGTGTAAACAGCTGCCTGATGTCACTATGGAGTGCTCCATATTTTTTCAGGAAAATCTGGAGCAAAAGGTAAATTATTTTAAGCTGATTTAAGGGCAGGAAAGGGTGGATTCAGTGTGAAATTGGTTTTATGTCATGAAGACAGGCTGCACTTGAACTGGGGATTTAGCCCTGCATTGTGACTTCCGGCTGCCCTGAGGACAGGTGAAACTGCTTCATTTGACTCATGTAGACATGCTCACAGAAATGTCCTTCTATGATCTTTCTTAAGTTAATTTACAATCCAAATTCATCTGGGAGTGATTTCCAGGCAACCTTTGATCTCCATTTCATCCTGGTCAGGAAGACCTCCTGAGCATCAAGAAAGCCTCAGCAGAGCCTTCCCCAATCAGTTTTAATTTTGAAATGAAATATTTCCCCCTTTATCATTGGTAATGGAGGGGGAAATTTATACACTTGATAATGCTAACCAAATGTAAAAGCAGGACACTGAAAGCAAGATACTAATTTAATGTTAGGGACTTTGTTCATCATATAAGGAAAAAATGGTTCTGTCCACACCTGCACCTGTTCACCACTATTCTCCTGAGTGGCTGAGAGCTCACTTCCCACTTTTCCCCAACAGGCAGTGTGCCACAACTACCCATTTCAATATGGATAGTTTCCAAACAGAACTTCTTGCCACCATATCTGTTGCCCAAGGCCTTTTCTTTTCAAGTGACACGCTGCTCTTGCTTACCAGCATTATTTCCCAGAGTTGTGTTTTGCTTGCTGAAAAAACAAAACTGCCTAAAAATGCAGACTCAGGTGATGTTAGCAAAATAGGAAGCTCTGTGTGGGAAATGTGGCCTGAACTGCTCTGTCTCAGTTAAAATGGCTGCCCTGGATTTATGGTGGTGCACATAAAAGATGAATGCCATCTTTCCTTGCACAAGACATTTCTGATTCTGAAACTATCAGCAAAGTTAATGCTCTTGGTGAACTTGTTCTGCTGGTGATCATTCTTGCATTCTCTATGCAATCTAATTCTTACCCGAGGCAATCACAGCCTGAAAACTGCACATTCTGCGCTTGATGGAGGACAGGGTGAGTCCTAGGTCATGAAAGAGGAATATTCCAAGAGAACAGCCCAGCACATTCAAAGCTGCCTGTGGTTTTAATGAAGACACTGAGGCTTGCATTTTGAACAGAGTCTAGAAATCATAATTTTATCAATAACAAGTCTTAATGTGGGATTGTTTACTCAAAGCTTACTCTTTGGACCTTCTGTACTGGTATTTACTGGAGTACGTTTCAAGTGAATGCACAATAGTGTCTAATGATCTGCTATTTCCAGTTGTATCTTTGTACAGAGGAGACCTCTGCAGTGTAACTTATATGAGAGGCTCTGTTCTATGGCTCAGTGACAAGAACCCTGCAAAAGACAGGGGGGTGTATATCTCTGCCCATAGGGAACCTATTTCTACATAGTATTAGTCATGCATGTTTAGTTCATGAATAGAAAATATCGTAGAGCCAACAGAAGAGTGTCCTTTCTCCCTCCTCATTTCACTGAGTGTGGATATATCATGTATATAGAGTTTGGAGTGAGTAAGGACCGGACAGTGTCAGGCAAATGAGCAATGCTGGTATGGAGCCAGGGCTCACTGTGATAGGCTGTATTTATTAACAGTGACAATGATGTAGTTTGCTATCTTCATTTCTGTTTTCCATATCTTCTCCTGAATATAGTAGCAATCCTCACAGTATTTGAGGGAAAACACATTTCCCAAGCAATGATATATTGTTGCGATAATCCCATCTGTAATTTAAAGTATTGTGGTATGACTTGGGTGAACATTAGATTTTAGTGTACTTAGGGCAGGCATTTGCCAGGCATAGAGCAAGGGGGGCTGCTGCTAAATAAATAGCTAATATTATAATATTTGAAAAACATTGGCAGTTTATTGGTTTTCAAAAAGACATCACACAAGGACCATAATTAATGTGGGCACATAGAAGATAAAAGAAAAAGAGCTTATATAATCCTGCTACTCACAGTGTCATCTTTACCACGAGTCCACAAGGACCATAAATAACCTTCGGTGTGCCTCTAGTTTTCTTTAATATACAGTGCTACTATTCCTCCCTTCTTCCATCATGGAACCTACAATGTGCCATGATGGTTTCTCATGAAGTCTCACGCCCAGGCACTGAGCAATCCCACAATTGCTTTGCTTTAGCAAGGTGGATGACTTGGAAGTCCTCTGACCATCACACTTTCGGACAAAATTTGTCATTTCTGGAAGGCAAACATGAACCAACTAAGAGATCTGGCTTATCCTCTATCATCCACCAGTTTCATCCCAGACACACCCACTGACTACGGTCTAGTTACTTCATCCTCAAGCTTCCACCTGCCAACATCCACTGGCTTCCACCCATGAATATCCACTGGTTCATCACATTCCGTTTGTGTCTGGAAGGCAACCTCTGCCACCTTCTGAACACTTAGCCCCAGTCACACCTGCTCCAGCCTCCAGCTTCGGGGAGAGCCTTCAGGGAGAAAAAGCCATTCCTGGATCTATTTTGGTTGAAGCCTTCATGTTGTCCCTAGGAGGTTCAAAATATTTTTGCATAGACAGCAAGGCTCTTTTGACCTGTTTGTTTCATTTCACATATGCATATTGTTAGTTTTTAATAATATGTTTGCTGAAACATCTTGACCTGACCTTCTTATTTATTTGTGGTGTAGGAGCTTATCTGTATACTTTGCATGTTATTTTTGCCTCTGGGTACCAGATTTTCTATTAAAGAAGTAATCTCCAGGAACACATCTATTTCATTAACTCAGGTATGCCTGTATACTCTGCCCATCCAACCCTCCCAGGTCACAACTTCTGTGATTTTGAGTTTCTTGTCTAAAAAAAATCTCAGAAGAGTTGTTCTTCTCCCTAAATGGCTTTTCCTTCTTGCCCTGGAAGCATAGAACTGTCTCCTAGAATAGCTCTTCCCTCCCTTCACATTTAGAATTGCCATAGTACAGTGCTTCAAATCTGGACATCAGATTTCTATATTGTACTGGTCTGGCACACTGCTGTATTTTTTCTTCCATTATATCTCGATCTTAACAAATGTTTATAGTAACAGCTAAGTTGAGAGAACCAGTATACTGTAATGATTAGTTCAAATCTCTGGCTCATCCTGTGCTATCCTGGCCCTGGTCCTCACCCGGGTTGGTTTCTGGGTAAGCATGGGAATGGGTGGATGCTTATACACCCATCCCTGCACTGACCTGGAAGCTGCTGCTGGCAAATGCTCCTTACCTTATCTAACAAGCTGGAAATTTTATCAAAAAAAAAAAAAAAAAAAAAAAGAGATCAGGTTTGTCTGGCATGACTTCTTTCTCTAACACAGGTTTCAGAGAAAGAAGTCATGCCAGACAAACCTGATCTCTTTTTTTTGATAAAATTACCAGCTTGTTAGATGAAGGGAATGCTGTGGATATAGTATATCTTGATTTCAGTAAGGCCTTTGACAAAGTTCCCCATGATATTCTTGCAAACAAGCTTGTAAAATGTGGGCTAGACAAGACAACTGTTAAATGGATCTGTAATTGGTTGACCGGCCGAACCCAAAGGGTGCTCAACAATGGCTCCTTTTCATCCTGGAGAGAAGTGACCATTGGGGTCCCACAGGGCTCTGTCCTGGGCCCAGTGCTATTCAACATCTTTATCAATGAATCGGATGACAGAATTGGGGCCATACACATCAAATTTGCAGATGACACCAAATTAGGAGGAGTAGCTAATTCTCCAGAGAACAGGATCAAGATTCAAAATGACCTGATCGGACTAGAAAACTGGGCCAAAGCTAACAAAATGAAATTCAACACAGAGAAGTGTAAGGTACTGCACTTAGGGCGGAAAAATGAAAAGCACAGATATAGGATGGGGGACACCTGGCTGAATGAACCTATGTGTGAAAGGGATCTAGGAGTCCAAGTAGACCATAAGTTGAATATGAGTCAACAGTGTGATGCGGCAGCTAACAAGGCCAATGCGATTTTAGGCTGCATCAATAGAAATATAGTGTCTAGATCAAGGGAAGTAATAGTGCCACTCTATTCTGCTCTGGTCAGGCCCCACTTGGAATACTGTGTCCAGTTCTGGGCACCACAATTAAAAAAGAACATTGAGCGTGTCCAAAGGAGGGCGACTAAAATGGTAAAGGGTCTGGAAACCATATCCTATGAGGAATGACTTAAGGAGCTGGGGATGTTTAGCCTGGAGAAGAGAAGACTAAGAGGTGATAGAATAGCCCTGTTTAAATATTTGAAGGGATGTCATATTGAGGAAGGAGCAAGCTTGTTTTCTGCTGCTCCAGAGACTAGGACCTGGAGCAATGGATGCAAGCTGTAGGAAAAGAGATTCCACATCAACATTAGGAGGAACTTCCTGACAGTAAGGGCGGTTCCAAAGTGGAACAAATTCCCTCAAAGTGTAGTGGAGTCTCCTTCCTTAGAGGTCTTCAAACAGAGACTGGATGGCCATCTGTCGGGGATGCTTTGATTTGGATTTCCTGCATGGCAGGGGGGTTGGACTGGATGGCCCTTGCGGTCTCTTTCAACTCAACAATTCTATGATTCTATGACCTTGCCACACTGTCACTCTTACTAACAGCCCCCACATCATCACGTCTGACATGGAAATAGGTGCCTGGCTGCACCCACATGGCCAGGTGCCCTGTTTCTGCATCAGATGCAGCAACAAGGGGCTTCTGAGTATGCATTATGGCAAGATAAAGAGTGCTGAGGGGCTGTCTAAACAACCAGGGTTTGCCATGGTGTTTCCAGGAAATTCCCCAGCAAATCAGGGGGCAAATTACCCTAGGATAATGGCTGTTTACCCTGGGATTAGGCTGGATCCACCAGATTCACATCTGATTTGGTGGGTTGCGCTGATCCTGCCCCCAGGGTTTTGGTCTGCATCATCCGAATTAGATGATGCGAGACTGGAAGAAACATGGGCCTTTTGGCCCATGGGGACAACCCCTCTGTGGGTCCACTCCAGTTGGGACTAACTACTGGATTTAAGCCTCTAGCTTCACTCCCTAGTTGCCATGCCTTTCTTCAACGTAGATTCAAACACAACCTAACCATGTGCAATTGAATCACTTGCTTATGGTTCTACTGTTGATTCTTCCTCTCCTCTCCTCTCTTTCTTCTGTGACTTCCTATATGAAGTTTTAAGCTATAAGCTTCTTGGGACAAGGACTTCTCTTTTTACTGTCTTTAAAGTGTCATGCATGTCATGCTGTAGAAAATATACGGTGAAGTTGCTGCAAAATTTTTTGTTTTTTTCATGCTTAGCACTTCCTGATGGGATTCTGGATGTTAAGTTCAGGCTAACTTCATTTCCATGTCTTGTCTTTCTAGCAGAGAGACTGTTTTAACATTGCAAAGGAGTGGGCTTGGGACAAAGAGATGCTTGGGACAAACAGATAACTTTGCATGTTATTGCCATTCTGCTGGTTGTTTGTGGATACCTTTAAGGTCTTCCTTTCATGACACCAAGGTTTGTACTACTAACCATGGTTTCTCATGAAAAATTTCACAGATCAATTGGAAAGCATCGAGGGAGAATAACTAACTAACAAAAGAAAGAAGAGAAATGAAGAAAAAACTGTACCAATGACAACAAAGCACAGGAAAAGAAAAACTGATTGAACAGTACTGTTTCCTTGGTTTTTAAAGAAAAGCACTGCAATGCTATCAGGCATAACCTCAAAAACATTTCATATTAGAAAAGATGCTGATACACAATATTGTCCCTGTAAGTGCTCTGTTAACATTATTAATGTCCTAACCTCAAATAAGCTCAGATGTAAACACCCCAAAGACAGGAAGTATTGAAGCATATTATTTGTTTCCTTCAGAGAGACAATAATATAAAGTGTTAGTACGATTTCTGTGCTCTATGTCCAAAAGAGTTTTCTTGGTACTTAAAAAAAGCGAACCACCATTAAATCAATAACAATAACAGCTATGTGTGAGACACACCCTATTATGGTCCACGAGTTCTGAGGATTCACAGTCAAGGGATGTTCACACATTACCTTGAATGTGTGTTCACACAGTGTGTAGTCTTTCACTCTAAGAATAATAAGGAATTACTTTGCACCTTGTATGAAGAGTCAAAACTGTACTATTTTTAAAAAAAATCCTGCATTTAAAATGGTTTTTACTCTTTCTAAAAATTAATACATTAAACAATTTCATATATATTATATATTTTCTCAAAGCTTCAAAATGGTTACACCTTTATCAAGGGAAGAGCTTGAAAATGGTTTGAGGAAGAGCTAATAGTCCCCAGTGAGGCTTAACAAATTAATTTGCTGGCAGAGAGACACCAATTATCAAAGCTTAGAAAAAACTAGTTATATTTTAACTAGTTATTTGCTATCTCATTTCTCCACTAACAATTTTATTTAATGAGTAGATTTGCTGCTTAACATGTACTATGGTGTTCATGTAGTATAATGTTTTACTGTCTAGTGCCAGGCAGTAGAAAGCAACTTTCAAATGACAAAAGTAGAGCTTTTGAAATAGTTAATAAAAATGTACTGTCAGGGCTAAGTAGTATCTCAGGGAAACCTAACATTTGTTATAAAAATCAAATAATTAGTTAATGAACACATTCAATAACAGCGCCCACCCCTGAAAAAGCCAGGTGGGCCAGGGACATAGCCAGGATTTTGGGAAGGGGGGGGAGGTCCAGACTAAGTGCCACCATTATAATGGGGCTTGGGTGCGGCGGCGCAGCAGCACACACCATTCATTTTATCTAACGGAAGGGGGAGTCCAGACCCCAAGAACGCCCCCCCCTTTGGCTATGTCCCTGGGTGGGCACTGTTGCAAACACACGCCGCAGCCCCACTCTAGTTTTTTTCTGGTTCAAAAAGAAGCATAAAAATGTAGCTCCTTTTTGAGCTGGAAAAAAAGGTGGCTTTTCCATTGTTGCCATGGCTTTGTGGCTCTCCTAGGTGTGCAGCATATAAACACTGCACCACCAGAACACTGCAAAGCTGCCTACCATGTGGATGGATGGGTGATATAATGTCAGCTGGGGGGCAACACTGTGCTCAGATGCCACTCCCAAGCTGGCTCAAAGGGGCAGTCTGCTTCCCCTGTACAATACTTTTAAAACTTAGATAAATAATTAGATAAATAGTAAATGTGGAATACAGAGAAACAGAATGGTTCTGAGATGGCAAAGGGGCTAGACAAGGCTACTTTATATCCTTCTATCTGTTTAACTTATATGCAGAGCATATCATACAGAATGTGGGATTGAATTGAGAGGAAAGAGGGATGAAAATTGTGGGAATAAACATCAACAGTTTAAGATAAGCAGATGGTCTCATATTACTAGCAGAAAATAGACAACACTTGGAATGACTACTGATTAAAGTTAACAAAGAAAGTGCAAAAGCAGGATTACAGTGGAAGAAGCATGAACAATTTAAGATAAGCAGATGAGTCTTTATTACTAGCAGAAAATAGCTAAGATGTGGAAAGACTACTGAGAAGAGTTAATAAAGAAAATGCAAAAGAATGATTATAACTGAATATTAAGAAGGTAAAAATAATGACCATGGAGAATTTATGTAACTTAAAAGCTGATAATGATGACATTGAAATAGTTCAATATTTTCTATATCTTGGTTCATTCATAAATCAAAATGGAAACGGTAGTAAAGAAATCAGAACAAGACTAAAGGTTTATCCACAATGCAGAGATAAAGCAGTTTGATGCTACTTTAACTGCCATGATTCTATTCTACAGAATCCTGGGATTTGTAGTTTCGTGAGGCATCAGAACTCTCTGACAGATGAGGCTGATTACCTCACCTGACTATAAATCCCAGGGTTTAATACGATGGAGCCATGGCAATCGAAGTGGTGTCAAACTGCTTTATTTTTGCAGTGTAGCTAGACTGTAAGACTTGAATGGGCACCTATTAAGGCACTAGATTAATTCTTTGAGTTTAAAATGTATCATTAAAGGCCAAAATTAGAATAATCCATGCAATAATACTTTCAGTTTCTATGTATGGTTGTGAAAACTGCACAGTGAAGAAAACTGACAGAGAAAAAATCTATTCATTTTAAATGTTGTTTTTTGTTTGTTTTTAATCACCCTCAAGTTGATCTGGACTCATGGCAACCTTGTAGATGATACATCTCCAAGACTCCCTATTCTCCACTGCTCTGCCTAGGTCCTGTAAATTTATATCTGTGGCCTCCTTAATGGAGTCCATCCATCTAGCATGAGGCCTTCCTCTCTTTCTACTTCCCTCCACCTTTCCTAGCATTGTTGTTTTCTTCAATGAGTCATGCCTTCTCATGATGTGGCCAAAGTATTGCAGCCTCAGTTTTGTCATCTTGGCTTCCAAGGAGATTTCTGGCTTGATTTGTTCTAGGAGCCATTTGCTTGTCTTTTTGGCTGTTCCCAGAATCCTCAGCACTCTTCTCCAGCACTACATCTGAACTGATTTTCTTCCTATCCACTTTCTTAACTGTCCAGCTCTTACATCCACATCTCTCCTGTGTTGGCATCCCTTCACTGACTCCCCCTCCCTTTCCGTATTCAGTACAAGCTCCTGCTGTCGACGTTTAAAGCCCTCCATGGACTGGCCCCTCCTTACTTACCAGACCTTCTTTCTCCTCACCTTCCCACTAGGGCCCTCCTTTCTGGTAGTCAAGGTCTGCTGTCCCAGCCCAGGATTTCCTCTGCCCCATCCCGGATTTGCCCCTTTTCACTTGCTGCCCCCCCACTCCTGGAACCTTCTTCCCCCGCGAGCAAGAGCCATCACTTCTTTAACCAGCTTCAAAACTGAGTTGAAAACTATCCTGTTCAGAGTAGCCTTCCCAGGCATTGCATAATTGTCGCTTGCTATTTGGTGTTCTTTTGTTGTCTGTTTATCAAACCATTTCCTGTATTGCTATGTACTGTATATGTATTATCCTACTTGAGAGTATGTATTTTCCCTGGAAGAAGATTAACCATTATGAAGCCAAGCCCTCCCTCCAGTCCATCTGCCTCGGTCCAGGCCTTGGAGGTAGAGAGGAACTGCTGGACCTCTTACCCTTTCCCTCCACCACTCTCTTCTCCTTCTGTGTCATGTCTTTTTAGATTGTAAGCCCGAGGGCAGGGCTTGGCTTCATAATGGATGGTTAATC
>NC_056522.1:59778578-59821625 GCF_019175285.1 Sceloporus undulatus
CAAAGGACCACATTTATTTTACACTTTCTCTAGTCTGGCACTCAAGACGGCTTACAACAATTTAAGAAGACAATAGCTAAACAAATTACATCATACCAAAAAGTTTAAAAAATATCATTAAATTATTAAATCAAATTAAAAGCAGTTAAAATATTACTATTATATAAACATCATAAACATGAAAAAGCCCTCTCCAAAGGAGCGTTAGACCTCAAAGGGCATCCTACCAAAACAAAAAGGTCTTCACCTGCCTATGGAAGGAGAGCAAGGAGCATTGCCACCTAACCTTTCTTTTCTCGGAAGGGAAACTTCCAGGACCCTGGGACTGCCACTGAGAAGGCCCTCTGTGTTTCCCACCAGTATGAATGATGGTGTACAGAAGAGGCCTCTACAGACGATCTCGAAGATAAAAGGGGTAGGATCATACATGGCAATACCGTCCTTAAGCGAGTAATGTCATTCTTCACCAAAATTTCTTCTCAAAGGATCGGGTGGCAGCTAGTGGATCTTGAATGTGTAAACTTTTTTAATGTGAATTAGTTCATGCAATTCTAGAATAGTTGCTAATCTATTATTTTTAATCTAATGCATAGGACATATACGAAGCAATCCCTGTAGTTCATGGTTGCTGTTTGCCCACCTCACATCCCTATGTAGAGCGTGGCACCTGTACAAAAATGGATGGCAGCCACTTTAATGGCATGTCATTTTGCCTTTCCTAGCAGCCTAACAAAACAGAAATTTACAAGTGAAGCTTTTTGGAGAATGGGGACACATGTGTAAACAGCTGCCTGATGTTCACTATGCGAGTGCTCCATATTTTTTCAGGAAAATCTGGAGCAAAAGGTTAAACCCTTATTTTAAGTGAATTTAAGCAGGAAATGGTGGATTCAGTGTGAAATTGGTTCCTTTTTAAAACAATTTTGTCATGCAGGACCGGCTGCACTTGAACTGGGGATTTAGACCTGCATTGTTGACTTCCGGCTGCCTTGAGGACAGTTGAAACTGCTTCATTTGAACTCATGTCGACATGCTTCACAGAAATGTCCTTCCATGAGCTTTCTTATGTTAATTACAACTCCAAATTCATCGGGAGTGATTTCCAGGAAAACCTTGATCTCCATTTCACCCTGGTCAGGTAGAGCTCCTGAGCCATCAAGAAAGCTCAGCAGAGCTTCCCCAATCAGTTTTAAATTTTGAATGAAATATTTCCCCCTTATCATTTGTAATGGAGGGGAAATTTATACACTTGATAATGCTAACCAAATGTAAAAGCAGGGACACTAAAGCAGATACTATTTAATGTTAGGACTTTGTTCATCATATACGGAACAATGATTCTGTCCACACTGCACCTGATTCACCACTATTCTCCTGAGTGGCTGAGAGCTCACCCTTCCACTTTTCCCAACAGGCAGTGTGCCACAACTACCCATTTCCATATGGATAGTTTTCCAAACAGAACTTCTTGCCACCTATCTGTTGCCCAAGGCCTTTTCTTTCAAGTGACACGCTGCTCTTGCTTCCCAGGCCTTATTTCCCCAGAGTTGTGTTTTGCTGCTGAAAAACACAACTGCCTCAAAATGCCGACTCAGGTGATGTTAGCCACATAGGAAGGCTCGGTGGGAAATGTGGCCTCTCGCCTGAACTGCTTGTCTCAGTTAAAAATGGCTGCCCGGATTTTATGGTGGTGCACATAAAAGCATTGAATGCCATCTTTTCGTGCACCAAGGCATTTCTGATTTGCAACTATCAGCAACAGTTAATGCTCTTGGTGAACTTGTTCTGCTTGTTATCATTCTTGCCTTCTCTATGCGAATCTAATCTACCCGAGGCCATCACAGGCCTGAAAACTGCACATTTCTGCGCTTGATGGAGGACAGGGTGCGTTCCTGGGGTCATGCAAAGAGGGATATTCCAAGCGAACAGCCCAGCACATTCAAAGCGCCTGTGGTTTTTAATGAAGACACTGCGGCTTGCCATTTTGACCAGAGTCTCGAAATCCTTAATTTATCACTAACAAGTCTTAGTGTGGGATTGTTTACTCAAAGCTTACTCTTTGGACCTTCTGTACTGGTATTTACTGGAGTACGTTTCAGTGAATGCACATAGTTCATAATGATCTGCTATTTCAGTTGTATCTTTGTACAGAGGAGACCTCTGCAGTTTAACTATTGAGAGGCTCTGTCTATGGCTCCGTGACCAATAAACCCTGCAAAAGACAGGGGGGCGTCTGGTGTATATCTCTGCCCATAGGGAGCCATTTCTACATAGTATTAGTCCTTGCATGTTTTAGTTCCTGAATATAAAATATCGGAGAGCAAAACAGAGAGTGTCCTTCTCCCTCATCATTTCACTGAGTGTGGATATCTCATTGTCTATAGAGTTTTGGAGTGAGTAAGGATCCGGACACAGTGTCAGGCAAATGAGCCATGCTGGTATGGAGCAGGGCTCACAGTGGATAGGCTGTTATTTATAACAGTGGACAATGATGTAGTTTGCTATCTTCATTCTGTTTTCCATATCTTCTCCTGCCTATAGTAGCAATCCTTACATGTATTGAGGGAAAACCACATTTCCAAGCAATGATTATTGTTGCGATATCCCATCTGTAATTAAAAGTATGTGTGGTAGTACTTGTGTGAAACATTAGGCTTTTAGTGTACTTAGGGCAGGCATTTGCCAGGCTAGAGCAAGGGGGCTGCTGCTCACTAAATAGCTATATTATAATATTTGAAAAACTGGCCGTTTATTGGGTTTTCAAAACGACAATTACCCACAATGGACATAATAATGTTGGGGCACATAGACAGATAAAAGAAAAAGAGCTTATATACTCTCTGCTACGCCAGTGTCTCTTTACCACGAGTTCCACAAGGACCATCAATAAACTTCGGTGTGCCTCTCGTTTTCTTTAACTATTCCCAGTGCTCCTATTCCTCCCTTCTTCCTCATGGGAAACCTTACACTGTTGCCATGCTAGTTTCTCATGACAAGTCTCACGCCCATGGCACTGAGCAATCCCACAATTGCTTTGTCTTAGCAAGGTGGATGACTTGGAAGTCCTCTGCCCATCACACTTTTCGGACACAACAGTTTGTCATTTTGGAAGGCAAACATTAACCAACTAAAGATCGGCTTATCCTCTCTATTCACCCAGTTTTAATCCAGACACACCAACTGGCTACGGTTCTAGTTACTCATCTCAAGCTTCCACCTGCCAACATCCACTGGCTTCCACCCATGAATATCCACCGGTTCATCACATTCCGTTGGTCTGGAAGGCAAACCTCTGCCACCTTCTGAACCACTAGCCCCAGTCCAACTTGCTCCAGCCTCCAGCTTTGGGAGAGCCTTCAGGGAAGAAAAAAGCCATTCCTGGATCTAAAGCCATTCCTGGAATCTATTTTGGTTGAAGCCTTCTGTTGTCTAGGAGGTTTTCAAATTATTTTTTGCATAGTACAGCTAAGGCTCTTTTGACCTGTTTTTTTTGGGGTTCATTTCACCTATTGGCATATTTGTTAGTTTGAATAATAGTTTGCTTAACATCTTGCCTGACCTTCTTATTTATTTGTGTCTGTAGTAGCTTATCGTCTACTTTTGCATGTTATTTTGCCTCTGGGTACCAGATTTTCTATTAAAGAATGAGTAATCTCCAGGAACAAATCTATTTTCATTAACTCAGGGTACTGCCTGTATACTCTGCCCATCCAACCCTTTCCCAGGTCACCACTTCTGTGATTTTGGAGTTTCTTGTCTAAAAAAAATCTCGACGAGGTGTTTCTCTCCCTAAATGGCTTTTCCTTCTTGCCTGGAAGCATAGAAACTGTCTCCTCGAATAGCTCTTCCCTCCCTTCAATTAGAATTGCCCTAGATACAGTGACTTCAAAGTCTGTGCATCAGATTTCTATATTGTACTGCTCTTGCACACCTGCTGTATTTTTCTTTATTATATCTCGATCTTAAACAATGTTTATAGTAACCAGCTAAGTTGAGATGGCACCAGTATTACTGTACTGATTAGTTTCAACATCTCTGGCTCATCCTGTGCTATCCTGGCCCTGTCCTCACCCGGGTGGTTTATGGGTACGCATGGGAATGGGGTGGATTGCTTATACACCCATTTCCCTGCACTGCCTGGAAGCTGCTTCTGGCAACTGCTTCCTTACTATCTAACAAGCTGGAAATTTTACCAAAAAAAAAAAAAAAAAAAAAAAAAAAAAGGAAAAAAGAAAGAACGAAAATAAAAGAAAGAAAAGGACACGAAGGAAACGAAAAGACGAAGCAAGAAAGAAAGAGAGATCAGGTTTGTCTGGCATGACTTCTTTCTCTAACCACAGGTTCAGAGAAAGAAGTCATTCGCCGACAAACGATCTCTTTTTTTTGATAAAATTTACCAGCTTGTAGATGAAGGACTGTTGTGATATCGTATATTACTGATTTCCGTAAGGGCCTTTGACAAGTTCCCATGAGTATTCTGCAAACAAGCTTGTAAAATGGGGCTAGAACAAGGCAATGTTAATGGATTTGTAAATTGGTTGATGACCGAAATCAAAGAGTGATCAACCAATGGCTCCTTTTCATTCCTGGGAGAAGTGACCATTGGGGTCCCCCAGGGCTTGGTCCTGGGCCGTGCTATTCAACATTTTATCATGACTTGGATGACAGAATTGGGGGCATACACATCAACTTTGCAAGATGACACCAAATTAGGAGGCGTAGCTAATACTCCAGAGAACAGGATCAAGATTAAAATGACCTGAATCAGACTAGAAAAAAATGGGCCAAAGCTAACAAAATGAAATTTCAACATAGAGAAAAGAGAAATGTAACGGTACTGCAATTAGTGCGGAAATAAAAAATGACAAGCCACAGATATATGATGTGGACACTGGCTGAATGAACCTATGTGTGAAAGGAATCTAGGAGTCCAAGTAGCCATACGTGAATTTTATTTTGAGTCAACTGTGTGTGATGCGGCAGCTACACAAGGGGGCCAATGCGATTTTAGGCTGCATCAATAGAAATATAGTTGTCTAGATCAAGGGACCGTAATAGCTTGCCACTCTATTCTGCTCTGGTCAGGCCCCACTTGGACTACTTGTGTCCAGTTCTGGGCACCACAATAAAAAAGGACCCTTGAGGTGTCCAAAGGAGGGCGACTCAAAGGAGACGGGTCTGGAAACCATATCCTATGAGGAAGATTAAGGAGCTGGGGATTTTTAGCCTGGAAAGAGAAGACTAAGACGTGATTAGGATAGCCCTGTTTAAATATTCGACGGGATGTACATATGAGGAAGGCGCAAGTGTTTTCTTGCTGGCCTCCCGAGCCTAGTACCGGAGCACTGGATTGCAAGTGCAGGAAACGAGTATTCCACATCAACATTAGGAGGAACTTCCTGACGTAAAAAACAGGGCGGGTTCCAAAGTGGCTGGAACAAACTTCCCTCGAAGTTGTAGGGAGTCTCTTTCCTTCGAGGTCTTCAAACAGAGACGGATGGCCATCTGTCTGGGATGCTTTGATTGGATTTCCTGCATGG
Source organism: Sceloporus undulatus (assembly GCF_019175285.1). NCBI lineage: Eukaryota > Metazoa > Chordata > Lepidosauria > Squamata > Phrynosomatidae > Sceloporus > Sceloporus undulatus. The sequence goes on from NC_056522.1 coordinate 59,784,119, forward strand.
CAGGGTGGTTGGACTGGATGGCCCTTGCGGTCTCTTTCAATCAACGATTCTAGATTCTATGACCTTGCCACACTGTCACTCTTACTAACAGCCCCCACATCATCACGTCTGACATGGAAATAGGTGCTGGCTGCACCCACATGGCCAGGTGCCCTGTTTCTGCATCAGATGCCAGAAACAAGGGGCTTCTGAGTATGCGTTATGGCAAGGCATAAAGTGTGCTGGTGGCTGGGACTTAAACAACCAGGGTTTGCCATGGTGTTTCCAGGACATTCCCCAGCAAATCAGGGGGGCAAATTACCCTAGGATAATGGCTGTTTTACCCTGGGATTATGCTGATCCACCCGCTTCACAATCTATTTGGCTGGGTTGGGCTGATCCTGCCCCCAGGGTTTTGGTCTGCACTTCGAATTAGATGATGTAAGACTGGAAGAAACATGGGCCTTTTGGCCCATGGGACAAACCCCCTCTGTGGGTCCACTCCAGGTTGAGACTAAACTTACTGATTTAAGCTCTCGCTTGACTCCCTAAGTCCCATGCCTTTCTTCAACGTAGATTCAAAACACAAACCTAACCATGTGCCAATTGAATCACTTGCTTATCGGTTCTACTTTGATTCTTCCTCTCTCTCCTCTCTTTCTTCTGTGACTTCCTATATGACGTTTAAGCTATACGCTTTTGGGACCAAGGACTTCCTTTTTACTGTCTTTAAAGTGTCAGCATTTCAGCTGTTCGAAAATATATTACGGTGATGACGGTTGCTGCAAAATTTATTTTTTTTTTCATGGCTTAGCACTTCCTGAGGGATTCTGGATGCTTCAGTTCAGGCTACAATTCTTTCCATGTCTTGTCTTCTAGCAGAGAGACTGTTTTAACATTGCAAAGGAGTGGCCTTGGGACAAAGAGATGCACAGATAACTTTGCAAAGTTATCTGACATTCTCTGCGGTTGTTTGTGGATACCTTTAGGGTCTTCCTTTCATGACACAAAGGGTTTGTTATATAACCATGGGTTTCTCATGCAAAAATTTCACAGAAATGGAAAGCATCGAGGGAATAACTAAATACAAAAGAAAGAAGCGAACTGAAGAAAGAAACAACTGTACCAAGGACAACAAAGCACAGGAAAAGAAAAACTGATTGCACAGTACCTGTTTCCTTGGTTTTAAAGAAAAGCACCTGCACATGCTATCAGGCATAACCTCCCAAAAAACAGTTCATATTAGAAAAGCTTGCGATACACCATTGTCCCTGTACGTGCTCTGTTAAAATTATTAATGTCCTAACCTCAAATAAAGCTCAGATTGTAACACACCCCCAAAGGAAAGGGAAGTATTGAAAAGCATATTTTTTGCTGTCTTCAGAGAGACAATAATATACAGTTTTAGTTAGATTTCTGTGTTCTATGTCCAAAAGAGTTTTCTTGGTACAGTGGTACCCCGGGTTACGAATTTAATTCGTTTTGCGGCGCCGTTTCGTACCCGTAAAGATTTGCAACCCGAAAAAGCCATATCCGCTAGCGCCTGGAAAGCCGCGATCTTCGTGCGAAAAAGCGCCGAAAACGCACCAATTTTTTTTTCGTACGCCGGAAAAAAAACAACGTAACCCGGAATCAGTTTTTTCCTATCTAATTTTTTTCGTCTCCCGGAATAAATTTCGAACGCGGTCATTTCATATCCCGGGCGGTACCACTGTACTTAAAAAAAGTGAACACCATTAAATTCAAATAACCAATACACAGCTTATGTGTAGACACACCCTATTATGGTCCACGAGTTCTGAGGACTCACAGGTCAAGGGATGTTCACACATTACCTTGAATGTGGTCCCACACGTGTGTAGCCTTTTCACTTACGAATTAAGGAATCCTTTGCACCTTGTATGAAGAGTCAAAAACTGTATATTTTTTAAAAAAATCCTGCATTAAAATGGTTTTTACTCTTTCTAAAAAATTACTAACATTAAACAATTTCATATATATTTTCTTTATCAAAGCTTCAAATGGTTACACCTTTATCAAGGGAAGAGCTTGAAAATGGTTTGAGGAAGCGCTAATAGTCCCCAGTTGAGGGCAACAAATTACTCTGCTGCAGAGAGACACTAATTTATCAAAACTTAGAAAAAAAACTAGTTATTTTAACTAGTTCTTGCTATCTCACTTTCTCCACTAACAATTTTATTTAAATGAGTAGATTTGCTGCTTAACACGTGTACTATGGTGTTCATGTCTAGTATATGTTTTACTGTCTCTGCCAGGCAGTAGAAAGCACTTTGAAAATGACAAAAGTAGAGCTTTTTAAATAGTTACTAAAAATGTCCCATCAGGGCTAAGTAGTAATTTCAGGGCAAACCTAAACAACACATTTGTATAAAATTCAAAATAATTAGTTAATGACCAAATTCAATAAATAACAGCGCCCACCCCTGAAACAGCCAGGTGGGCCAGAGGACGTAGCCAGGGATTTTGGGAAGGGGGGGGAGGTCCCAGACTAAGTTGCCACCATTCATACTGGGGGCTGGGTCGGTGGGCGCAGAGCACACCCCATTCATTTTATCTAATGGAAGGGGGAGTCCAAGACCCCAAAGAACCGCCCCCCCTTTGGCTATGTCCCTGGGTGGGGCGCTGTTGCAAAAACACACGCCGCAGCCCCACTCTAGCTTTTTTCTGGTGTGCAAAAAAGAAGCATAAAAATATCGCGCCTTTTTGAGCCTGGAAAAAAAGGTAGCTTTTCCATTGTTGCCATGGCTTTGTGGCTCTCACAGGTGTGCAGCATATAAACACTGCACCACCAGAACATGCAAAGCTGCCTCCCATTTGTGGGATGGATGGGTGGTTATAATGTCCAGCTGGGGGGCACCACTGTGCTCCGATTGTCCACTCCCAAGCTGGTCAACGGGGCAGTCTGCTCCCCTGTAACAAATCTTTTTAACCTTAGATAAATACTTAGATAAATAGTAAATTTGGAATACAGAGAAGAACAGAATGGTTCTGAGATGGCAAAGGGGCTGGCAAAGGCTACTTTATATCCTTCTATCTGTTTAACTTATATGCAAGAGCATATCATACAGAATGTGGGATGATGAATTGAGATGACAGAGGGCGAAAATTGTGGGAAAATAAACATTCAACTGTTAAGATAAGCAGATGGTCTCCTATTACTAGCAGAACTCGACAACACTTTGGAATGACTACTGATTAACGTTAACAAAGGGAAGGAAAGTGCAAAAAGCAGGATTACAGTAAGAAGGCTGAACAATTTAAGATAAGCAGATGCGTATTAATAGCAGAAATAGCTACGATGTGGAAAGACCTACTGAGAGAGTTAATTACAGAAAATGCAAAAGAATGATTAAACTGAATATTAAGAAGGTAAAAATAATGACCCCGGAGGAATTTATGTCACTAAAACGCTGATAATGAGCCATGAAAAGTTCAATATTTTCTCTACTGGTTCATTCATAAATCAAAATGGACACGGTAGTACAGAAATCAGAACAAGACTGGAAGGTTTATCAACAAGCGAGATACATTTATAGCCACGTCTACATACTGATATTTCGCTTATTGCAGATTCCTCTACAGCCCCGGGACTTTACGTTCATTGTTTGAGGCACTGAATCCTTGACAAGAGAGGCTGGATTACCTTATTCCTCAGACCTATATCCTTCCAGGGTACTATTAACTCCCTTCGGAGCCAAAGCTGCCGCTAACCATGACCCTGACCCGCTACGGCTCTAATCACAAACTGCTTCTTTTTTGGCGGCCAGTGCTTCACGCTCAGTACTGTAAGTCTTGCATCAACGGGCACGCACCTGCTTCCATCCCCCCCGGCACTAAGCCACCTCACCACTATCCTAGCCGACCACCTTGAACATAAACTTGAACTCACTCTCAACAGCGAAATTCTCTAAGCACATCACCCTCAATGCAAATACCATGTTAACAATTCAGATTCCTACGTATGGTTACATGTGACATCACAACTGCACCAGTGAGAAAAAATGACACGAGAAAAAACTTATATTTAAAATGTAGTTTTTTGTTGTTTTTAATCACACTTCACAGTCTGATCTGGATTCATGTCAACTTGCAAGATTGCTTAATCCCAAAAGACACTCCCCACCCTACTCCACTGCTCTGCTAGTCTAGTAAATCTTAATCTGCTCGCCGACTGCTTAATGGCTGTCATCATTCTACGCACTCTCGCATGGCCCCTACTCCCTCCTCTCTACTTCCCCCATCCCCCCACCCTCTCTCCTAGAACCTGATTCTCATCTTCCTCAATCGCCCCCCTGCAGCCCCAATGCCCCCCCCAACCTCCTCCCCACAGACGGGCACACAACAGCTATTTACACCGCTCCCAGCATTTTGTACCACTCTTGCGCTTCCCCACCAGCGAAGACTTTCCCGGCTGTCTTCGTTCTATGCACGCGCCCACCCTTTCCGCTTGTAACTTCCCCCTTGGGCTTCCCCCAGGAACTCTATCGCATATTCCTCTCCACGCATTTACACTCTGAACTCCGATTTTCCTTCCCTATCCCCACCCTTCTTCAGTCCGCCTTCCACGTCTACCTCCAAAGCCATCGCTGATAAAGCCTTTCACGATACCACACCCTCCACCCCTTCAAACCCACACATTTGCGAGTGAGCTAAAAACACCCACCTACACAGTTTCCCACTCACTTCACGTACAACAAAGCTCTTCTGTCGCCGTTAACTGCCCTCATGGACTGCGCCCCCATCCTCCTTCAACATCACGTCCTAACCTTTTCTCCTGTAACTTTACCTCATATCTTGCTCGCTTTACCACATCCGATTTCTTTGACTCTCAGTCTAGCGAGTTTACAGACATCCCGCTGTTCTTCCCAGTCGATAACCACAGTGGGAGTTTTGTCCTACTGCCACCATATCCCAAGCCCGATCTCCTCCGCCACCCCCTTTCACGTCCACCTTGTCTTCCGAACCCCCCCACACCCACTGGACCCCCCCACACCACCCCAGACTCTCTCCACCACAAGCACAAGACGCCACTCAACATTCTCTTAACCCCACCACGATCCGTCACAAACTGAGTGAAAAACCCATCGTTCAGAGTAGCTTTCCATGGCATTGCATAATTGTCACGCTTCTATTTGGTGTTATTTTTTGTTGTTCATCAAAACCCCATTTCCTGTATTGTTATCCTTTTACCCCCTGTATATTACACTTATCCCCTATATCCTACTTGAGAGTATGTATTTTCCCTGGAAGAAGATTAACCATTATGAAGCCAAGCCCTCCCTCCAGTCCATCTGCCTCGGTCCAGGCCTTGGAGGTAGAGAGGAACTGCTGGACCTCTTACCCTTTCCCTCCACCACTCTCTTCTCCTTCTGTGTCATGTCTTTTTAGATTGTAAGCCCGAGGGCAGGGAACTGTCTAACTAAAAAGATTGTATGTACAGCGTTGTGTAAATTTACAGCGCTTCATAAATAAAGGTTAATAATAATAATAATAATAGTAAGAGGAAATACAATGGTTTATATGATTCTAACTTTCATGCTTAGTTGTTTGCTCTTTATAGTAATCAAATTTGAAGCCAAGTCAACAGACATGATTTGGTGACTCCATAGGGAACCTCCATTGGTCTTATCGCTGCAAATTTCAGTGACTACTCACCACAGATATCTTCATAATAAGGCACACTTGTTGGAAAGGGGATCACCGAGTTCTCTACTAACATATCCCATTGAGGTTGAGGAGTTGTATTCCCTGGAGAATATGAAGAACAAGAAGATTCAAAAGGATCATATTGTACATTGTACATTGGAATCCTATGCACACTTCCTTGGGAAGAGAACACACAATGAGATGCACAGGAAAGAGATATAAATCCTACACAAATCTTTATAATTATACAGAAAGATTACAGTGAGGAAACACCTTTGGCCTCCCAAGTTCCAAAATATTCCTCCTACATCCTTGAACTGCAAATCCTCCACTCTGTTTCAGAATTTTAATAGACCTACAGATAAAAATATCTAAATCCTACACAATCAATACCATGTTTCCTCTCCTTTCTCTGACGACCGTTACAGTGCACTGGATGGGTCATCAACATTTAATTTTCTGGCTAATTGAAAATTGTGCAGTGATGTCAAATTAATGGAAGAGCATTCAAACAGAGAGCTTTGGGCTTAATTAGATAATTAACTCAATCAATACAGCATCAGTTGTTATTCATATTAATATTTAATTTAACTGTAGGTGGTTTATTTCACAGTGAACAGTTGGTTGCAATACAATTTGTCTTGTTCCAGTTCACAGAATAATAAAAGCAGAATGAACCAGAAGGTCAATTTAACCTCACTCTTTAACTCCCTAACCCCACATATCAGACAAATGAAAAAGGATATATATTGCTCTCAGGTATTGCTTTAATTTCCTCCAGAAAACAAAGACAAAGTTATGCCCCTCCCAAAGTATAGGTGCATGCATTGTTTTTAACCATATCTGACCACAGTGTGGCATAGTAGTTTGAGTTTTGGACTATGACTCTGGAAATTAGGGTTTGATTCCCAGCTTGGCAATGAAACCTACTGGGTGACCTTGGACAAGTCACATGCTCTCAGCCTCAGGTAATGGCAAACATCCTCTGAACAAATCTTGCCAAGAAAACCCCATTATAGCTTCACCTTAGGGTTGCTATAAGTTGGAAATGTCTTGAAGGCACACAGCAGCAACAACAATAACAAGCACAGTTCTGCCTGTTACATACTTTTGATTGCCTTTTCTTAATAGTTTCCCATGCTTCTTTGCAGCATTCTCATTCATATAAGGAAATGTTTGATTTAAACAAATGAGACAGCATACTCATCTAGCCCAGAACTCCCTCACCTTAAGAGTCTTACTGTAAGACAGAGGGGACAGGTGAATACTTTATGTTACATTTCACACTACAAAAGTATAGTGCCATGATTCTGACATGGCTGCATCTTACAGAATCTTGCAATTTGATGGTGTGCTAGAGCTCCTAAATACCCCACAATAAGCTCCAAATTCCAGAATTCCATGGTATGTTGTCATGGCAGTTAAAATGGTGTCAAAGTGTTATAACTGTGTAGTGTGAAAGAGAGCTATACATTTTATATGGGTGTTTGTTATTGTGTGCCTTCAGGTTTTTTTTCTGAATTATGGTGACCCTAGTGGGTGATGGAGTTTCCTTGACAAGATTTGTGCAAAGGGGGTTTGCCTTTGCCTTCTTTTGAGGCTGAGAATATGACTTGCTCAAGGTCACCCAATGGATGTCCATGGCTGAGTGGAGTTTCAAACCCTGGTCCCCACAGTCATAGTTCAATGCTCAAACCACTACACCACACTGGGTCTCAAGACTGATGCTATGACAGACTAATGTTCTCAGGAAGGACATTATCCCATTCCCATTTTAAACATGCATGAAACAGAGCCAGTATGAATAAACATGGCCACTAACATCATATCTGGGTTTGCTCTTATACAAGTTTAGGTATGTGTTAAATACAGTGCCAGAGAAGCCTATAAGATATGAAATAAATTTGATTAAATATGACAGAGCACTGAGATGTAAGCATGCCAATACAAGGGAAATGTTTTACAGTATTACAGACTTCTCCTCTTAATTTTCTACTTGTTTGCAGGTATGATGATTGGTTAGACCACTAACATGAAAACAAAATCTCATATAAGGAATCTCTGTGGGAGAAATTCCTCTTGAAAATTTTATACACCAGTATATGTACCTGTAGCTACTTCTAATGACACACACACAGAAATTGCCCTTACTGAATTTTGTAGGCCATACTTGAAGTCTTAGATAGAAATCATAAAATGACATTTAAGGAGCCATTCCATCCCTCCACACAAATAAATAAATAAAATATTTTTTAAAAAATGTATTGCACTAATATCCTGCTTTCCCCCCAGAATGAGATTCAAGGTGGCAGTAGTACAAGCCTATTGACCTCTAAATATTAATGCATCACTGGAGACTAGGAGATACATCTACAAGTAATGGGTGTGTGTGAAAGATGGATGAGAAGAATAAGTCATATATTCAAGATTCAATATTTATATTATAATTAATAATATTAATTTATTAATTATATAAGCAAAGGGAGAGATATGAAGCAGGGCTATTCATCAGGTAGGATGAGAAACCAACTCCAGCAGCACCATCTATGGCTGAATTCTTTACATTATAGGTAATCAGAATTACTCTGTATCTTAAAGAACTCATGGCAATCACACAATATTTAATAGATCAGTGTATTCCTTACTTTCTTTTACTGTCCTCATCCTTTTTTCCTGTTGTGTTGTAACTTCTAGACTGCAAGCCCACGGGCAAAGTCTATGTTTTGGCAGACTGTAAACTGCTCTGAAAGCCTTTTTGGTTGAAAAGTGAACTAAACTATTGTAAGAAAACTAAACAACCAAATAAACTATTTAGGTATGTTCCTAAATAAGAAGAACCTTGCCATCACCAAACTAATTAATGTGGAATGTGCAGCTCCCTTTCCCTAGAAAGGACCTTGTATATCAAATCTGGGATCCAGAGTTCAGCAGAAGCACAACAGCAACAACAACCACAGCTTGTAATTGATTTTTTTTTAAAAAAAAAATTGGGTCTTACCCTCTTCAAGCAAATATGCTACAGAACTAGATTAGCATCTTTTTAGGAATTCTCCCTCCTCCTATTTTCCTAAGTAAGTCAATCAAAAGATGATAACTAATGCATATGTGCCTTTTATTGAGAGTAGATATGATGTGAGCAGTTAGAAGTGCCTTTTTTATTTTTGCAATGGAAACTCTATCTTGTTATGTACTCTTCAAGAGGCACATTATTCTTTCATAAAGAAAGTAGTTATCTTGTTTATGGATTTTTGAATTCAGAAAGCTGAAAAGCATTATGAATTTATGCAGACACTTTAAATCAAAGGGCTAGAAAGTTGAGTAGATTTTTTCCTTTTTGAGTGTGTGCGTGTGTGTGTGTGTGTCTTGTCTTTTTCATTTTCAAGCAACTCTTGTACGTGCATACACAACCATACAAATTTCTGTGACAGAAGCGAGCTAATGCTTTACTTACAAAATAGCCCATGAACCAAGTGTTACCTTTTCAGTTAGACAGTGTGTGCCTTTACACAGAGATCCTGCCTTAAATGGCTCTCTATGGCAGCAATTTCTGTTTAGAAATTCATCTGTGCATTCTCTCTGTGCCTCTCCATTTACTTTAAAGTTGCTGTGCTATTGTCATGGGGAAAAGCTCTATCTGAATGGTGAGCAGTGGTGTTTGTTGTTGCTGATGTCCATGCAAATTTTTAGGATGTGTATGTGCTCTGGGATTCTAGTATTTTAGTCCAAACATTAAAGGAGTTATCCAAGGTGTTGCACTATTTTGGGAAGGTAGGGGCCAGCACACTGGATCATAGAATCTTAGAATCGTAGAGTTGGAAGAGACCACAAGGGCCATCCAGTCCAACCCCCTGCCATGCAGGAACTCTCAATCTAAGCATCCCCGACAGATGGCCATCCAGTCTCTGTTTAAAAACCTCCAGAGAAGGAGACTCCAGTTCACTCCAAGGGAGTGTGTTCCACTGTTGAACAGCCCTTACTGTCAGGAAGTTCCTCCTAATGTTGAGGTGGAATCTCTTTTCTTGCAGCTTGCATCCATTGTTCCGGGTCCTGTTCTCTGGAGCAGCAGAAAACAAGCTTGCTCCCTCCTCAATATGACATCCCTTCAAGTATTTAAACAGGGCTATCATTTCACCTCTTAACCTTCTCTCCTCCAGGCTAAACATTCCCAGCTCCCTAAGTTTTCCTCATAGGGCATGGTTTCCAGGCCCTTCTCCATTTTAGTCACCCTCCTTTGGACATGCTCCTGTTTCTCAACATCTTTTTTTTAATTGTGATGCCCAGAACTGGACACAGTATTCCAGGTGGGGCCTGACCAAAGCAGAATAGAGTAGCACTATTACTTCTCTTGATCTAGACACTACACTGTTATTGATGCAACCTAAAATTGCATTGGCCTTTTTAGCTGCCGCATTGCATTGTTGACTCATGTTCAACTTGTGGTCCACTCAATCCAGTGGTGTCACTGCAGTTGGTATTACCTAATGTGCATGGCTGGGAGGGGCTGTCGGGGGGCAGCAGACTGCCCTCCCTCCCTAGCCAGGCTACTGCTTGGGAGAAGTTCTGAAACCTCTGGATGGCCCATTCAGAGTCTGTTGTGATTACTGGATGAACAAAAAAAAGGCGGCAATACCATGCCCCCCCCCCCCCCCCCCCGGGTGTACTGCCCAACTGGGTGTTCACCACCCCTCTGTGGTGTCTCCAGGTGCAGTCCACCAGCACCTCTGAAGCTCCTAATGATGCCACTGGATAGATCATTTAAAGTTCAAACTAAAACCCAGACTGTCACAATGACATCAGAATCACTCAAAGCAATGTGCAAAATTGCAAATATTTGTTGTTTTTATTCTGTGCCTTCAAGCCATTTCCTACTTATGGTGACACCAAGGCAAGCCTATCATAGGGTTTTCTTGGCATGATTAGTTCATAGGATGTTTGTCATTGCCTTTTCCTGAGGCTGAAAGAGTATGACTTGCCCACGTGTATTTCACGGATGAGCAGGGAAACGAACTCTAGTTTCCAGGGTTGTAGTCCAGCATTGAAACCACAATACCACACTGGCTCCAACTGCAAATATCTTGCTCCAAATAACCACTATGTTGTTTATTTATATCCCATCCTATATTCAGGGATTTCAGGGCAGTGTAGAATAAAAATCAGTTTAAATGATATTTAAAAAATTAGAATTTAAAGGAGTTAAAATGAAATGCCATTTCAAAACATAATAAACTATATAATAATTTTAAACCAGTTAAAGTCATGTATATATGTATGCAGTGGGTAAAATTGTCAGACCTTCTCAAAGGCTTTAATGAAAAGTTATGTATTAACTTGGTTTAAGCAACATTTGGATGCTCATCTCTTGCTTTAGTTGTGTATTCCTTCAAAACAGGTTTGGTTGGCCCTTGTCCTTTCCAAATCTTATGATTCTATGCCAGCTATTCTGTGTCAGTGGGTGATACACCCCCTGGGCTGGTGGAAAGACCCAGAGGGGGAGTGAGGGGGAAAGGGGGGCTGCAGGGAGGTGGTGAGGGCAAAAGTGGGTGGCAGGGGGACTTCAGTTAAAGTACTGGTGTGCAAGGGGAGCTAGCAGCTTTTAGGATCATGGTGGGGCTGAGGGTTACATGAAACATCTTTTCAGGGTCCCATGAAAGCACCGCAAAGCCTTGTTGATTGCATTGTGTGGTGGTATCTCCTGCTCTTCCTCTGCCCATGCAAGCCCACCCTCTTAGCCATATCTTTCGCTAGTAGTGGTGGTTGGGAAACCCATGAGGTTTGGGTGCAGGGCATCACTTCTGTGGCTCCAAGTGGCACCATTCTGGGACAGACTGACTGGACCAAGTAGTTAGAGCATGTGGTGGCAGGGGAGAAATGACAACAGTTTTGAAACAGCAGTTTTCAAAACTGGAGACTCTGCTTCTTGGGACTTGGCTAGCAGGTTGGAGCTACACTGCTGTTCCTGGTTTCTTTCATCAGACAGGTTAAAAGAAGAGGTAGCAGAAGAAACAATGTTTTTTGGGAAATGACTTAAAACTGTGTGTGTGGGGGGGGGATACATATTTCTGGGGTAGGAGGCGAAGGAGTATCTGGGTTTGATTCTTAGAAAGAGTCCTTCACCTTGGAGTTACTCCTGTAGTTAAAATCTCTCCTTTTCTCCATCTAACCCAGTCTCCTCTGTAAACCTCCTACACACAGAGACTGGCTGCACCTCTCTTCACCCTGATGAAGAAGGACCAAGAGTCATTCCTTGCTGGGCAGGAGCTTCTCCATTTGCATCTATTTACCTTGGAAGAAGCAACCAAGTAGATGGCTGAGCAGCAACTCAGAAGACTTTGCTGCAAGGCTGGCATGGGTGACAGGCTTCTTGGTTGTTGCTCAGCCAGCTGCTCAGTTGCTGCTTTCAGGGTGACTGGGTGCACAGGGAGCAGTGACCAAGCAGCCAGTCAAGCATTGGCCAAGAAGCCTCTACCCTGTGCCAGCCTTTGCTGCAAGGCTGGCACAAGTGAGAAACTTCTTGGTCACTGCTCAGTCAGCTCTCAGTTGCTGCTTCCAAGGTGACTGGGTGAAAAGGGTGCAACAAGCAAGATTGGTTTTTAGAATTTGCACAGTAGACCTAATATCAAGAAATGTGTGTGTGTGTGGGGGGGGGGGGGCACTAGTGTTGTTGCCCAAGAGGAAAGGGGCTGGTAGCCCAAAAAAGTTTGGGGCACTATCCTGTGCAAATAAGGTTCACATTGACACTAATCAGACTTCTAAAGGGAGGACATCACACAACCAGAGCACTACAGAGGAGAAGGCCCTCTTCCATGTTGTCTCACCAAGTATTGTTCCCAGCGGTGGGACACTGGAGAATGTACTAGGACAAAATTGTTTAGTTTTCTTTTCATTATGGACTCTTTTGCAGTTTCTGAGCTAGTATGGGGTCGAAATCAAGGCAATACCTTTGATGTCTGTTATAAAGCGAATATAGGTTAGGAGTGATTCACTTTAAAATTCTGAATATTGTGTTGTCCTGCTGAAAATGTACAATCTCTTACAGCACATCCAGTTTTGTCCTCTGTCCAGATGTGAATACCAAAACCATACAGACAAAAGAAGTTTATAGAAGAGTGGTCACCGCAGCAGTTCAGGATGAACTTTAAAACAGCTATTCAAGGTGCTGAATATATTTTGAGCACAGAATTAATCACATTGGATAGCTCCTTCAATTAAAATCTGGAGTGGATTCACAGTTTCTCTGATGTAGAAGCCATGAACCACCCTTATTCCTAATTTAATATTAATGTTTGGGCTGGCGACAGCCTCATTTCATAGATTTGAAAATCCTATTTTTTTTAGATTGACTGTGTTATAGTCATGGGCCTTCCTATGGGTATGCTCTAGTATAATGGATCTCTGAATGTTGTGTAAGCTATAGAGGGTTGTTAGCAAGAGGCCAGGTAGATCTTATTTCTCATTCAGGTTCTAGACAGCTTGTGGAAGATTGGTTTCTTTGGAAGGAGATAGTACTGGAGATTTTGTTTTCACCCCCCCCTCCCTCTGGTAGGACTATTCACTGATTAAACTATTTTAGTTGATTAGTCATCTGCCTTGAGGCTGATTAAATTTAAATAATTTAAATATTACAAGCATCTCAATGTAGATCTCTTTCAAGTATTAAAATAAATGTGAATCAACTTACAATTTCATAAACAAAATCTGTCACTCATTTTTTTTAAAAAGGAAATACTGTCGGTAATATTTTCTTTTTCACTTCCTTTCCAAACTTTACTTGTAGAAGGAACAAGTGTGCAATTAAATATTAGAGGTGGAATGGCAATCACTGCCACAAATCATAAGCTGAAATCCAACTGCTAGGTCCAACTAAATCCAACTGCTAGACTCACTGAATCAATTTCTGAGTGGTAAGTTAATTAGGGTTGCCAGACATCAGGGTCTGGCCCAGAGTCTCAATTTTTTGTGGTACAGCTCCAGGTGGGAGGTGAGGATGAAAATCCCCAGTTTTGGTGATTTTGCTCAAGGAAGGGGCTTTATAGAAATGTCCAGCTCAGCTAGCAGAGTAGCTGCTTGCCACAGTTTGAGAGGCTTAACTGATTTGTTGCAGCAACTTGCAAAGACTCTCCAGTGTGTGTCTGTGTGCATTTACTTAGGAGATTACTACACATGCTTTTAAAACACAGTTATAGCTAAAAATAGTGCTTTTTGCAATACCTATCACACAATGTCAGTGCTGACCCATTGCTGCTACGTCTGCCAAATGTGGTTCAGGAGTCTTTTTTCATTGATGGGGGAAACCACCCAGTAGGCTCCAATCATACAGCTGTCCCAGTAATCCTCTTGAGTGAAACATCACTGCTGGAGCAGTTGCAAGATTGACAGTCATGTGGCATCACAGTCTCCTCCTTTCCTTTCTCTTTCATTATTTCCAAGCATCCTGATTTGGGTTTTTTTTTTAAAAATTAGACCCCTCGAACAGAACCATGGAATTGCATCTTTAAATAAGTAGTAAAATAAAAGTCAGGTTCTAGAAGGAGTAGGGCAGGGGGGCAGGATTAAGGGGGAGTCAGGAAGCAGTAACAGCAGCAATAGCAGCAACAGCCCCAGTCATAAGATTGTGAACACATGAGACAATGTCTGCTCACAAAATGGCATGTCTGCATTTTCATTAATTTGCATGACTGTGGTGAGAACGAGGCTTGTGTGATAATGTCCTTAGTTACAGTAGTTTCTTGCTTCCCTCCTAGTAGTTGTGGTGCCAGGGCTCACTCTTGGCTCTGCACCCATCTTCTGGTAGATTGAATGTCCCTTCTCTTATCTCCCTAAGAAAATAAGTGGAAATAATCCCTTCATTTTAACTTGATCTGATAACAAATCCTTCAGCTAAGAATTCTCTCTTAATTTCCGAAGAGGAAAATGTGCACTCTGTGTGTGTCTGAGCTGGAGTGATAATCTATAAGCAACTGTGATTGGCAATTAGTGCATAATGCTTAATGATATCACCAGGGGCCATCCCTAGTGCTTAGGGTTTGGCCCAGATCCTGGATTGACAAGCCTAAAGTTCACACTTGGAATAACTCTCCTTGAAACTAACAATTGGATTTAGGGCTACAACGTTCTGCTGCCCTTCATGCTTTCACTCCAAAGAAGTAACCCTGGATTGAAAAGACCTCTGACCTGCCACTGTTTAATTATTTCCATTCAGTGGGCCAAAGAAGGGTCTGAAATCCAAAAACCACTTGCATCACTGGGGGGATGGGGGTGTGCAGACTGCACTGGGTGACATCCCAGAAAGCCTTTTGGGCAGCCTAGACCCTGTGCAGAAGCCTTTGGCCAGTCTAGACCCCGTGTGGAGGCTTTTTGGGTAGCCTAGACCCCGTGATGGGCCTTTTCAGGCAGTCTAGATCCCATGTGTGGGGCCTTTTTGGGCCGCCTAAACCCTGTGCAGAGGCACCCTGAGTGCAGTAGCTGCTTCCTGGGGGATGTGCAAGGTATTTCTGGTCACACATGCACACTGGAAGTTACGTGTCGGAGGTCCCACCCCCATAAGTCCTGTCCCCCCATGAGTGACCACACCGGGTATTACCAACCCTAAGGACGCCACTACTGAAGACTACAATTCCCAGAATCCCTTAGTCAGCATGGCCACTCATCATACTGGCCAGGAGGAATCAGAGTTCTTGTCCAACAAAGCAGCTTTCCCAAGCTTTTAAAAACCAAACAGGTGAAAAAAAATTGACGATGTTAGTCACAGGCCTGCATTTTGTTGTTTCTGTTCTTAGTTAAGATGGTATGGAGGGGCATCTCTTGCAGACTGGCCACTCCTCCTTCTGGCCATGTGGCAACTGAGAGATTCCCAAAGTCCAGGAAATTTAACATTCATTTGCATCACAACAAAGATACTTCCTTTGGAATATATAAGGCTTCACTAGCCTTCTAGGACCTGCACATGGCTTACTAGGCTCAATGGCACATATGAGGCCTATCAGGCCTTCTTGAATTGAAACCTGACCCCTGGGCCTTCACAAGTCAAAAACACCAACTTGGCTAATGACTAAGCCCTATTAGGCTAATTGGTCCTATAAATTGAGTCTGAACAGTGCTCTGAACAGGACCTATGATTCTCCAGGAGCACGTCTTATGAACTCAAAAAACATTCTTCACCAGGATTATTCACCACTTGCCCAGAAACATCCTGCTTGCAACCACCTTCAGCCCATACGCAAAAGAATGAGTTCATCAAAGCCTCATCCTGGGCCTAGCCAGATTACATGGCAGTAGTGACAAACACACTCATCTACCACCCACCACTTTAACCTCCCTTAGCCCGGATGTGAAGCAGTGAGTCCACCCACATTCTTCAACTGCTTTGTCCCAGCCAAGTAAAATCACATGGTGGTGTCATCAAACATGCTTGCCTACCACTCAATCCCACATATCCCACTCTCAAACCAAGAGGCAGCAAGGACTCTGCTGCTTGATCTGTGATGCCATCCATTCTATTCAAGATTGCTTCCAAAGAGGATGAAGCAAGGGTGGAAGGAGTTTAAATAGTCTTTGACTCTGCCCTAACATGCACAGTGTCACAGGTCCATTGAGCCAGACATGAAAACCCTGATCTCTCCTTTATTGGAGACCAGCAAATGTGGATCCTCCCCCAGAGCCCAGCGTCAGATACATTCAAGAGCAATTTTTCTGAAATAAGCCATGTAAAACTCCATTTATTCATCAGCATTGAGAGCAGAGGTCAGATTATTTTCATCAGGGACAATTCAGCTAATGCTCTATCACAGGCAGCCTCTTTGGAAATGTAATTGATAATCTACTCTATTTTATTCATGACTTGGGTATGAAAGCAGAACTAGATGTCTCTAGCTCATATCCAGACCAGAGAGAACAACAGTCTTCAGGAGAAATGAGGTATCATTTTTTTCACACAGAATTAATTATTCTTGTCCTTGATGTTGTGTAAAATAATCTGTACACAAGACTGAGCACTGAGATAATAGCAGTACAGGGATAACTCTACTCGCAGTACCTTTTCCCACCAAGTTATAACCATGGCCAATGACCCCAGTAAACAATTGGTTTAATAAAATGATGTGATTGTAGCCATTCATGTCAGTGTTAATTTACAGTCTTGTCAGTAGCCATGTCAGTAGGCTGGCTGCTGGAGACTTTTTACAGATTTCCTTCAAGCAAAGGCAACTGTAATATATCCATGCTTTAGAAAGCATTTTCAAGGAAAATCTCCAGTTTCATTTTCACCTTTGCTTTCCCCTTTTCCCAGATCATCTCAGTCAATGACTAGATAGCATGCAAGGAAAACAACTATTGCACTAATAAATACCAAAAAGAGTAGGGAAGGAACAGAAGAATCCCAAAAAGACCATACCAAACTAATATGGTTGTTTCAGCTACAATTGATTCCTCAGTTTCCAACTAACCATTATGCACTCATGCTGCAGCGCATAGGGCATCCTCTCTATAAATATAACATTGTGGAACAGCTTGCCAGTTTCTTCTCTGCTCATCGAACATGTTTCTGTCTGTTCATATTACAAAACCCATCTGCTCATATGCAGCTCAAAAAGTTAGAAGACAGTAGAAATGGCAAATATCTGTCCTTATCTCTCACTGAAGTATACAGCTGAGAATGTCTATGACAAGATTCATTCAACCTTACTAATAATATGTTGCCTTTCAGCAACATGGTTCTGACTCCAGAGTACTTTCATTGGAGGTATCTCTAACATTTCATGGATGAAAACCAGGGCACATGTGGCCAAACTACTTCAAAGTGTGGCAAAAGGTGTTAATGTAGAAGACCAGACAAGTTAGGAAAGGCTACATTAGAATCATAGACTCATAGAGTTGGAAGAGACCACAAGAGTTATCCAGTCCAACCCCCTGACTCACGGTCAAAGCACCTCCGGCAAATGGCCATCCAGCCTCTGCTTAAAGACCTCCAAAAAAAGAGACTCCATCACATTCCGAAGGAGTGTGTTCTACTGTCAAACAGCTCCTGAGTCCATTGGGAAGGGCAAGAATTCACCTTCTCTTCTCCTTCCCCCACTGCTAAATTAATTGAATACAAACTACTTTTGCACTTTGAACTCATTTTGTAGCAATGGAAATAAGAAGAGAATGAATAGGGGAAATGGAAGGAGGAGAAACAAACTAGGACATTTAAATTTTAAAATCAAGTGAAAAATTGGGATGACCAAGAATTAATTGGGACGTTCCTGCAAAATGAAGACAGTTGTAGGGTAGTACAGTATAATAGATTCCCCTTCTTTATCCTTCAGAAAAATCCCATTAATAGCTGTACATATTTATGGTGCAGAACTAGAACTAAAGCAGTCACATTTTTGGACAGAATCACCCAGGCAGTATGAGTGTTGTAGTCCAGAAAAGTGGGGTTTCCAAGTTTTCTGCAGAACTCCAGAGTGAGATTTGCCTTAGCTTGACATATACATAGTTACATAGGCCTGAATCCAATTGTGTTGTTTATCTATTTGGAACAACTTTTGATGGCAGAACTGGGTGAGGAGCAGTTTTGCCTCCACCTCCAGCACCCCTTATACCCTCAAAGTTTGGTCTGAAAACCTTCAGAAGCAAATTTTCAAGAGACAGAGAAGAACTGCTCCTGTCTTTATACCATAACATTGGGTTTATATATTCTTTTTTATTCTTGAATTCAACACAAGAGAGAGGGTGTGTAAATATTTTTAAATGTTTTGTAAAGTAAATATGTGTAAAATTGAATTCTGTTAGTACATCCCAATTGGAACAGAGCCATTGAACCAATTGTTGAATGTTGAGTCAACAATAAGTAGATCCCATTGATTCAGTAGGTGCCCTTTAGTTAAGACTAACAATAGGATTCAGTCCATAATATATTTCAAGTATACCAAGTAAAATGGTTTGCTGACAAATTCAGGTGTGTACAGAAGAAGAAGAGGCTTTCTTTTGGAGAAAGGGCAATGACAGCCCTGCATATTGCTTACAGAAGCAGTTAATAACAAAGGCCCTCAATCTTTTCTGTTGCATAAACTTGCCTAGCTTGAGTTCCAGATGTGAACATTCTAGCAGTGCAAAAAGAATTCAGTATCAATAATGAAAAGGAAATTACAGCAAATTTTCTAAGGGGGAAGGGCATGACACAGAGAAGCATTTTTCTCTGGCTGAACTACACCAGTAATAGGTATGTTGAGCCTGATGGCATAACATTTTTGATGCAAGAACATTTTTGACTTTTGATTCCCACCCTCCTTTGCTCGGAGCTCATAATCACACATCTTTGCCCTTGGGCACTATATGCTGTTTGACACACCACACACAAACACACATAATCAAAAAGAGACATAAAATATTTCATTGGGTTTTCAGCGCACCCTTACTCAGCACAGATCTACACAGTCAGAAATAAGTTGCAACAAGTTCAGTGGGCCTACTCCCAAGTAGGACAAGATTGTAGCCTGAGAGCCAATAATAATAATAATAATAATAATAATAATAATAATAATAATAATAATAATTTTTAGTCCCTAAGGCGGTTTACAGACTGCCCTTTTGGGGCAACCTGTGCTCACCCGTTTCCCCGCCAGATCGGGGCCTCAGCTGCTGCAGCGGCAGCCTCTGAGGCCCCGATCCACTGCTTTCCAAGCCGCGGGGAAGCAGCAAAAGGCCGCTTCCCTGTGGCCTGGAAAGAGGTGTCCTTGGGTTTCATGCCCCAAGGACACTTGACGGCAGTGGGGACAAAAAGAAAGGGTTCGCTTGGCCCCTTTCTACTTTGTGTTGCTGGCACAGTCATCTAAAGGCTGCGCCCAGTGAGGCAAAGCTGGAAGGAGCTCCGTTTCTGAGCTCCTTCTGGCGCCGCGGAAAGGACGCCCCAGGCACCCTCGCGTAGCGCCAGCACGTCACTACCGCTCCACTCCATTTGGAGGCAGCGCAGTCGTGACGTCCCAATGGTGGTGCCCATGTAGAATGGGCGCCGCCATTTTGTACGTACTAGGTACGTAGTAGGGTTAGGGTGTCTGTAAAGGACACCCTTTCCTAATCCTAGTACATACCTAGTATGTACTTTGCGCGCATCTTTAATGCGCTTAAGTTAAAACAGCTGTCTCAAGTTGCTCAGCCATATCCCTGAAATCTGTTCAGTACTTTGGATAGTTCTTTTAAAATTCAAGCTAAAGGCCATAGGGATTCACTATCTCACAAACATACCCACCAGCTACTTCTAGCAGAAATAAAAGTAAGTACATTTGTTTGTTTGTTTTATTTAATTTATATCCTGCCTTTGTTCCAATGGCTTGAATGCCATTTTGAGAAAGTTAACTTTCTCTCCACTACAGTGTTTACAATCGATAAGGATGTCATGGTCAGCCAGGCTGAGGACTCAGAGGAGGAGGATGAGTTGGTCCCTCAGGTGCAGGTGGAACCTGAGACGAAGCCAGGCCCCAGTTCTGCCCTGCCAGGCTCCAGTTTTGCTCTACCAGCTCCAACAGAGTCAGCAGAGTCAGCTGAGCCACTCCCTAGCTCTGCTTTGCCAACTTCAGCAGAGCCTGTGACTCAGCAGCCCAGCCTTCCCCCAGCAGAGAGTCCAGGCCTGGGAGACATAGAGGAGCAGGATGAGCCGGTACCTACCTTCAGCCAAAGGAGGACAGAAAGGGCGGAGGTTATATGAGAAGTGATCACTAATCACCAAACAGCTGTGATAAGGAGCTGGCGTAATATAACCACCTGTGAGACGCTGAGCCTCTCCGTCAGAGTCTATCTGGTGTCCGTGGCGAAAGCTTCTCTCTCTGACTCCCTCAGACTTTGTTGCTGGATCCTTGTTTCCTAGACCTCGGATTGACCTAGAACTCTTGACCCTGGACTGGACTTGCTGACCTGCACTCTGGAACCCTGGACCTTGGACTGGCTTCTGGTTTTGCTTGATTGGAGTGCTTCCTTGCTGCTGCAAAGCTGTGTATTGTTTTCATTTGCCTGCCTCAGTGTTATCAGCTTCTCCATTTGGCTGCTTTCCCCAACAAAGGAAAGGATCTTTCTGCTGAGCCTTGGTAGTGAAGTGGTTAATGCTGGTACTGCAGCCACAACGTTGTGAGTTCAATCCCAGAGGGCTCTGGGTTGACTCAGCCTTCCATCCTTTCGTAGGTCGGTGAAATGAGTACCCAGACTGTTGGGGGCAATTGGCTAACACATTGTAAACCACTTAGAGAGTGCTGAGTCCGCTATGGAGCAGTATAGAGATGCAAATGTTATTGTTATTGCTATTGCTGGGCATCTGGAGCAAAGCCAGGGCAATTGTTACAGTATGGGGAATTAACATATTGATTTGTGCTGGAAGTTTGCTTATTTTAATTTGAGGTTTTATAGAACTATAAAAACATTCGCCACAAAACCTGCTTTGCTGGCTCAGACAGAGAATCAGCTTGGCTTGGAGACTGAACTAGGCTGTGAACTTCACCTTGGATTTGAGCTGGATGCTTGTTTTCCTTCATATCCTTGGTTCTGGGGAAAGCTATTCCTTTTGAATATCTGTATCTACTGTGACTGTTAAGTGTGAGGAAAAAATGTGATAAAGAATAGGTACCATGGGATTCAGGACACTTAGGGCTTTGTTTACAATAAAAGAAAATTAGCAACTTAATCCTGTCTCCTGAATCTTCTTGGTGACTTATACTGGCACAAACTAGTACTCCCCCCCCCCCCCCGTATTAAGCAAGAAGGTAGCCAGTGTGTCTTTGTGCAATGGCTTTTCCCTAGCTCTGTAAACAATGTCATATGGCACCAAGCACACCTCTGGTACCTCCATGACTACCGGCTGCCTGAGGACAAGTCCTGGGAGAGGTCTGTTGCACCATTACTTGGTTGGCATCTGTCAACCTTCCAAACTTCCATTCACATTAAATAAGATTGTTGTTTCTTTTTCCTACCCACAAAACTTCTGAGTGGGAAATTAGTGACTGCATATAGTAGTCAATGCTTTCATGACTCACCACACGAGTCATATAATGAGCAAATAATGTGGGGATATGGTTGTCTGGATCTGATGAACTAGAATATGGGAACCTTGAGAGCAAGACTAAGAGGGAGAGACAAAGGTAGAGGGAGTAAGACACTTTTTGTGCCTGAAAATGGTCTGCTGAGGGGAAGAATGAAGAAGAGGCATGAGGGAGAAGAGAAAGAGCAGAAGAGAAGAGAAAAGGTATTACCAAGAGGAAGGGCAAAAGAATTGGATTCTAGTCCAAGCTGATTCCAGTTCAATAAGTATTGGGAAGTCAAAATAGTACTGAACTGGGGAGAACAGTTGGCTTGCTTTCAAACAAAGTGTTGCTCTTTGCTAGTAACAATAAATAAAATCATTTTTTCTGAATTAAAACAATTATTGTTAAATATAAAATCAGCCAATATATGTGCCACACAATTATATTTCCAACAAAACCAATTATCTACGCCACCCATTTAATTAATGTCGCTTGCTTGGAATGCTTTTCAGAATGAAAATGAATCATGACAAGACTAACATAGGGTGATTTGTATTTCACAGCACTTTAATAAATACTCCAGTTTTCATTTGAAACTGGCAAATATTGGTAAAGCCATGAGAAATATAGCTCATGACAATTAAATTGTTTCTTTTCAAAAAAATTGGAGAGGCAAAGCCAGCTCTTTTAAAGAATAGTTTAACATAATTTTTTGAAAGTTACCAAGACTTTTGTTGTTAACTGCCCTCAAGTCAAACTCTACCCATGGCGACCCTATGAATGAGACATCTCCAAGACTCCCTGTCCTCTATTGCCCTGCTTAGGTCCTATAAACTCATACCTGTGACCTCCTTAATTGTGAGATCCAACAACCTTCACCAATAACCAACAACAGCAACTTGCTTAAAAGCAGTGAAGTTTATTGATAGATAGATGAATAGTGGTCAGACAGACTTTTTAGTGAACTCTGAAGCTCAGAACACAAACCTCAAGTTAAAAGTACTCTTGGCCGGCCCCCACCTTTTTTCCTGCTCTCCCGCCTTCTACTCCCCACCTTTCCCCCTCCTGTTGCTTCCCAGGCTAGCGCGGCTTGAGAAACCAGGTTGACCTTGGGCTTTGCAGATGTCTCCAACTAATTAAACAGTACATTCCAATCCTATGCAGCTATGCGGCCAAAGCATCCCATCCCCCCTTAGCAAGCAAGCTGGTAGCAGAACTACATCTAAAGCAATTACACCATTAATATGAACAAAACCCAAAGTGAATGTGAATATTGATCAGTAATTGGCTTTGGAGTTCTGACATTAATAGAGTCCATCCATCTGCCATGGGGCCTTCCACTCTTCCTACTTCCCTCCACTTTTCCAAGCATTATTGTTATTATTATGCCCAGGATGGTTTGTGGCATGTTCTGCTACTGCTGATTTTTCTGGCTGGCCCAGTCTGCAGTGTCTCTCGTGTTCCTTGATTCTTGTTTGCACACTGCATTTGGTGGTCCCTATGTAGACTTGTCTGCATCTGCATGGTATGTGGTAAACTCCTGCGGCTGTGAGAGGGTCTCTCTGGTCCTTGGCTGAGTGAAGCATTTGCTGGATTTTCCTCATCAGTTTGTAAACCATTTGAAGGTTGTGCTTCCTCACCACTTTGCCTATTCTGTCTGTGACTCCTTTGATGTATGGTAAAAATACCTTCCCTTTTGGTGTCTGCTTGTCTTTACTTCTCTGGGTTTTCCTGGGCCTGGCAGCCCTTCTGATGTCTGAGCTGGAATGACCATTGGCCTGTAGAGCCCGGTCCATGTCCTGGGCATAAAATATTGTTTGAAAACACTGAAATTCTGGACCATGCCAACCACTACAATGTCAGGATGCACAAGGAAGCCATTGAAATCCACAAACATCTGGATAATTTCAACCGGAAAGAAGAAACCCTTAAAGTGAACAAAATTTGGTGACCAGTCCTGAAAAATAGCAAAATGAGGACTCAGCAAATGCAAATGGGAAATCACTCAGAGTCAGGGACTTTCCCAGCATATAATGATAACCAATTAGCAGGCACTAATCGTCTTTTGCATTAGTCCCCCAGCCTGAGGCCTGCCATCAGCAACAGAACAATACACATGCAAATCACTCCTGCATTCCCAGGCTCACACAGTGTGTATGTATGTATATGTGTATGTGTGTGTGTGTGTATACACACACACACAACTTTTTCCAGGCAAGAATTCTCTGAAGATGCCAGCCACAGATGCTGGTGAAACGTCAGGAAGAAACTCTTCTAGAACATGGCCACATAGCCCGAAAAACCCACAAAAAACTATGGATGCCGGCCACGAAAGCCTTCAACTTCAAAGTGAATTGTCATTCAGAAATAACCTCTTTACTATTTAATGATGGAAATAACATATCTTGGGCGTGTTACAGACCGCTTGAAATTGGCGGTCTGCTGGTGCCGTCATTTGCGGTGCAGAAGAGCCCCAGCGGCCAAACCGTGCGGCTCCTCCACGCAGCAAAAAAGAAGCCCCAAAATGGTGCTTCTTATTGCGGCACGCTAATGACCTCGCGAGGCATCAATGGTGCACTCGTGACGTCATTTGCGCCGCGTGATGTGCGGATGCTAAGCGTCCGCGACATCAAGATGGCGGCGCCTGTGTAGAATGGGCGCTGCCATTTTGTACGCACTCCACGCGTACTAGGGTTAGGGGCATCCAGAAGGAGTGCCCCTTTCTAACGCAGTACTTTCCACCCGTGTGGAACGGGCCTTAAAATCCTTATTGGAACATTTTCATGAAGCAGGGAAAAGAAATTACTTTTAATGAATTATTTCCAAGCTTTGTTTTGAATGGAGCGATATTGCACTGAATGAAGCAGGCAAGTGAATACTGGCCATGGCAGTGGCCTGCATAGGATTGGTCTGTAAATCTCTTGGTGTTATTTCCTGCCGTCCATAAACTTAATATATTGCATGCTGTAAAATGCTGTCTTTAAAGCTTCTTCTTTATGTAACTTTCCTTGGACTTTCTAAAATGGAGAAAAGGGAAGCATGGCAATGGCAGGTTCTTCCCCTGATCTATGTGCATTGATTAGGAGGAATGGTTCCAGGTCTAAAAGGTCCCTGGGCAAAGTGCTTTTTTTCTTCTCACCTTGACCTTTCTCTCTTTATTGCTACTCCTCTTTTTCCTGTTGGTGGATCCTGGTAGGTTTACAAGGCCGCAGTTAACCTGATGGGCATTAGGAGAAATGATATGGTAGACAGTGTAGGAGGTGACAGAGTATGACTTCACACTGTAAGGAGCACCCAACACTAATGGCTTGCTGCTTATAACTATTAGCTAGGCATGGGAACAGTAATCAAACATGTTTGAAAAATTATAAAAAAATGTGTTTCTTGAGTGTTGAGGAACACTGGTGAGAATCCTGAACTAAATGAGAATCCTTGCTGTTTGAGAATTATTCTATGCAAAGTCTGAACACAGTTGTCCACATGGAGAATGGCCTTTTCCTGTTTTCTGCCATTCTAATGTTTAGCCTAGTTCTGTCCAGAAAATGCTGTTTTCTGTGCAAAAGAACTACATGCAATTATTTTATGTAGAAGTCCCAAACTGTAAATAGTTTTTGAAAGTTGTGCAGTTTTTGAAGACATTTAATAGCGAGAACAAAATCATTGCTTCCTTTGAGAGGAAAATGAGGAAATGCTCCTAGACCTCTCAGCGGCTTTCGATACTATAGATCACGGCATCCTCTTGGACCGCCTGAAGGGATTAGGTATCGGGGGCACTGCTTTGCAGTGGTTCTGGTCCTTCCTCTCGGGTCGGTCCCAGAGGGTGCTGCTTGGGGACTGCAGCTCCAGTAAGAGGAACCTCATTTGTGGGGTTCCTCAGGGGGCTATTCTGTCCCAGATGTTATTCAACATCTATATGAAGCCGCTGGGTGAGATAATACGGAGTTATGGTGCTGGGTGTTATCAGTATGCTGATGACACCCAAATCTATTTCTCCATGTCTCGTTCGTCGGCCTCGAATTCCAATGGGATCTCTTCTCTCAATGAATGTCTTCAAGCGGTAATGGGCTGGATGAGGAAAAACAGATTGAAACTGAATCCGAACAAGACGGAGGTGCTCATGGTAGCGGCCCCGAAACCAAGAATTGGGTTGCAACCTCCAGTCCTGGATGGGGTCACACTCTCCTCCAGTGACTGTATTCGCAGTCTGGGGGTGCTCCTTGACTCGTCGCTCCTGATGATAAATCAGGTAAATGCGACGGTCAGGAGCGCCTGCTATCAGCTTCGGCTGATACGCCAGCTGCGCCCTTTTCTGGAAGTAAGGGATCTCGAAACTGTTGTGCACGCATTGGTAACCTCACGCCTGGACTTCTGTAATGCACTCTACTTGGGGCTACCCTTGTCCTTGGTTCGGAAGCTTCAGCTGGTACAAAATATGGCAGCCAGGCTTGTTTCTGGTACATCTAGGAGGGACCACATTACTCCGGTTCTGAGGTTCCTCCACTGGCTGCCTATTAGCTTCCGGGCCCGGTACAAGGTGTTGGTTATTACCCTTAAAGCCCTAAATGGTTTGGGTCCAAGCTATCTCAGGGACCGCCTCCTCCCGTATAATCCTCCCTGCGCTTTCCGGTCCTCTGGGAGGAACTTACTGCAGCCTCTAAAATCTAGGCTTGCGGCGACCTCCCAGAGGGCGTTTTCTGCTGTCGCCCCCAAACTCTGGAACGACCTGCTGGATGAGATCCGTCAGTTGACATCATTAGACAGCTTTAAAAAAGCTGTCAAGACGGATCTCTTCCGGCAGGCCTTTCCAGATTAACCATCCCGGCCCGGGCTCCCTGATCCCCTCTTTCCTCTCGTGGCCCCATCTTTAGTGATGGTTGAGGATCTCCAGAGGGACACCAGGGTTTTTAGTTTGTTTTAATTATGTTTTATGTTTTGATATTGTGTTTTTAATCTGTCATATTTTTTAATACTTTCATAAGGAGGGGAGGGATTATAATGTTTTTAATTTTATATTTTACTCTGTTATATTTACTGTTGTCAACTGCCCGGATTGGTTCGCCACAGGGCAGTATACAAATTATTATTATTATTATTATTATTATTATTATTATTATATAATTACATCTCTACTAGTGGCTATCTAAATTGCTCCACAAGCACTGTTGCCAATTTCAGGAGTTTCTCCCAGAAATTGGGATTTTTAAGTGCTTTCCGTTTGATTTCTGTATCTCGCTCTATTCCGTGAAGATTCAGGGACTTTTGCACATTTCAACTCCAGCCCTGAAAAATCCCAATTTCCGGGACAAACTCCCAAAATTGGCAACAGTGGCCCTGACTCTGAGAGCAAGGCTCCAGAGCAACCAATCCTGTTTGGAGTCACACTAACAGTTTTCAGCCAATCAGAGAGAGAAGAGTGGTTGCCCCCCACCCTCAGGAAAAGCTCAGCAAGGGCGGACACGCGGGAGACAAGGCACTTATATACATACACACATACATACACAACACACACACACACACATATACATGCACAAACACACACAGATACACACACACACACACACACACACACAGAGACACATATACACACACATTATACACACACACACACACACACACACACGACAAATGTAGGACAAAATTTTCAAATGGAGGGCACTTTTTAAATAAAAAATGGAGGACACGCGAAAAAAATTGCTGATTTTTTAAAAAATGTTAAGATAAATGCATGTTTCTGAGGCTTCTATAGACAATTGCCCCACCATGCCCCTCGCACGAGACGCCAAAGGCCCCGGCGGCAATCGGTGGCAGGACCAGGCTGGGGCCGGTCCCAAGGCCTCACTGGGCTGCATCCGGCCCGCGGGCCGCAGGTTGCCTACCCCTGGTCTACAGTATATCAGTGTTGCCAACTTAAGTCCACTTCTTCAGGTGCACTTGGATTTGATAATGATAATAATAATGGTGATGATGATAGAGAGATCTTGTAGCACCTTTCAGACTCACTGAAAGAAAAGTTGGCAGCATGAGCTTTCCTAGACTTAAACGTACTTCCTCAGATGCATGGGAATTGTAGTTTATTGTGGCACCAGAGCTCTTTCTCACAAAACTACAATTCCCAGGATTCCATAGCACTGACTCAGGGCAGCTAAAGGGGTGTCAAACTAGATTATTTCTGCAGTGCAGTTGCAGCCTATCAAGTTTCTATTTGGCACAAAGCTTCCTGGACCCCCTTCATGTCAAAATAAATATCTTAAAGGTATTAGAAGGACTGAATGTTTCTTTGTTTGGTTCAATGGTAATTTTGAGAGTTGAAATAAGTTACAATTATTTTTTATTCATTTAGGGTTATGTTTATTTGCAAAAGACCTGCCATATTAACATTACGGGAACTTTCTGGGGATTTTGACTTAATATTCCGTGTAATATGGGGGGCATTCCGGGGATTTGGGTAAAACATGCCGGGAAATATCTTTGAGGCTCGTTGGCAACACTGTGTCCTGGCATAATATTGCACTGCAGAGATGCACCATCAAGTTTGGGAACCTGTGTTTGATTTACTATAAGAAATAATTTGGAATAATAGTCTGTAATAATTTGTTTAATTTTATCTTGTCGTATATACTCATTTCCTTTGTCTTCTAATTTCAGTATAATACTCCTTTCCCTTTGTTTTTTTTATTTTATATGCCAGCCATTTCCCTGTTTTGTTCGCATGTTCAAAATGATATTGTTTTAAATATTTTATAGGTTATTTGTTGGGTAATTTTCTGATTCAATTGGTTTCTTATACCGTGTAGTTCTTGCTTAACTTTTTTGTCCTGGGAAAGTTCTTTAAGTTTTTGTTCTTTCTCTTTCAATAGTTCCATTAGCTCTTTTTCTTTTTGTTTTTCATTTCTCCTTTTCCTTGCTTCTTGTTGGATAAACAATCCTCTTATAACAGCCTTACTGGCATCCCAAATAGTATGTCCTGGCATTCCAGAAGTTTTATTTTTTTGAAAATAAAATTTTAGTTTTTGTTTTATTCTTTTGACGAACTCTTCGCCCAACAACAAATGGTCTTTTAATTTCCATGCCCACTTTTTTTTTTTTGACGTTTTAATGACCATACTTATTGCATTATGGTCTGAAAATGTTCGGGGAGATATTTCGGTTTTCAAAATATCTTTACACAAATGTTTGGATACACAAATTATGTCAATTCTGGACGAACTACTAAATCTATGAGAGTAAAATGTGTAATCTTTACAAGTCCTGTGTAGTGTTCTCCAGATATCTAACAAGTTTAAGTTGTCTATCATTTGAAACACTGATTCGGGTAATTTCTCCTGTTTTTTCTTTTTTGATTTGTAGTTAGATCTATCTAACTACAAACCCCATTCCAATCCCCTGCTATTATAATATTCCTATAGTCCAGCTTCTCTATTTTTTGATAAAGTTTTTTTTATATATAGAAAATTCCCCTTTATTCTCTTGTGGGGCATAAATATTTGTTATTAATGTTTTTTCTCCTTGGTGTAAAATTTCAATGGCGATATAATGACCATCTTGGTCTTTAAAGATCTCTTTTGCTAGACCTTTATCTTAACATATATTGCTACGCCTTTCTTTCTCTGTTTCTGGTTGCATGCTGCAAATAACTCCCCTAACTTTCTATTTTCCAAAACAGTTTTGTTTTTTTTCCTTAATATGAGTTTCTTGATGGCAGATAAGATCTACTTTTTGCTTTTCTAAATGGTGGAATATTATTTTCCTCCTTTTAAATTTGGAGTTTGCCCCGTTAATATTCCAGGACAGTAATTTAGTAGTCATCTTTATTTATTTTATTTATCACAAATTAATATCTGGTTCTCCTATAATTCTTTGTTTTCCTTTCTCTCTTTTAGTTTGCTACCTAATTAGATTTCTTCCCGTTACTTTTTCCTTCTCTTTTTCCTTTCTCTTTCTCTACCTTCTTTTGCCCTGTCTCTAGCTCTGACTCAGTTTAGGTCTCCCCTTCTGAGGATGATCTGTTCGAATCTTCTGAGCTATTATTTCCTTCATCCATG
Organism: Sceloporus undulatus; assembly: GCF_019175285.1. Taxonomy (NCBI): domain Eukaryota; kingdom Metazoa; phylum Chordata; class Lepidosauria; order Squamata; family Phrynosomatidae; genus Sceloporus; species Sceloporus undulatus. The sequence continues at coordinate 59,813,793 of NC_056522.1, forward strand.
TTTTCTTTTCTTTGCCCTTTTCCTCCTCTTGTCTCCATCTTAGATTCCCTATTCTCTTTCCTTCTTGTTTCTTTTTCTTTTCTCCTCTCCCTTCCAATTTTTGGTTCTTTTGATTATTTATTAGGAAATCTTTCATCTTTTCTTCTGAGTTTATTACAAATCTCTTTTCCTTAAATGTAAAAGAGACAGCTTCTATTCTTTCCCATTTGTACTTTATGTTATTATGTCTTAGGAATTCTGTTAATATTATGTAGCCTCTTCTTTTCTTCAGTATTTGTGTTGGTATTGCTTTATATATCTTTGTCTCGTTCCCTTCAATCTTTTTATTTTGATTTGTTTCTAGTATAAGATCTCTGTCTTTCCCTAACGAAAAACATCATAGTTTTTTGTGGGTTTTTCGGGCAATGTGGCCATGTTCTAGAAGATTTTCTTCCTGACGTTTCGCCAGCATCTGTGGCTGGCATCTTCAGAGAATGCATCATTTTATCTCTTGGGAGGTTGTTATTTTTTGCAACCCAGGAATCCACTCTATATAATTTGTCCACCTCTAAGTCTAACTGCTCTTCAGACTATCCAATGAAATGTGCTAAAGCTGAAATAATTCTTGTTATTAAATTTTTATTCAATTGTTCTCTCACTCCTCTTAATTTTAATACTTTCCTTTGCAAATGCAATTCTAAATTTGCTTTATAATATTCCATTTGTGTTTGTATTTCCTCTGTAATCCCTATTTTCTTTTCTAATATCTCTGCTTTCTCTTGCATCTCTGTCATTTTTATTGATTTTTTTACCTCTCCAGTAATTTTTGTTATACTTTCTTTAAACAAGCACATTTCTTTTTGTATATCTGTTTTTATTTCTTCTCTCAAACCATTTAATTCCTCCTTAATTTTAACTGCAATTTCCATTTTTTAATTCTAAACCAATTATAATTGTTATTAAGTAGCCAGCAATACCAGCACATTCACCAATTGAAATTCAACAGTTATCATTACCTTTCAATAATCAGTGACTTAAAAAAAACAGAACAAGGTAAGAGAAGGAAAAGCTTGAAAAGGCACTGAGGTGTGTGGTTTGGGCCTCCGCCTGCTCTCTTCCGCTGCTGCCGCAAACCACTGTTCGGACAAGGTTTTTTTAAAAAAACATGTCTGTTCTTGATAAAGTCCTTCAAATATTGGTACTGAGGCTGCCTTTGAAGGCTCTGCCTCTCTGGCTCCTCCTCCGCTGCTGCTGGGATTGGCTGATGTTTCTGGGGATGTCTTTGAAGGCTCTGCCTCTCTGGCTCCTCCTCTGCTGCTTTGTACAATACATATATTGTACAAAGAAGAATACATTAATTTTTTAAAAAGAAAAATATATATGTATGCAACAAATGTAAAGGTGGGGAAGCTTTGAATGGAAATGTGAAATCAACTTCCTCTGGTATAGTTGTTTACGTTCTTTTTTAAGTGAACTTGCTTTTGCTCTTCTCTGCTACAACCATAAGATGATAACTGAGTTCTTAGTGATGAAGGAAGAGAAAACTCTGAATATTATAAGAAAAAAAAAGTTTGGGGACCTATGGGCATTATGGAGGAATTAAAATATCAACTTCTGCCTGAACTTCATACCAGTAATAATAATAATAAATAATAAATTTTATTTCTATACTGCTTTTCCAGAAGTCATAGTAGGATCACCTTGAGAATGTAGTGATCTCCAATCATGCTTCATACAGACAAGAGACCTGTTAATAGAATATAAACAAGGGGCATTGTGAATGTAGGTTCTCTTTGTGTCTTCTAATCAATGCATATAAGCTGGGGAGAACTGCACCATTTCAGTGTTTTCCCCATGATTTGTCTTCCTGGTACTTGCTGTGTACACCTGAGGCCTGTGGTTTAGCAACAGCTGAATGTGCTTCAGACTAGAACTTTGGAGATTAGGGTTCAATTTCACGCTCAGCCCTCAATGTTACTGGGTAAACTTGGGCAGGTAACATGCTCTCAGCTGCAGGGGAAGGCAATGGTAAACCTTCTCTGAACAAATCTTGCCTTGAAAAATCCAAGATAGTTGGAAACTTTCCCCTTTGTCCTCAGCTTATTTCCTTTGCTGCAAACTGAGTTAACAGTGGAGAAGTGGAAAAGTAGTTTACATATATTCCATTAATTCAGCAGAGGGGAGAGTAGAGAAGGGGGAGAAATGTTGCTCCTCCCAGTAGGTTCAGGCAAAAGAAAAGGATTCAGCTTCTCTAATGGATGTATTCTTTCTCATTAGTAACCTTTCTTGTCTTGATCCCACACTGATTGCTTGACCACATATGTCCATTTTCATTTGGGAAATGTTGGAGGGCACGCAGGTTTGATATTACCCAAGTCCATATGATAGTATTCAGGTCACTCTTTTTCAAGATGGGGGCACTGCTGACAAATTATCCAAAGCCGATAAAGCATTCTTTGGCCACATCAATACATAGATCATCCAGAGGGAGGAAGAATTCAAAAGCTCTTGCAAGTGGTAAATCTGATAATTTTAAAGGAGCATGGCCCCATTCTCATCAACCCATAGCAGGAGTGGTGGTAACATGATGACTTGTACATCTCTCATTCATGGGTTGCCCTAAGTCTGTTGACTTGGTGCCTGAACCAAAGTTTGGTTTATTTCTTTTTTTTCTTCAGGAAATCTATTACCAATTCAAGACAGCCACTCATCACTACTTTCTTCAGTTCAGACGGAAAATAAAGATATAGCCATGTGTCATCAGGAAAGTAATGTCAGAAACTCTGAAATGTTGGAGGGTATCCTCTATCTGCCATAGGAGGTCACATAAAAGAACGAATGATCATAGCCAGTGTGTCCTAAAAGTAGAGAAAGTAGAAAGCAGAGAATGAGAGATTGCCTCTCATCTGCTGTCTCTCATTCTCTACTTTCATTGTTATACTTCTTTTGATTCTGTTAAGACACATTGGCTATGATCTTATGGAAGGAATAATTTTGTAAGACTGATTGTATTTTCTTGGGGGGAAATTACTGACTTTATAAACCATTTTATAAAACTTTCAGGTTGACACAGTTGGATGCCATGGGGATATGCAAACTCTGTCTTGCTGCTAAGAGTGCTGAACTGGGCAAATAAAACTGTCAAAGTCACTTACAGTTAAGATATCAAAAGAGCACCCTAATCGAATACAAAGCAATGTTAACAGCTTAGCTGCTTGCCTCAATTTATTACTTGAAGTGTACTTCTGAGCCAACTTCTATTTGTGAGCATTGCTAATGGTACACTAGAGGATGTCTTAAGGTTTATTGATAAACATCAACTAATTTTTTTCAAAAAAATTGAATCTACCAACATGATTTTAGAAGTGGCCACAGTTCTTAAGCTCTTGAAGCAATTTCAGCATCTGAAGTGCAAACAGGAAATTCTTGTGATTTTTTTAAAATAATGAGTTAATAAGCCTGAAAACTTCCTAGTACAGAAAGTACAGGTATCAGCATATTATATAACCAAGATTAAAAGGTCAATCTTTTCTTCCTCAGTAAACTTCAGCATACATGAAAATTCAATTAACCACTTATCAGAAAATACATGTTGGTTCCTGGCTTGAAAAGCATGAAACCATACCCTATCAAAAGCAAATGAAACCAAAACAGGAAAGGTTGTGAATCCACAAAAATAAACTTTAGAGCACGAGACAAATGCTTTGATTTTACCACATTTAAGGGAAACAATCTAAAGCAGTAGTTCTCAGCCTTTTTGGGAGAGATCAGGGATTCCCTTGAGAATGTAGTGAAAACTATAGACCTCCTCATCAGGAAAAAAAACAGGTCTTTAACACAATTTTCAAAGTAACAAGGGAATCAACAAAAATATTTTTTGTGCCCCATTCATGTGGTATAGAGCTTAGAGTGTTGGACTTTGACTCTAGAGATCAGGGTTTGATTCCCTGCCTAAGCATAAAAACTTATTGGGGAACTTGGGCAAGTCTCTCTCTCTCAGCCTCAGAGGATGGCAGTGGCAAAGCTCCTTGGAGAAACTTGCCAAGAAAACACTACAATAGTTTCACCTTAGGGTTGCCATAAATAAAACATGATGTGGGGGAACACAACAACAAACAGCAATACACAGACCCTCCTTGGCATCCAGGGACCACAGCGTAAGAAACCCAGATCTGTAGGCTTCTCTTAACTGACACACATACAGTGTGCCCACCCCATCTGCAGGTTTTGCATCTGCGGCTTTAAGATTACACGGGCGGCAAGCCCCAGATGTTACAATGACCACATGATAATTCCATCAGACATTGGGTGGTATGCTTTGAATTCAGATCAAAGCCAGCCATACCAGGAGTAAGGCAAGCCCAGTCACAAATGGGGTTATACTTATGGTAATTGCTTGTTTGTTATGTTTCCCCCCCATTCTCACTCTTTCTGTATCACTATAACCTACAAGTCACTTTCCTTCTTCTCTGTTTCTCTTCCATGACACCCTGTGTTTGCCTATGCACAAATATTTTGTTAGTAAAGCCTGTTTTATATTCTTTTACCAAGAAGACTGTGCTTGTGTTCCCCCTGGCCTCGCATCATCCTATCTGGAGAACTTAGGCCATTAGCCTGGATTGACCAGTCTGGATTCCAATCTGGTGGTCCCAGACTGGGGGACCTTAATCTGGTCCAAAAAGACTGTCTTCTGTAGAGTTTCCAGGAATCTCTGTGGTGACAACCAGCAGACTGGACAGCCCTGCGTGCGCCATACCTGTGACCGCTGTCATGTCTTAAGGCACTGCCAGGTGCCCCATTTCTGCTCTTAGAGGTACTGACAAGGACCTTCAGGACAGATGCAACAATGGTGGCAGGTATGGGGCACTTGGTGGCAGCAGGTTCATTGGACTGTGTGTGTGTCTGTGTCTGTCTGTTTTGGGAACAGTTGTTCTGCTTATGCCTTGCCAATTTGATAATAGATAAATCTAATGCTATCTTTCACATTTCTAACCATTTTAAAATATTCAACCTATGTTTGTGACACTGAGTTACAGTTTCTGCTTTTATGTTTTTGATAGCTTCTCATCTGTCTACCCACGCTAAATGGTACAACATGGCCCTTCCCCAAATAGAAATAGTCGTGGAATCAAACTATGGTAACAGTGTGGTATGAATACACTCTCACTTACAACAAGCCCAACTGGAGAGTGAACATAGCCCCCAGAAAGCCAAACTTGTACGTTCCCATGTAGGTGTTTCCTCATGTTTCCTGCCCCAGGGGAACCCCTGTCAGAGCATCTAGGATAAAGGCAAGAGCAGTTTGGCCTCTGCGCACAATTTTTAAGGAAAACTTCTCATAAGAAATTCAGTTGTGTGTGTGTGTTGTCATCTAGGGAAAAGCTTTTTCCCTAGGGTGTGCAACTCAATCCCAAGCACTGAGTTTCGATGCAACTGACAGTTTTATCATGCAGTCAGTTTTGGTTGGCAGGAACATTTCTAAGGAAAAAAAAGTACTTCCCACCTCATTCCAAATCCCCTAAGGGTCTGTTTGGAAAGGGAGGGGAACTTCAGGGATCTGAAGGTGAGGTTTTTATCTGCAAGCTAAAGAAACTGGCATTTGACTCCTTAATTTCTCAAGTGGTGCTCAAATCTGCCTGAATTTATGCCCAGAACATCTTCTCCACCCAGTTCAGGCGTGCACACAGAGGGATATGTCAGTAGATGTGGTGCCAATGCTTAGTAGTTTTTTAAACAGAGGCTGGATGGCCATCTGTTGGGGATGCTTTGATTTTGACTTCCTGCATGGCAGGGAGTTGGACTGGATGGCCCTTGTGTCTCCTCCAACTCTATTATTCTAGGATTCTAGTGCCATGTCTTCTTCTTCTAGGGAATAAAGACTGACCATGTGTGAAACTGGTTTTGGGCAATTGCCTCTTAGTCCTTGTCTGCACTGGTCAGGATACTCTAGGGGCAGTCCAAAGTATCCTGGTCCCACAGCTGACCCATTCTTCCCCCATTACTTTCATCTCCTTACTCAGTTGTGGTGGCTGTCTGCACTGGTGTCCTGTGTTCTGAGGTCTGAAAAAGGTGCACAGAGATGGTCACATGCTGGGTGCCTTCTTCTGACCTCTGAACTATGGTAGTGGCATATGTGCCAGGCCAGGCAGTCCAGCAGGATGCCTGTGCAAACTGCCACTATGGCATGGAAAAGGAGGACTCTGGATCTTCTTGGAAGATATGAAGCAACAGATAATTTTTAAAATGTTTTAATCTTGATATGCCCCAGTTCTGGTGTGGGATGTGCCAGACATTATCCAGACTTCCCATACCAGAACTGGAGTTTGGGCCATGTATCAAACAGGCTGATACCAGAATAGGGCATTTGGGCCCATATAGACTAGGCCTCAGTTGGGAATACAGCCCAGCAGCACTCCTGGCAAAGGTGGGATTCAAAACCCAGGATGTAAAATCTTTGATGGTATCGCTTATCTCTCTATGTCACCAGTCCCCTTCACATATTACTCACGAGAAGAGGAAAAGCAGGCCAAAAGGGACTAAGGCCTGATCTGCACCGCAGAAATAATGCAGTTTGACACCACTTTAGCTGCATGGGCTCAGTGCTCTGGAATGCTGGGATTTGTAGTTTTGTGAGATATTTAGCTTTCTCTGTCAGAGAGCTCTGGTGCCACAATAAAGTACAATCCCAGAATTCCTGAGCATTGAGCCATGGTAGTTAAAATAGTATCAAACACTGCCAACATACAGCTTTAATTGCCCTACATATATTATTTGGGATGAAGTCTGCACATACAGTGGTACCTCGGGTTACGAAATTAATTCGTTCCGCGGCTAATTTCGTAACCCGAAAAACCTTCGTAACCCGAATTGCCATAGGCGCTAATGGAAAAAAAAGCCGCGGCTCTGCCGCGGCTCCATTTAAAACAGCGCCAGGGTTTTTTCGTAACCCGAAAAAACCTTCGTAACCCGAAACAATAAATCCCTATGGGATTTATTCGTATCCCGAAAAATTCGTAACCTGGGTAATTCGTATCCCGAGGTACCACTGTAGTGACCTCTGCATCCAGAGCTCAGGACAGATCAGAGGTGATAGTGGGGATGGAAACCAACTCTGTGGTTCAGGGGCCAATTTTCTGTCCTCAAGTGCTATGGAAAGCTGCAGCAGCCTGCCAATAGCAACATTAAGTAGAAGTAGCTGGAAATCCACTTTTGGTTTGTAGAAAACCTTAGGCGTTTTATCTGTGCAAAGCAAGGTGTGTATTTGGGAGGGGGAGAAAGAGGGATATACTTTGTTTCAAAACAGATTACAGGGGCCCTTTCAGTGCTATACAGTTATAATCCTGTGATTCCACTTTAACTGCCAAAACTGCATCCTTTGGAAGCACTAGAGCTCTCCGGCTGAGAAATTGAAATGCCCCTCCCTAAACTGCAAATCCTAGGATTCCATAGGATTTTGCCATGGCAGTTAATACAGAATCATAGTCGTATAATTGTGTAGCGTGAAAGGGTCCATGGACCAACACTTCCTTTTCAGCTGAATTTTTTCTGTATGTGGAGGAGGCATTCGGGAGAACCTCAGGGGCTGTAAAATATGTGTGTGTGTGTGTGTGTGTGTGTGGCCAGCAGGGAGACTGTTGCTTATCCATCATGTAGATCCAAGTTCTCTAGACCCAGGTACTTGAACTCTACATTATCAGTGCATGAAATGAAATACATAGTGAGGGCTACAGTGCCTAATATGGTAACACAGGATTGCAAGAGATTCTAAGAACCAGGCTGGAAGGAGACCCTTGTCTAACATACTTGGAGAGCAGAGATCTTTTCTCCGTATGTTTAGGTCTAATTTGCTTTTCC
>NC_056522.1:59821635-59828260 GCF_019175285.1 Sceloporus undulatus
CCTTCCTTCCTTCCTTCCTTCCTTCCTTCCTTCCTTCCTTCCTTCCTTCCTTTCTTCCTGGTACTGCTTAAATTACAAGTGCTGTGTTTCAAGCAGCTTATGTGGATATTAAAGCCTCTGACCTGAGAGTTCTTTCCCCAATGAATGGCTATTTATTGTGATTACTGATGATGGAACGAGACTCTGTATTGTCCCAAGCACTCTTATTAGTTCTACTCTATATATTCCAAAGATGAACTCCGGCACTGAAAGAGATCATGCTGAGGGAAACCCAGACAATGATTAAATCCTGTTTCTGGAGAAGGAGAGAAGAAGGAGAATAAGAAGAGGAAAAGCAAAGCTGAGAAATGGAAGAATAAATGGTGAAGAAAACACTGACAAGAAAACAGAACAAAGAGGAAATGAGGGGAAGACTTTTGAAGAGAAAAAGAAGGATTTTGTTTTAAAAAGACATCTAAAAAAAGAAGAGTAGGTTGTAGAGAAAATGAAAATGGTAATAGGACAGAAGAAGGTGTGCCAAAAAGATGTCAGGATTAGAAATAGATGGTGATTTTTAAAACTGAAAGGGAATGAAAGTGGGGATGAGGTGGGGTAGGGATGAGACAAAATAAGTTTAAGAAATGGACACAACAGAGAACAGGAAGAAATGAAAATAAAAGAACCTGATAAGAGTTTGGATTCGGGAGAATGTTGAGGGTAGATTTTAAGTGTCAATGACTTTTATGGGCCCATTAGGACATTCTGACACTAGAGCCGTTGGGATCCACTTTATTTTCAGACTGTTCTTGGACATTGTGCTGACTACTCCACCTATGTTGATTAAATCTTATAATTTGGTATTGAAAGAGTAAAATAATGCAGATCAAATCCTTAAGAAACTGAAACCTACTGATGAAAAAGCAGCTGGTCTAAAACAGTCTTGTGGTGATCTATAAAAAGACTATAAACAGATCTTAGTCATGTTTGTGAGGCAATTTCAGACATATATGAAAGAAGAATGTGGACTTTTGATTTTGAATGTTTGATGTTACAACTTCCAGGAATTAAAGGCTATAATGGCTGGATAAGAGTTTGCATTACAAAAATGCAAGGGCAGCTTTTTATGCTTTCATCTTGCTCTCATATGTGAAAAGAACAGCAAAGGTTGTTTAGGTTATGGCTTTGTTGCCACTGATAAGACACTGAGTCTAGAAGAGCAGAGCTTCAGTGTGAAGATCAAGACCTTCAAGGCATGGCATCTCTCTTGCCAGTGGCTTGCACCTGAACTGATAGGAATATTTACTTGATGCCTCTGAGCTTCCATGAAGTCATAACAATAGCAAGAATTCCTAATTGTCTGGGAAGAACCAGAAGATAATTCCTGGGGATGATTATTCCTTGCTCAGGAGGAGTCCATATTGACCCAAGTATCATGTTTAATGTCTGCACAAAACTACTGAGGATCTTTATCTGGAGTTGTCTATTGCTATAATCTTGTTGACATACATATATATCTCTATTTTCTGTCTGAACCAGAGAGGAGTGGGAATAGCATGGAGTGACTGTCTTGTATTGGTAACCAATTTGATTATAAAGAACAAACCAAACCTCTGTCCAGACAGAATAAGCTGTTAAAAGCAAACAATGCTAATTCTTAATTCCTGTGGAATGGTGGGTATATCTAGCCCAATTCACCATTTGGAAATACTTTTGGATTCCAGCCTCCTTCTGAATGATTTATGTGGAGATATGGCCATAAGAACATCTTACGAGCTTTATATTGTCACCTGTGCTTCTTGTAAAAGAAGAACCTGAATACTGTTATATATGCCCTGGTAATGTCACATTTGGACTACTGTAATATGTTCTACTGTATAAAGGATTGGTTTTAAAGGCTGCTTGGAAACCACAAATAATCACTATACAATGTTAATACAACATTCTATAATTTTTCCCTGTCAAAGAGAGATATAGGCCTTAACAAAAATTAAAATAGATCAAAATAATTCAAATCCAGTAGGTAATACAGAGCTACTATATATTGGGATAAGATGGAAATACCGAAAGGGTCAAATTACTGCAGGAAATGTATTTGCCAAGACTGCTGTCCATCCTTTCTTCTCCTATTTTTGTCCTTTTAAAAATTTCTTCCCTTTAGTTAAACATCTGTTATATCATGGCCATTATTGTAATAAAATATTATTATTTTAAAATAAAAGGCTGTCAGCAATTAACAAAGGCAACATTTTAAAGAATCAAACTACTGCTTTTGTTGCAAAACCTTGCAGTATTAAGCTTACTGGCTACCATTACTGAAGGTGGAATAAACAACTATTTAGAGAAAGGTGTTTTTGTAAAACTGGGTCGATAGAGACTATAAACAGAATGAGTATTGTTTTTAAAAAGAAAAACACACGCCATATTATCCAACTGAAAAAGCTTTGAAATCTGAAAAGTCAGGTTGATTTATTCCCCTCCTCTCCCCCTTCATCCAAAGAAAGGCACCTAAAGATGGCAACTGAGAAGTATTCTCCAGGGGTTAAATAAACAGTTCACCTGTTATGCTGAGATGTTGATTAGATACTTGAACTGCCTGTGACTTCCAGAGGAAAATAAAGTAAACTCCATTGTATGGTGTCCTGGAAGCTGTTCAGCTTCCGATAGGGCAGTACTGTGAGCTATCAGGCAGCTGCAGATTTGAGCCTCACACAGTTACAATTGGAAGAAAGGTTTCTTTGTTTGACTTTGATAATTAAAATCAAGATTAATGTGTTCCCAGCCTGATCAGTGACAGCCACATTTGGAACATAAATATACATGTAAATATCCTACTAGTTAATCCAGATCATAAAATGAATACGGAAAGATTTATTGAAGCGGCAGAAACCAAGGACCTTGTATTTCAAATATGTTATTTTTTTTAAATCAGGTATTTCTCAGCAAAGCAGGTTTTTATGAAATCACTGCTAATGCAGAGTGGCTGGATATATGGAGTGTAATGTGGGTTTGCAGGACTTAAGCAGAGCAGTGGAAGATAAGGGGTCTTGAAGATGTCTCATCCACAGGATCACCATGAGTTGGGATTGACTTGAGGGCAATTAACAATGAACAATAAAAGCAGTCCCACTCAGTCAGTGAGATTTACCTGTGTGTTCGCTCAACATTCAATGGGCCTTACTAGATTAACCAACTGGATTTAGGCCAATATATTGTGCATTATTCCAGGTGGAGATTCAAAGCATAGCTCAGATGAAGTTAAGGTTTAGTTAGCTAGGGGCTTGCATTTGACTTTATGTAAAGAGCAATGGGATTGCTGCTAAGTACTTGAAAGCTATTCTGGTTTCTCTTAAGATTGTATGTACCAGGAGGAAGGTGGGGGCATAAATAAATAGAATACTACTACGACTACTACTACTACTACTACTTTTGCAAAAGAAGTTGTCTTTATTTATTTTTGAAAAGATGTTATAAAAAGACCATAAATAAACCTCAAGTAGCTCAAGATTTTTCACATTTAGAATAAATTGTATCCCTCCCTTCTTACATCATGGAATCCCCAGGGTGCCACATGTAGATTTCCCATTTAGGACTTACATCCAAAGATAGAACAGTGTTAGTGCTGCTTTGCTTTTGCAAGATGGATGCCTCAGAAGTCCTCCAACCATCATACCTTCAGAGTAATCATAGAGTTGGAAGAGACCACAAGGGCCATCCAGTCCAATCCCCTGCCATACAGGAATTTTCAATCAAAGCACCCTGGACAGATGGCCATCCAGTCTCTGTTTAAAGACCATTAAAGGAGGAAACTCTGCCAACAGTGTCTCCTTCTTTAATGGTCTTTAAACAAAGGCTGGATGGCCATCTGTCCAGGGTGCTTTGATTGGGAATCCACTGTCAAACAGCTCTTTCTATCTGAAAGTTCCTCCAAAAGTTTAAGTGGAGTCTCTTTTTCTGTTGCTTGCATCCATTGTTCCGGGTCCTATTCTCTGGAGCAGCAGAAAACAAACTTGCTCCCTCCTCAATATGACACCCTTTCAAATACTTAAAACAGGGCTATCTTATCACCTCTTAACCATATCTTCTCCATGCTAAACATCCCCAGCTGCCTAAGTCTCTCCTCATAGAACATGGTTTCCAGACCCTTCACTATTTTACACTCCCTCCTTTGGAAACGCTCCACCTTGTCAGCACCCTTTTTGAATGGTGGTTCTCAGAACTGGACACAGTATTCCAGGTGAGGTCTGACCAAAGCAGAATAGTGTGGCACTATTACTTTCCTTGATCTAGACACCATACCTGTATTGATGCAGTCTAGAATTGCATTGTCTAGCCTACATTTTACTAGCTTGTTCGCAAGAATATAATGGGGAACCTTGTCAAAGGCCTTATTGAAATCAAGATATGTTATATTCACAGCATTCCCTTCATCTAATAAACTGGTAATTTTATTTAAAAAAAAGAGGGAGAGAAAGAAATCAGATTAGACTTGTTTTTGGGAAACCCATGTTGACTTTTTGTGATTATGGCATTCCCTTCTAAATGTTCACCGACTCTCTGTTTAATGATCTGCTCTAAAATCTTTCCTGGTAGGAAGCATCTCCTCCCTGGAAGAGAAACATAAACAAGATAAGAGGTCTGGCTTGTCCATTGCCATCTGGATTAATCCCATACACATTCACCAGCTTTTATTGGGTGACTTCATCCCCAAGCTTCCACCAGCTTCTGCCCATTAGTATCATCAGTTCTGAGTCTGAGTCTGGAAGGGGGCTTCCACCTTCTGCTGAATGCTTAGCCCCAATCACAATGTCTCTCAACTTTGACCTCAACCATAGCCTGGGCATACCCATATACCTACATTCACTCAATCACATTCTCCATCTCACATTTTCACACAAGTACACTCTGGGAGACATCCATAAAGGATAATATGCACTGGCTGCATCCATTCTATCAAGTTATCTCCTTTTACTCACAGACATGCCCCCGCTTCAATCCACAAGTATCCACCAAGCTTCTGTCATCTGACTTCTGCTGGTTCTATCGACTGACATCAGCCAGATTCTGGTCAAGGAACTCAATTGGCTTTGGATCCCCAAACTCACCACCTACTTAGCAAGTCCACCTGCTTTTGTTAGTGAATTCACTTTCTCATGATCGTCTCCCTTCCATCTGCCAGTTGACCTCTTCCGCTTACCATCCATCCTGGTCTGTGGGCTGGACTACTCTGAAGCCTGCCAGGTGAGCAAGCCCCCTTTAGCCATTGCAATGTCACAAAGACCCAGGAGTAAGAGCTATCAATGTAGCATGAGCCTCAGAGATTGGCTGAGCATTAGTCATATCAACAATCCTTCAAAATCAGGGGTTTTATCCTCTCAGTTTGTTATGAACAAACAGGCAGTATGAACACAGTCCAGAATAAATAGGGAAAGTCATAATTGCACAGATTTCAAAAAGACACTGACATTGCTAGAGGAGACCCCCAATGTCATCACACCTTTTAGGGTAACACTTCCCCCTATTTATGTATTTCCTTCTCTCTCTACATGTGACTTTCTGGAGTGTGAAATACTCCTGTTTCTATGGGGGCTTTTCACTAGTGAAGTTAGTCATAGTGCATGCAAGAATGAATAAATTCAAAAGTTTTCTTACTGCTAGTTGGAAATACTAGAGTTTTTGCATATTTTAATGATTTTTGGCACAAATCAACTTTTCAAATGGAAAGCAGTGCCTATACTAATTTGCATACAAAATATTGAGTTTTGCATGATTTCCTCCCTACAAAAGTCTCAAAGTGTGGAAAATGTCACAGTTGACCATTTTCTTGATGCCTCCTAGGTTTTGAGAGGTCTCTCCTAGGTTTTGAGACAGACTTTCTCATTCACACCAGTTGTGAGATTTGGAATGAATCATAGAGTTGGAAGAGACAAGGGCCACCCAGTCCAACCCCCTTCCATGGAAACACTAGTCTCCAAACCTTCATGAAGTCTCTCCACAGGCTCTCCCGAAGTTGTCCTCTATGTTTATGGGGTGATGGAAAGTATGATGCAGGGTATGTGATTTTCTCTTCTTGTGAGCCATGCTGGTGGAGATTCTGGAAGTCCAGCTGTGCTTTTGTGTTTATTCTTAAATGTTTCTGAACATCTCAGGAACTCCACAGGACTTTTCCAATCATTAGTTGTTGACCATAATGGAATTTTCTTGTCAGGGGAGATTTCTTCTTTTTCAGAGTATATATGACCTTTCAGGGAAAATTACCAAGGTGCCTTGGAAATCAATAATCTTCACAATGTTATGGTATTGAATTCAACACCTTTTTTTTCCATTAAAGATGGATGCTATGCCATCCCTGGTCTCCTTTTGTTTGTGACATCAATGCAGACTTAGCTGTGAAGATCAATCTTGACAAATTTGAAGGAAGGCTGTTTTTCTTAAATAAAAATAAAAATAAAAATGTCTGAGTTAAAACTGTAGTGTTTCCTTATCAATGTGCCCTTTTGTTTTAAAATGGAACTCTTTAACAGAATGTCAGAGATGCTTTAGTTTTTAAAAGCAACAAATGGAGACAATAGGAATTATTGACCAAAATTTGACCAGGCTTCTACATGACATTGTATAATGCTTTGTAGCTTTGAGCTGTTTAATTAAA
>NC_056522.1:59828270-59869607 GCF_019175285.1 Sceloporus undulatus
ACAAACAGAAGAGCTGACAAGGCAAAATTCTTTGTGTGTACATGTGTGTAAAGGCAAGACAATGGCAGGGCTTTAGAAGAGATTTGTTTTGTTTAGTTATGACTCCATCAGATCACCAGGGGCAACTTTATCTTCTCTATCTTCTGTTAATAAGAGCACTGAAAGGATGGAGATTTCATCTTCAACAGAAAGGTGAGCAAGAAGCTAAAATGTTTGCACTGTTTTAAAAACTACTGAGACTTTTAGCAATGGTCGATAATAGCTTGCAAAAATGTAATGTGGTGGTGACTGAAGCGGAAGACAGGCAATCCATGGGGGAGGGAAAAAGTTCAACCAACTTTCACAAGACCTGACAAAATGTCTCACAAGACTGAATACAAACAGAAGAGCTGACAAGGCAAAATTCTTTGTGTGTACATGTGTGTAAAGGCAAGACAATGGCAGGGCTTTAGAAGAGATTTGTTTTGTTTAGTTATGACTCCATCAGATCACCAGGGGCAACTTTATCTTCTCTATCTTCTGTTAATAAGAGCACTGAAAGGATGGAGATTTCATCTTCAACAGAAAGGTGAGCAAGAAGCTAAAATGTTTGCACTGTTTTAAAAACTACTGAGACTTTTAGCAATGGTCGATAATAGCTTGCAAAAATGTAATGTGGTGGTGACTGAAGCGGAAGACAGGCAATCCATGGGGGAGGGAAAAAGTTCAACCAACTTTCACAAGACCTGACAAAATGTCTCACAAGACTGAATAAAAATAAATGCAGAAAACCTATTGGTCTGGAAAACTCACCATTAATGTTGTCATTTTCCCATAGGAGAATGAAAAGGCTAATCTCTTTGGATTTATTTAGCCCTTTCATTAGGTCATATTAGAGATCGTGTTCATTTTGTGTATGGCTAATTCACAGTTACACTGGATAAGATAAAAGCCAAAACCAGTAAAACAACAAATGTTCATATTTCAGAATATAGGCTGGCTTCTCCCTTTTGCAGGAGTCCCCCCCCCCCCCCCCCGGAGGGATTTACGTCTGGTACTAGTGACTATGATGGAGGTCAGCTTCTGATGTTGATATTTTTTTATTCAGCAGGTATTGCTCCTTTTCTATTTCTGTGACTATTTTACACTGCCTCCTGTGCTTACTTTTTTTTTGGAAGTAAATGCCACAGAAACCCAAAGACTTTTATCCAACAAAGCCATTTCTACTGGGATACCACTAGCAGTTCCAGTATTAAACACTACTTCTACAGTTATTGTGTATCAGAAGGCCATATTTATTCTGAGAGAGAAAGAAAGAGGATACAGGTATGCTCTTTCCCAAATTACTGTTTCACAGGCTGCATCCACACTGCAGAAATAATCCAGTTTGACACCACTTTAACTGTCATGGCTCCATGCTATGGAATTCTGGGAACTGTTGTTTGTTGTGGAGCTCTGGTGACACAACAAACTACAATTCCCAGAATTCCATATCATGAGGCCATGGCAGTTTGTGTCAAACTGGATTATTTCTGCAGTGCAGATGCTGCCTTAGGCGGGTTACAGACCGCCCGTTTGGGGCGGCCTGCACCCGCCCCTTTCCCCGGTGTATCGGGGCCTCAGCTGCCAGACTAGCAACCTCCGAGGCCCTGATCCGCCACTTTGCAGGCTGCGGGGAAGCAGCAAAAGGTCGCTTCCCCGCAGCCTGGAAAGGTGTGTCCTTGGGGCTTTCTCCCTTGCGTTGCTGGGCACAGCCATCTGAAGGCTGCACCCAGCGATGCAAAGCAGGAAGGAGCTCTGAAACGGAGCTCCTTCCGGGGTTGTGCAAAGGGTGCACTATGCGCCGCGGCGCGGCCTCAATACGTCACAACCGTGCTGCCTCATTTGGAGGTGGTGCGCTCGTGACGTATTGATGGCGGCGGCCGTGTGGAATGGCCGCTACCATTTTGTGCACATGGAGCGCGTACTAGGGTTAGGGGTGTGTGGAAGCACCGTCCCTTCCTAACCCTAGTATGCGCTCGTAGCGTACTTATATGCCGGTCTGTAACCCGCCTTAGTCTCATTTAAAAGGTAACATTAATCTACCCAATATAGTCAAGAGCCAAGTTTGCCTGCTGATTCTCACACCTCATTTCACTGTGTTCATTGGCGATTGTGGACCTCTGGAAAGACTACTCAGGGGATGCAAGCGACTCTAGGAGAGAAGAGGAGGAGAAGAATGACCTTGCACCAACTTCTTTATGGTTGCAGTCTTAAACCCAATCAATCCTCATTGAGCTCACTGGGAAATGCTTTTGAATAGACAGGTATAGGATTGCTTTGTCAGATATCTGCTCTTTGATCCATGGCACAATACACAGGAGGGTATGAAATAATTCATTTAACCAACACACACACACACACACACACACACACGATTGGTGTGGGTACTGTATCTTTCCAGGAATTATAGCGAATGTTATTCATCTGAGCAGTTCTGAAAAAGCAATCTTAAGTGTGTTATCAGAGGTGACATCAGGTCAGGACTTTTGTGTGGAAGCCCAAAGACCAGTAGTGTTCCCTAAACACAGTTATCATCTAAAGCAGTGCTTCTCAGGCTATCTGATATGGGAAAGTGGCAATTTTTTCTCAGTGTGTCAGAGATCAGTAGAATATTTGTGCCCAAAGTAAGTAGCACTGATCTAATGAAAACGTCTGTCCCATAAGACTGGGAAGTCCAAAGTAGACATGGTAAATTTCAATTTTCCTGAGTCCTCTTGAATGCCAGGAACAATGAAGCAATTTTTTGTCTTATAGCTTTGAAACATTTAGGAATTCTTTCCCCCTTGTCATGATGGGAAACTGCACAGCTTTTCTACAAAAGCTGCTCAATTTGACAGTTTTCCAGATTTCAGAAGAAATCCATTTTTTTTGCATCAAAATTATGGAGTTTGCACAAAAAATGCCATTTGTATTTAAAAAACAGCAATTTTGCACAACATAAATTATGTGCATAAAACAACAAACGTGCACATTAAAACCATGTGCCCCCCCTTTTTGCATGATGTTGGGTATTGCACAAGATTTTTTCTGTATGATTTTTGCTAGATTTCTGTTTTTGTGTAGAAATCAGCAATCTGGAAGAAAAACACATGAATAGTGAAAATATTGTGATCATAGTTTTTTACTGGACAATTGCAGTTTCTTAAACTTTTGCTTAGTTTTCAAAACATGCACAGTTTATGGTGGGCAAAGTTGCAGGAAGTTTGATATGCTATTTTTTCTTGGGTAAATCTCTCAAGAGGTTGGGAACTCCAAACTCAACACTAGTCTGGAAACTGATGAATTCCCAGCCCAAAGCCTACAGTCTTCTAACTGCCTTCACTGTATGACTTGCTAGACTGATTGGTATGCCAGAACACAAGCAAGGATGCCTTGCAGTTATTACCCAAAGTCATAATATCAAACTCTGACAATGTTGCCAACCATGCAACTGCATTACATAAAACAAAACAGAACAAAACAATTGCTCAAGTAGCCATTGAGCTTCAAGGACTGAGCTAGATATTACAAGAAACACAGATTGAGCTATCAGCACAACTTTGCATGTTTTCACTTGTCTGGGAAGGGTTTCATTTATGGTTTTTGGGTAAAAGTAACTCCAAAATTGCACTATTTTTAAAAAGGGTAGTAGTATTGGGGGATTGGTGGGAGTGCTGGTCTGGTTCAGGGCCCCCAAACGTAGGGCCCAGGGGATGCACACCCCGCACACTTGTGTTAGATTTTACCAGAAGAGAGCTGGATCAGGTTTCAGTTTCATTGGACAATTGCCTATGCCACAACTAAATCCTGGAGGTGGCAAAGTGGTTGCATCTTCTGCTCATCTTGCTTTCCTCCTTTTAGCGCTCATAAATCCTGGGACCAGAAAGAAAATGGAAGGGTTGACTTTCAACAGGACACCAAGAAAGAGGTTGACTCACTCAAGCAGAGACCCACTAAGGGCTTCAAAAGCTGGCGCTAGTACTGTACCAGAATACGGAGAGAATCTCCTTACATGAGCCTGTCCACATTTTAAGATCTTCACCCACACTCAGTCTCATCACCTCCATAAGCTTGGTGAAGATATTAAAGAGGGCCTTCTTGATGGCTGCTCTCAGGCTGCGGAACTTCCCTCAATAGTAGGCTGCCCCCTCTGTGGTGTCTGTCTGCCAGCAGGAAAAGACCTTTCTATCCAGATAGGCCTTTTCTATTACCTTACTACTCTCTGGAAGGTTCTTTACTGGGTAGGGTGGGGAGTGGGATTGTACTCCCCTTCCTTTTGTTACATTGTTTAAATAGTTTATAACCCTTTAATTAAGTGCCTGCTGTTAATATTATAGCTCGTTTGTTTTTGAACTCTTTGTCAATGTCATATCTGATTTTAGCTGCATTTTGTTTTAATTCATATCATAATGTCACCTTGGGCTCTACAATGAGAACAACATAGGGAATAAAATAAAATGGTCTTTTATAACACTGTAAGGAACACTCTTTCAGCCTTAGAAGAAGGCAATGGCAACCCCCTCTGAGCAAAATCTCATCAAGAAAACCCCAAGATAGGTTCCCGTAAGTTAGAAATTATTCGACAACAACATGCAGATATGCAAAAAAATTAGTCATGTTACCTGTTGAAATAACATCTGTAATACAGCTATGTGAGAGGCCCTGGCATGTCCCCAAATATAGCTAGGAAGTAGCATTAATTTTAAATCCATGAGCTGAAATAGGTTCCTCTACATGTCAATGCCATAAGCAGCTCAGCCTATAAACAACTTAGAGGGCATGCACATTGTCGAACTGAATTGCCTTTGAAAAAGAAAGCAATCACATCTTGGAAAACACACTTTAAACATTCATTTGATTTAAAATACAATGCCCTATCTGACTTGGAAAAAATGTATGTATATTAATTCTTTTGAGAAAGTAATAATTTGCTTCAAGCAGTACCAACTGCCAGCAAGGAGGTTGCTCTGTCCCCTTTATAGACAGTACTTTTGAATACGCCTGGCTTTTCATGGTTTGTCTGAAAGAACATGCTGTTTGACTTGGTAACTGTGTCTCACTGTGTCATTTTTAAAATGAGGGTTTTTTTTAAATGTGATTTTTCATCCTCTGTTTATTTAGTGGCCATATTAAGCATTCGTTTCCCCCTGTCTTCCCACAGTTGGAAATTTGTGCCTTTGGTAATAAAATAAGCAGCTTGTCAGGAGGAGCGGGAGCATACAAGTGGCAGACAAGTGTTTTTCTTAGAATACTGTCACCCTTCCTGTTTATTTCTGGAACTTCCAAATCTACAGGAAGTATGGCAATTATAAAGCTGCGAGGAAATGCCTGAGTTATGTAGAAACTTGATGAGGAATGTTATGAGAGTCTGGCTAGCCAGTAAAGGCATTTTCAAGATTTTTTATATTTATTTTTGGAAATCTCTGCTGACTGATATACAATACAGGCAATGACATGTGAAAACCCGCATTTTCTCCCAGGGATTTGGTGGGGAGGCAGTGGGAATGTTTTCTGGGATTGCACTAGATTTTTCCCCCCAGGCAAATAATAGGCAGCTTTTAAAAATACTGTTCAGCAAATTCAGAGTCCTGTTTATCACAGAAAATATTGTAGCATTACCATTTTACATTTTGAAGTGTCTGCTTCAGCTTTCTCAGGTGCCTACTTAAAAGGCTGTAGTTTGCTTTCTGAAATCCCATGAGCCAAATTCTCCTTACAGCAAGATCCTGCTAATAGAAGCAGAAGAGGATTTGCTGATTTCCCCTTTTCCCTGCAATCCACTTCTGTCTCCTGTATGCAGAGGAAAGGGAGAATCAACAAATGTTACTTTCCCAGTTCACCTAGAGGGAGCCTGTATTGGAGCAAAGGCTCTTCCACAAGGCTCACTAAGAGCCTTGCAGACCAGCATCAAAGACCAGCATTGGGGCAGAGTGGGAGCATTGCATCCACACAATGCATGCCCCGACTCCACCTTTCTGTGGTGCAAAAAGGAGCCACTTTTTGCAGTTCCTCTTTGTGCCCTGGAAAGGCCAGATTGGAGCCACAGCATATAGTTGCTGCAGCCTCAATCTGGTGTTGAAAGGGGAGGCTGCAGGCTTTAGGGGCAGTCTGTTTGGACCCTAAATTCCAGAGAAGCAACATGACATTCCAAGCCAGAATGTATGAAATGATAGTTAATTTTTAGTGCTTACAGAGTTATCAAAGAATGACAGTATAGCGTGCTATATTACACTGTTTCTGCTATTCATAAGGCAAACACTTTTGAGATTCACAGAGGCTTGTCTCTAGGGAGAATAATAATGATAATAATAATAATAGCACTTTACATTTCTATACCACTTCATAGAAGTTTATTACATGGGGGAAATTGGGATTTTAAACAGTGATTAACCCGAGAAAATCATGCAATTAAAATGAGATTAAGACAAGAGCCATTATCCTGTGAATAACCAGGGAATAACCAGGTGATAAACAGCAAAAAGTCATTCACGGGAAAATCCCATGAATAATTTGCTTCTGTTTCTTGCCTGGTTATTCACAGATCAATGGCACATTAATCACGTTTCACCTCAATGTTGTGTGAAAACCATTAGTGCATTTGCATGACAATAACAGGTTATTCACGGGATTATATCACCGTGAACACGAGGTCGTGTGAAAACCATTAGCACAATTGTGGGATTATCATGGGTTAATTATCATTTATACTTCCAATTGTCTCCTGTGTGATAAACTCCATAGTGAACTAAGCACTCTCTAAGTGGTTCACAATGTGTTAGCCAATTGCCCCCAACAAGCTGGGCATTCATTTTATTTACCTGTGAAAGGATGAAACGTTGAGTCAACCTGGAGTTCTACAGGATCAAACTCACTGCACCACCAGATTTTGCACAATCCCATGGACTGAAGTGGGAAACAGCAACAGATTTATATACAACATCCATCAGTTTAAAACACACAACATCGGTTAAAACAGACATCAGTTTAAAAGAACAAATAAGACAAATACATATGAAAACAATCAATCCATATTTAAAAGTGATAATTTAAATTTGCAATTTAGGATAGGCCTGATAGAAGAGGCTGGTCTTTAATGATGTTTTAAATTTAGACAGTGTATTCACTTGTCAATTCTCTTCTGGCAGGTCATTTCACAATTTAGGGGTTACTGAAGAAAATGTCCTCTGGGTGATGGTTGCCAACCTAGTCCTGGCTGACTGAAGTAATTGCCCCCCCAGAGGACCTGAGTTCTATGAGGCAGATTATATGGGAGGAGATGATCTCATAGGTAACCTAGACCCAAACCATGTAGGGGTTTAAAGATAATAATCAACACTTTGTGCTTTGCTTGGAAATTAATTGACATTTAGAGTGATTTTAATATTGGTGTGACATACATACACTTAGATGTACCAATGACCAGCTTTGAGGTTATCAGCTTGTTCACTGCTATCTTTAAGTCCTCCAGCTCTAGGAAGGGACATAGCTTGTGTAACAGCCAAGGCTGATGGTAAGCACTCCTGGCTGTCACATCTATCTGAGCTGTCATTTGGAGTGACAGATCCAGATACCTTCCCAGGCTATGGAGAGAGTTTTTTGGAGGGGGAGGGGTACAATCCCATCCTGGACTGGTTGATATACCTCCAAACCCTTTGTAAAAACTGCAGATCCTAGAATTTCCATAGGGAACTGGTATGATGATTACAGTGATTTGACATGAAAGCATAAGTGCTGAGGGGCTACCAGTGCTGCAGGAAGGAAATAACATTTCATGGTTTGAAGCCATGACTGGAGAATTAACTGGAAAACTGGTCTACCATGTGCATCTGTTATACAGATCTCAGAAATAACTAGATACAAATAACCAGTTCCTTGTAATTAATTCCTTTCCACAATCACTAAGAACATATAAGGGAATCCTAAAGCACCTGAGCAAAAGAATTTTCTAGCACAAGCTTTTGTCGACTCCAGAAAGCTTATGTTAGAAACTGCCTTTTCTTGGTTAGTCTGAAAAGCACTACAGGATTCTTTTTATGCTGAAACAGATTGAAATGGTTGTATCTCCTAGTCACTACGATTATAATATGAATTATGTTATGACTCTGATTGAGGAATAACTTGACTTCTTTTGAAGAGCAATGCTTTTATACTCACAGGGGTCTGGCCTCACTAAATGGTGAAGGAGGAGTATTGTCACCATATTCTTTTTCTTAGGCAGCAAAATGTTTTGGGATGCCCCCTGGGGGCATGATGGGCAAAAAGGCCACCATTGCTCATGTCAATGCCTGGAAATAGTCTGTCAGAGGAAAAGGCAGGTACTTATTCTTTCAAATGAAATGAGCAAGTGGACCTCTTCTCTGCTGGATATGATAGGCATGATAAAGCTACTACTTTCATAGATTTAGCTGTACACATGGCTGGTCCAAGACAGTGGACTACTTGAGATGGAACACTAAAGGGCGCTCTTATCACCACATGAATTAGATGGCTCACCATCTGCCATCCCTGGCAGTAAAAATGCGATCACAACAAAATAAATCAGTAATACTTGTTTTTTTCATGTTATTTAAAATGTACTGCCTGAGATATCTATCTTACTTTCACTAACAGTATGGCCAGCACTGGCTGGACAGCAACTGATAATTCAACTCTATATATCTGCATAAGTGATAGATATGTGAAGATACTAGATCAGTTACTTAGGCCCAGAATAGATGGGCTAAATGAAGTGATTTCCAGCTGCTTTTGAAGCATGCTGATTAAACAATACACACCTCCAAAGTGCTGAAGCCATGCTCTGGTTCTTAGGACCAGAGCAAACAGGAGCAGGTATATATAATCTGACTCCTGGCAGTGCCAGTCAGCCCCTATGTTCATAACCAGCTTTGGAAGCAGGCCATGTGGACAGCAGGGTTCCAACTTCTGATCAGAGTGAAATCGAGTCATTATTTTGTGCCCATCTGTTCCACTGCTTTGTTAAGAATATTTAACTTGGGGATGAAGCAGATGGCCAGTTTGGGGACGAAGCAGAAGGCCAGCCCTGATCAGTGCATGACCATGGTGATCAGATATCAATGGTCCTGAGGCCAGTCACTGCTGTGGCCTCGAATGGGCCACTGGCAAGGAACACCTTTTTCATCAGGTTGGCTTCTGGCTGCTCCAGGGGCATGTGTCATGTGCATGTCCTGCCCCTGAAACAGCCAGAAGCCGCTCTATCTTGCCCATGTGTTTCAGGCCTAAGTAGCATCTCCTGGCCTAATCTCCCAATCTTTACTAGGCAGTAGCTACTGCAAGGTACAGAGGACTGTTCTCTACTCAATTGGTGTGCGGAATACTGATGTTTCCATTCTTCCCTCCAGCAATCTCCATGTGACAATCAGAAGCAATGTCTCAGTTCCTCCTTACAGTGGAGATCACTGGCAGGAGTGGGGTGGATAGGTCAGGGGAACAAACCTCTGTCACTTGCAGCAGCAACTGCCTGGAAAAGCAGGATTGAGGGGAAGTTTATGATTGTGACAATAATGCCCTGTTCATGAATATGTACAGACTGCAAATACAAACAATAATGGATGAGTAACTTTAGGTTATGCATTTATAACTGCGATAGTGAATTTCAGCCAATGTCTGGGTCTTTCTGTCTCATATGAACCACCTATCTCCTGTTCCATATATGATAATTACTTTTTGAAAAATGAACCACCCAAGGTTTCCTTTCTCAATGGGAATTTCTTCATCAACCATTTTCCTTTCTTTGAGAAAAACAAACACAGGCATGATGGAAGTAGACAAATAGAATATAAGTAAGGCCTGAGAAGTATACATGAGTGTTTTGTCTGAATGATTCCCACGGGGGGGGGGGGGGGGAGGGAATAATACTGAGCAAAATATAAATTTCTGATATTTTTTTTTAAAGGAACAAATTGTTCCATGCCAAACAGTTGTTTTTGCAATACATCTTGCTTTCCCATACACAGAAAATGCAGGTGGCATTTCATCACATAGGCTATTAACTAGGAAATGGAAAATATTTGAGTGCCAGCAATAATTAGGAAAATATAATTATCAATCAAGAATGCCAGGAAATTAAAAAAAAGACTTATTTTTTGCCTTTTGGGGGGATTGTAATAGTAAAAAGAGACAGTAAAGTCCCATTCTCTGAAACACGAACAAAAAGACTTTTAGGTTTGTTGGGGTGTGAAACAAATTACAGTAGAGTTGTGGAGGTACGGCAACAAAAATATAGCTTTACTCTGCAGAGTCAAAAATAGTCAAAGCAAAAAACATAGCAATATGTCTAGGTATAAACAAACTTAACAAAAGATGCAAAACAAACATGTAATAGCTACTTGCATATCAGCATACAAACCACAGTATGGATAGCACTACAACTCCCACCAGCTTGGAAAGCACACAGCATACTCCCAATCACTAAGCAGATTTACAGCAGTTGTAGTCTGCTGATTGACTATCACAGTCACCTGGCCTGACTGGCTAATTGCTCTACTAATTTACAATGCAGGCTTACCTAACAAGGTTACACCTGCTATTTACACACCTGATCACAACTTACAATGCAAACTGGCATACCCTGACAAGGTTTGATGGAGAATCATAATCAGTATCTTAGCTCCAACCTTTCCATCCCCTTACATACCAAACTGATAAAAAGCTAATTCTTTTTCAAAAGTAAACTGCTAAGAAAGCTCCCTTTTATTATTAGGCTCTTTTATATCACCTTGCTGGAGCTGGTTGAAGACAAATGTGAAAACTGGCAGCTGGGCCCCTTTCCTATTGCACAATTATAGCACTATAATTCCATTTTAACTTCCATCCCATGGTCATATCCTGTGGAATCCTGGAATCTGTAGTTTATGTTGGGGTGTTTAGAATTCTCAGCCAGAGAGTTCTAGTGCCTCACACAACTATAAATCCTAGAATGTTGTGGGATGTAGCGATGGTAGTTAAAATAAGATCAATGTGCCAATAATTGTATACTGTGAAAAGGATCCTGTGTTCTAGTCTCCTTAAGGAACAGAATGGGGCCTAAATACCCTAAAGGCACCAGATCCTATCTGATCTTGGAAGCTAAGCAGAGTCAGTCTGGATTAGTGCTTGATGGGAGACTACTGACAAATACTAGGTGTTGTGGACTACATTTCAGAGGAAGAAACTGGCAAAACCACTCTCGTTGCCTAAGAAAATCTATGAAATTCTTGGGGTTGTTGTAAGTTGATAGGTGACTTGAAAACACATACTCGCACTCGCATACACACATTTATACACATACTGACATGCACAACATGAAAACAAACTAATGTTACATAGTGTTATTACTGTTATTGCTGCTGCTACGATTACTGCTACTTTTATACCTTGGTCTTCCTCAGGTGCATGGCCCTGGATTGTCTTACAAAACAGGAATACACAGATCCATGATTAAAATACAATGAAGCAATTCAGTGAGTCAAGCCAATGGAGGCTGGTGGGTCAATGGGGTGGTGAGCCTGCTTTGGGTTTCAATCTGAATTTGAAAGGTAGGTCCTGAAAATGTTTCAGCATTTTGTGGAGCCCATTTAAAGTTTAGACAAAAACCCAAAGGGGATTCTCCACCCCACTAATTCTGAAGCTACTAGTCTCTGCTGAAAGGAAGCACAAGGACCAACTATAGTTGAGTCTGTGTCATGCAGGAGTACACAACTAAAGCACTCCTGAAAGAAGACTATCTAAATTCTGTTCCGAGGCTTCCAAAAGAAGGAAAGACTGCCACCTTCTTAGGCATTCTATTGCACCACTGAACAGCTCTAATAGTCAAAATTTTCCTCCTAATGTTCCAGTGGAATATTTTTTTCTTTTATTTGGAGCAAGCCCCCAGCATATCCTTGGGTCACCCAGAGCTCCCCATGACAAAAATAAATGTTGGCCTAAAAGGGGGGGGGGGCACTCACACCCTCAGGGGCTTCCACAGGATGGCCTTATCCATTTAACACTATTTCCTTTCTCTATCTTTTACAGGTCTGATATGGCATTTTAAACAACAACAACAAACAAACAAAAACAAAAGGGAGAGTAAGCTTCTAGGTATGAACTGGATGCACTGGGCTGCTTTGCAGAAAAGCTTACATCAAATAAAATGTGTTTGTCATTAAAGTAACACAAGTCTCCTTTTTTTGTTGTAAAAAATTAACATGGCTATCTACCTAGTAATTTTTACAAACAAAAATAAAAGTGGATCATTGAGTTGGGCCAGAGTTGTACATTTCCCAAGTCAGCCACTAGTTTTACTAGATAGCATAACAGGCTTTGAAGCAAGAATGAACTAATGAGATGCCATTATGTAATAATCTCTTTAAATCTCATGCAATTTCCCCCAATGATAGACAGGCAGTCCATTTTATAATTGCTCTTGATGTGCATCATGATAATAGGCTGTATATGATCTGACAATTTATAATGTGCTGTTTGCCTGAAGCTTTTCAAATGTGCATGTAGATAAGTTCTTAATCCATTACAGTATTACCAAATAGCTCTGACACTTTCCATTACATTAATTAATTAATTAAGCTGATATAAAAAATAAAAATGGGCTGCTTGCAACTACTTTTTTAGTTCTTGTTGGTAGCAGGACACAATTTTAAGAAAGCAAAAGTATGGATCTTTGGGAAATAGCTGTTTTATTCCTAGATTAGTTGAACTGATTAATTAATTAGTTAAATTCAGTTGAATTAAATTTTTTAAAAAGCTTATTAATTATTAATTTAGCATGTGAATACATTCTCACAAACATTTCTCAGGATAACACTGTATAAAACAATTTATACTACTAGGCCTTCTTGAGTCTTGTATAAAGAAAAAGGTAGAATATAAACTGAATAAATAAAAATATGTAAAAATAATACTGCGTGGAGACATTTTCAGCATTATACATCTAGGCTACAGGTAATTAAGAGTTACCCTTTTAACTTAAATTATTGGGACCTTATCACATGAGGCCAATAAAGAGGCAAGACAACAGGATAATAGCGCATTTGATTCTCTCCTCCTGCATGATGTTGATGGGATATAGGAGGGATATAAATTGAATAAATATATAAAATATATTAAAATATTACTGTGTGGAGATTTTTTCCACAGTATACACTTGGGCTAAAGGTAATGAAAAGTTAGCTGTTCTTAACGTAAATTCCCAGGACCTTATCATATGAGGCCAATAAAGTGGCAGGATAACAAAAATAATAGTGCATTTGATTCAGCCCTCCTCCATGCCATCAGTTCTGTCCTGTCAGTATAGCATAAGAGACCATTGTGAAAGTGGTTCTTTTTACTTACAGAAATACTCAGGTAATGACCTCCTTTAATGCTTCTGTCATGTATGATTTCCAGTGTGAAAGTTCAATAGTGCTTTCCTGCTGAGTTTGATTGGTTAGTGGGGATGGATTGGGTAAAGAAATGGTACTGATCAGAGGAGATCCAGACTCTGTTGCTGCAATGCACTCTTTCCACCCTCTCTCATTTCCATCAGTGCCAAAGCTCCACTATCTTTAATGTGGGCAAAGGCTGAGTGAGCTGGGGCCCCTTCCCTTCCTCCTCTTCCACCCCAAAGCTTCCCAAAGTTGCTCTGCTCTTGCCTGCCCCTCACAAGCAGTATTCTTGACCACCTGGCTTTCCTGAGAAATGGTGGGGAGAGGGAGCAGAGATGACAAAGGCAATATTTACTCCCTGTGTGTGCAACAGGGTTTGGGCACTAACAGGCACTCTAATCTTGCATTGGGTCTGAAGGTGCAGAAGATAAGGCTGTAATCTTGATTACATAAAGGAAATACAATTCTAGTGACAGAGGGGCTCATGCAATAGGGCCCTTTTGCTTTGTGGATTGTGTTCTTTTTCACGGAGAGTTTTAGTAATATTATACTTTCTGGGAGCTTCCTTGGGTCCCACTTTGTGAGAAAGGCAACATACAAATGAAACAAAAAACAAACAAACAAACAAACAAACCTCAACTTGTGCTGCATTTTTGGTCCCATAAGAAGGCACTCTAATTAAAAGTCTCCCTCCTTTCTTAATCAAGTCAATAATAATAATAATAATAATAATAATAATAATAATCAGGAACAGATGTTCATGTGTGGCCTAATGCAAGAGGAATTGACTACCACACACCATGGAAACTCTGTTGCCTGTTCTATGGTTCCCAATTGCTGCTGGAGCCTACCTACTGTTAAGACTGTAGGTAGGAGCAAGAGCCATCACTTTTTTAACCAGCTTCAAAATGGAGTTGAAAACCATCCTGTTCAGAGAAGCCTTCCCAGGCATTGCATAATTGTCGCTTACTATTTGATGTTCTTGTGGTGCCTGTTTATTGAACCATTTCCTGTATTGCTATGTACTGTATATGCTTTATCCTACTTGAGAGTATGTATTTTCCCTGGAAAATGATTAACCATCCATTATGAAGCCTCGCCCTCCCTTCAGTCCATCTCCCTTGGTCCAGGCCTTGGAGGTAGAGAGGAACTGCTGGACCTCTTACCCTTTCCCTCCACCACCCCCCTTCTCCTTCTGTGTCTTGTCTTTTTAGATTGTAAGCCCGAGGGCAGGGAATCGTCTAACTAAAAGATTGTATGTACAGCGCTGTGTAAATTTACAGCGCTTCATAAATAAAGGTTAATAATAATAATAATAAGACTGTCTCATTGCTCATAGGGACAGGCAGTGAAAAGAAGTGGGAGCACATCTCCAAAGCTATCATGGGTTGCAAACTTTTCTGTTGGCTCTTTCTGTCTCTATCAGCAGTCTGTAACAGGCCAAAGTTGTACGGTTTTTGTTAGCTGGCAACAGCAGCAGCTGGTCTCTTTTATATCAAGACAATAGTTGTGATTCTACTCCAGGTTTCAGCCTGAACTTTAAAGGAACTATGTACAGTTCTGAGCCCTATTCCCCTCCCCTCAAATAGGTTTAGTACTTTGGATAGCTCCCTTGCTATCTGGATTATGACACAGCTTCAATGCCTCCCTGACATAGCAGATGCCGTTTGCCACTACACTGGTACCCCGGGATACGAACGCGCCGCGATACGAAATTTCCGGGTTACGAAAAAAAAAATATTAATTAATTATTTCCGGGTTACGAAGGTTTACCCGGGTTACGAAAAAACGCTGGCGCTTTTTAAAATGGAGCCGCGGCGGAGCCGCGGCTTTTCCCCATTAGCGCCTATGGGGATTCGGCTAACGAAAAACTTCCGGGTTACGAAAATGGCGCCGGAACGAATTAATTTCGTAACCCGGGGGACGAGTGTAACTGGCAAACTCATTTGTGAATAGGATTCAGGATTTTGATTCAAGGTTAAAATCATGCCTGCTACCTTTGTTTGTAATCTATATAAATGAATTATACAATCTATGTGAAAAGATTGTTAGGGTACAGTTAAACTTAATAAATCTAACTTCACTAAAAAAGAAAACAAACAAACAAACAAACAAACAAAAACCCTACACAATTGTTTTAATTTACCATATAATTAGTTATTATTAAAAGTATAATTGCAAACCAGCTAATGTAAAAAAAGTATATTCCATGGTAATATATGAAAGTAAAACCAAGTAATTGGTTCAAATCTGAACAGATTGTATAGCTATCCTATGTCAGGATGTTACAAACCATCATAAAATAGGAGTATAAATGCTCAGTTTGTGGGAAGCTTTCCAAATTCACCCCTTTGAATTTCAGATTCAGGAGTTCTGCACTACCTGGTCTAATTTGCAATGTGGAGAGATTATGGATTTTTTTTAGTGTGCCATTTTGTACATCTGCACTTTGCTTTGGCTTTACAGTTCCTTCAATTTATTCAAATCTTCCCCTTTGCTATAACAGCCATCTTCAATCTGGATCCCTCCAGATGTGTTCAACTACAAATCACATCACCCCCAGCCAATGTCAAGCACTACAAGCCACCATCTGTTTTGTCAGTGTCTGCCTACTGTTTCCCTTGACTTTGCCAAAGCTTTTTGCTGCACACCAAGAAGACTGATGGGTCTGAAGCTGAGCTGGAGGAGGTTAGCCAAAGTATTGATGATAAGAAATAATAATTCATGTTAAAATTCCCAAAACATGGCACAGTTATGACTTTTGTACAGTTACCGTGGCTTACCCAGTGTCCTGAATCTATTCTTGCTTCCACATGTTATTAGTAGATGGAAAAAGCAACAATGTGCCCCTGGAGTATTCTGGCCCCAAATCCCACCCACCCCAATTTGCCCCTTACCTGCTCTTTTTCTGCAGGTTTTGGCTTTTGCAGTGAACAATGGGTGAGAGGCACCCAGCCATGCTATTGATGCTGGAGGGGCTCTTTCTGACCTCAGAGTGACTCACACTTCCAGCAATGATACTGGGCAGTTTGCAGGGACCATGAGTGAAAAGGCAGCCACCACTGTCACTGAAAAGCTGAAAACCAACAGCAAAAGGTGAGTTATTTAAATGCAGGTTAGGGAGGAAGCCCCAAATCATGTGTGAGTATCATGAAGACTGTTCAGACGTGATTCAGGGTTTTGGCCCTGCATCAAATAAATAGGATGCAGTGAGCACAGGGGGAATTCAGGGGAAATCACCCATATAGAAAAACCCTGTTACTTTATCCAGACTGGTGCTTTATCAATGTGCTCCTGTATCTTGGTCAAACCTCAGGCAATGATAACTCTGATAAAAGTAGATGATATCAAGACTACCTTGTTTGGGCTGTTGTATCTCCTTCTATATGGGATGGTCATCCTCTTCCACCAAGTGCGCAGCTTTGGGAGGGATGCACATGGCGTGGTGAAGGAGGAAGGGGACACCAGCCAGATCAGCTGAATGAACCCTGGCAATCAATGGGGTGCCAGATATCGCAGCCAGATCACCCTCACATCCTAACTAACCACTGTAAAGAACTGAAAGAACTATATAACCCCACCCAACTCCTTGAAAATTTAGAGCAAGAAAGATTTTCATCTTTCTGGATTCTATTACAGTCTACCCCACTGCCACAACTGCACAAATATTCTTTCTAACTTGAGATTTTTATAGCACTCTGTACTGCATCTGAAGAAGTGGATTTATATCCACAAAAGTGGTAAAAATATAACACAGTTTGTCTTAAAGGTGCTACCGCATTCCCCTTTTCTCCTCCCCTCCCCTCCTTTTTATCCTTCACTTCTGTTAATGTTCATACAGGCCTCATTCTTCATTAGTATACATTTAGCTGGATCTGCTTTGGATCTGCATGTGTGTGTAAAAGTCTTCTATTCTGCATAAAATCTTATTGCTTATTCAGGCAAATTCTAATAAATCTACAGTATACTTCAAAAGATTTTACAAAGGATTCACAGTTTGAGTGCAGATACCAAAAAACAGCATTAAATTGAATTTGGTGAAACCTAATATGCAGTGGAAACGTGTTGAATTTGGCTAGATTTCAGGCAGTTTGTTCAGGAAATGATTTTTGTTTAAGGAAACAATTCCTCTATAGAATAAGTGCATGGCCCACTGAGTAATTAAAAAATAGTGAGCAGAGATCATGAAATTTGATAATTAAATAGGTTGTAAGCAGACAGATGAAAGAAAATGAAATCCATACTGTTTCTAATAATCTCTCCTGCTGCTGTTGCTATTTGCAGTTGCAGATGTTTATCTTGAGAACAGACAACACCTTAAGGGACATATTACTACATTACTAGGAAACTGGGCAAAAGGGAGAAGTTCAAAAGGAATTTGGACATTCCGGTCTTGTACTGGCAAGTGTGAAAATGTGTCAAAACATTATTATTAAAAAGAAGATCAAAAGTTCAGATATTTCACAAAGCACTTGTTAGTCTATTGCTTGGATGGGCATGCTGTGGCTCCCAGAGCGTTTTTGTAGCTCCCAAGGGATCAAAAATGTTTGCAAAAATGTGCCCTCTAGGCATTTTTGACAGGTTTTTTAGCCCTCCATGGTCCATTTTAGGCCTGAGAGAAGTTGGTTTTTAAAGTAAGCAAATAGAAGTGATTGGCAATCACAGTTGTTAAAAAAGGCCTAGAACTGCTCAAGGGAGCCTAAAACATGGCAAAAATGGCCCCACACCCCAGAGGGCATTTGAGGACTTTTAAAAATTGTGATAGGGGTACTATCCTGCAAGATCTCCAGGGGAGATAATATGGATCTCTAGCCTCACATAGTTGTTCACCTCTGGTCTACAAGGCGATGAAAAAAAATTAGTCCTCGCCTTCCTGTCTTTCTGTTTGGCAATTAAAACCATTAAACATTAAAATATCCAAATTCAAGGAGAGTTTGAGAGGAACAAGTTAAAATGCCTTTTCCACCTATAAAACTTGATTAGAAAAGAAATAGGTTGAGGGTTTCTATTCATTCTTTTTAAAAGGAAAGTATTATGATATAGGGCTTTAGTGAACTAGCCCATAGATATTCTTTAAATATAGAGAGGATTTCTGACCAATAGTTCTTGTCTCTGCTTAGGGATGAAAAGAATAATAGAAAATATTTGAAAAATGGTACAAATTGTGTTTCTTGAGAAAAGAAAACCCTGATAAGGAAAACTGATGAGAGTCTTTGCAGTTCAGGACTTATTCTGCACAACATTCACATGTGGGTTTTTGGCTTAGAAAACAGCATTTCCTGTGCAAAAATATTGTGCACACATTTTGTGTGGAAGTCCCAAAAGACTTTTCCACAGCAGGAAAAAAATGCCCCAATTAGTTGTTGTTTCTTTTGAGAACAAAATTAGCAAAGAATTATAGCTATCTTTTTGCCAGTTGATCAACTCCATTCCCTCTATGGGGACATTACACAAGGGCTACATTTGGTGAGCATAATGCACTACTAGATTGGCAAAAATTGTCTACGTAAGATATGCATCATGCTGTAAGCTTAGGAACTTGTGGCCTGCAAATGTTGCTGAACACCAGTTCCCAAGAATCTTAGCCAGCCCAGGCAGTAGTGAGAAACCACGGGAGTCGTTATTTATCAACCTCTAGGTGGGTAGAGGTTTCCCTTTTCTGCTTCATACCAGCCCTCTAGCTTATCTGGGCATGCTAGGATGATATCAGTAGCATGTCTGATATCTATTGCAGGAATCAGGTTTGGGAAGGCTGGCTAGCTGAGCTTCTCTGCTCTGCCCTTTTGAGAAGTCTTAGGCCCCATTCACACTATGAAAATAATCCAGGATGAATCTGGGTGGAAACCTTGTTGTTTATACATGTCCTGAATGCACTTAACACACTCTTAGAGGGGGGTGGGTTGGCAAAAAATCCAACCTGGGATATTTGATACTGGTTTTCTCCTGAGTTTTCCTGAAAGATCTGAATTGATCCACATCTTTGGCACTGTGAATAAGGTTCTGAATCAATTTGGATTGCTCTGTATTGTTCAAGGGAATGAAGGCAGCTCCATTTTATCTGGAAATGATGGCATGTGTGAATAACAAAGGGGTTACAATGACTTGAAGTGATTCACGAACTCAAAACAAAATGGGAACAACAAATCCGATATGCATCAGCATGTCAATATGCATCCCCTCAGGACCAAAAAAAAAAAAAAAAAAAAAAGGGGGGGGTGAGGGATGACCCCCACCTCACCCCAGTAAAGCCAACCAGATATAATCCAGAGGTTGTTGGGGGGGGGGGAGAGAATATGACCTTCATATAACAGCAGAGACTGCTTGTTCATTTCACTGCTTCCCTAACACTAAAGAGACCTTACGATAAAGAAGAATGTGGAGGCCCACTGTTGGACCACACTAAGCTGACTGGCATGCCAAAACATCCACAACATAATATGGTAAGTAAAACCCATACATGTGTGTATATACACATGTGTAAAAAAAGGCTTTCATTCACCAGAGGTATATCAAGCTTGAGTGGAATAATCTTTATATACTCTTCAATATTTCACAGATGAAAACTGGGAGACATATGGCCAAGTAACATCACAGTGCGGAGATAGCAAAGTTTAATAATGAGGAACAACACACAAGCTAGGAGTGGCTGTGGCAGTTTGGTTTTGCCTGAGCCTACTGGGAAGGGCTCTATACTCACCACCACCACCAACAACAAAAATTGTATAGTAGAGACTATGTGCATCTTCCTATCAGTTACTGTGGGCTAAGTGATAGTAAAATGCCAGTAAAATGTCAGGGAAGTGCACATGTATGAAAGCCTGACACGTTTCTCAAACAGCAGGGAATCATCCTCCCACCTCTAGTGTCCTTGAATCATTTCCAGAGCAGCAATTTCCTATGAACAGAAACTTTGAATTCAAAGGAAATTGCTGCTCCATGAATGATTCAAGGACACTAAAAGCAAGAGGACAATTCTCTGACATTTGAGAGGCACATCAGGTTTTCATACACACATGATTCTCTGACATTTTATAAGTGTTTTACCATCACTTACCCCATGGTAAGTGCTAGTATGAACATTTTCATTGAAACCTCATCTGCAGCCATTCCTACATCAGAATTGGGGATTTTATGTAAGGAGGAGCAAGCAGCCAGCTAGAACAGGTTCCAACATACCTCTCTTCTTTTCTGGGTCAAAAGTAGGAAGTAGGCTGAGATTGACTTTTCTTTTTTCTTTTTTACTTTTTGGACTATGTCTCCAACAACTGCTAATAGCCATGTTGGCTTGGGGCTTCTGGGATACACAGTCTAAAAAAGTTAGATTTCTAAATTGTAGAAGTGGGCCAGAAAGAAGATTGTTCACAGTTGTTTGTGTACATGACTTGGTATGCCACAGAGAGATGATTCACTGTACTAGATTTATCTTCCCTCACCAATGAGGTTGCTGCCTTATTTAATCCCAGAGCCTGACTCAGTTGTCCCTTTACCATCTGCAGCCCTTGTTTCAAGGGAAAAGCCTAACAAGAAGATGAATGAATGCAGTTGCAGGGGGAGTGGTTTGATTCATAATCTATTTCTCCTTTGCTCTGTAAGAAATAAAATAGATCATAAGAAACACAACCTGCCTAGATGCTGAAAGCTGGAGTGTCTCAGCGGTGCTGAAAATAGTCAGTAACAGATTTAATATGATAAGCACAGATGGGATGAAAGTTACTGCTGCTTTATTTTGGGTTTTTAAAAATGCATTTTGAGTTTTTAAAAATAGTGCTGACGTGAGGCACTGCCCCCAGGATCACCACATTATTTGTAACATGCATGTTGATGGAACATTTTGGGTCTTGAGGACAAGTAGTTGAACATCACAGGTGTGTGGTGACAAGCATACCAGTTTGGATGACTTGTGCTCTAGTTTGCTACTATTCATTAACTTCTCATGTTGCAAGGCAGAAGCAGGAACCATTTCCTCATTCTAATTATTTATGACAATGTGGTGTGGTGATTTAGGGCTATTTCATCCTATGAAATTATAGCCATATAATTCCACTTTCACTGGCATGTCTGCATTCTGTATTACCTTGGGATATGTAGTTTGGTAAGGCAATAATGTATATTCCACACACTTTCATGCCACCAACCTCTGAAGATGCCAGGCACAGATGCAAGCAAAATATCAGGAATAAATTCTTCCAGAATGTGGCCACATAGCCTGAAAAAAACCACAGAAAACTATGGATGCTGTCCATGAAAGCCTTCGGCTCCACTCTGGAAAGAATATTATAAGGAAAACAGCTTTGTAGCATATGGGCATAAAATATTGAGATGCTACAATGCAGTATCACAATAAAAAAAAGAGAATGTGATGGGAACTTTCTTTTGTTTTAATGAGGAAAGCCATTTCCATACATATCTTTCTTTATCTCTCGTACCCTGTCTCCATCATCAATATGCTTTAAAAAAATTCTTCCACTGAATCATCAGGCCAGATAACAATAATTTCTAACACATTCACTTGGTACTACATGGCCTCAACAAAATAATCATCAGGCTCTTTCTTGCAGTGTCACTGTTGGATACAAAACTCAACACAGGTGACAATTTAGTACTAGACTGTAGATTACATGACCCTCCAAATATTGTTGAACTGCAAATTTTGCAGTCCTAGCCAACATAGCCCACCATGTGGGATGCTATGAATTAGAGTCCCTTGTAGTCTACAAGGCCAGATGATTATCCCCACCAGAAAGAGCAGAGGATTTAATAGGGCTGACTTAAGATAGCTACTTGCTGGAGGCAAAGAATAAAATGGTGCTTCCTCCCATTACATATACAAAAAGTCAACTAGAGTAACAGTTGCATTTTTTGCACTGGTGATGGGACAGCATCTTCTTCCACACCTGAAGGGAAAACTCTCATTCAAGAGATAAATCTAGAACACATGCGGTTACCTCCCAGTATCTTTGTCTTGAGACAGCCTCTTAATTCTGTCTGAAAGTATTGTACAGGCCCTGGCTTTTAGCCTGTTACATTAGTTATTCAGGATATAATGGCAAAACAAGTATTGTACGGCAAATTTTACAGCGGTATACTAAGTTTGTATGGAAGCTGTTTGGTAAAAGAGAAGTCCCAGGATTTCTTGGGCTACTGTCAGCTCTTCTACACCACAGAAATTAAGCAGTTTGAAAATAATTTAACTGAAGGCTTCATCTGGTAGAATCCTGGGATTTGTAGTTTGGTGATGTATTTGGCCTTGTCTGTCAGAGAGCTCTGGTGCTTCACCAAACTACAAATCAGATTCTGTAGAATAGTGGTGGCTCTGACATCACGGAGATGGTGAATCTGCATTTCAGTTTGAATTTTAAAGGACTCTCCAGACAGATTCAGAACCTTGACTAGTTCCTTTATATTTCAGCCTAAAATCCAGAGCAGATTCACTGTACCACTGATATTGGATCCAACAGTCACCTCTATGCAAGAGAATTTCCTGTGTGGTATGGGCCTCATCATGAAAATGTCTCTGCTGTTACTGGGATATGTTTCCTGGAAATATTTGAAAGAATGCAGCCCTGGAAGCTAAAAATGGCTTTTTAGAGAAAAGAGAACTGTCTGGATTTAATAAAATGACCATTGTAACAATGCCACAAATGTTATAAAAATGTTGTAACAATGCTACACTTACAAATGTTGAATGCAAAAGAGTTGTACCAAATAGTGGCATATTCTAAATAGGCTCTCTTTTGGAACAGTGTTATAAGCAGGTTGGATGGATTTACCTCATTCCATGTATGATTTTTTTTTTTATAATTCTCCTTGCCTCCTGTTCCTCTTGCTTTGAAACAGTATAGCTGACCCTCCCAAATAAAGATGGATGTGACTTCTTTTAATTCAGCCTGAAGGCCTAGGATGCGGGAGAAACTTTGAGTTAAATTAGAGTCCATAATCTCCTCTGTCCAATAAGCTTATCATCTGAAGATCTGGATACTCTTTAGTGTCATCACAATAGTCAGAATGCAAAAGAAAACACACTAGACACAATACAAGTTTTGGCTGAACAAGAATAAAGATGGCTTTTAATATATCTCTTAGCATGTCATAATCTCAATGGCTCATAGCCTTTACTATGCATATGGCAAATCCCTTTAGTCATTTCACCTCGCACAGTTATACCACTATAATGGATCTTCCGTTATTCAAAAAAATGGCTTCTCCACAAATGCTTCGCCGACAGGAGAGAAGTGGGACACCTCAATGATGTTTTATTTTTTTTTTTTTTTTAAATTTTTTATTTTCGTTTTCAAACAAACACAAAAACATTCATACAACATTATACACATTATACATTGAAGCGTGTAACCTTATATACAAACAACATATTTCACATTGACAAAACAAATAGTTCCTTGAC
This sequence comes from Sceloporus undulatus, assembly GCF_019175285.1. Lineage (NCBI taxonomy): Eukaryota > Metazoa > Chordata > Lepidosauria > Squamata > Phrynosomatidae > Sceloporus > Sceloporus undulatus. The sequence goes on from NC_056522.1 coordinate 59,852,031, forward strand.
ATGACTAAAATAACATTTAACATAAAGGTGCTTCCTATTACTCAGTTAACTTCATCTTTCGATATTAAATTCTTATGTTATGTCTTATTTCCATTTTTCCTTTAAGACATTGATCTCCAAACAAAAAGTGAGTATGAGACTTCCCAAGGAGTAATTCTAAGAAGAGTGTACCTTTACGCTTTCTCATCTCTTTTTGGGGCGTCTCACTATAGTTTAGTTATAATTTTATTTAAATAGACTGTTGCTATGCAAACTCCTCTCTATCTTATACAATATATAAATTTTAAATGACTTTCCATATGTCCCCGCTCCGGTATAGACAGATTGCTCCTTTGTATTTACAATAGAGCTTCTACTTTTAACAAAGTATATTTGTTTCCATAATTCATATATTAAATAAAAACAGTAAAAAGAAAGAGAGGGGAAAAAATCCCTTCTATCACACTAATTAACTTCCAAGGAAGAATATATTCTGCTCCCAGAGCAACTTAGATATGGAAACGCTTATTTAGTCCCATCTCCCAGTGGTGGATGATTTTTAATCAGACTAGCAAAATATTTTGCCATCTTCTCTTAATATAATCCTTAAATGGTAACCATTGTTCTATTGCTTGTTCTTCACTTTTCCCTTTGGTCCAAGAGGTCATTCTATCCAACTCCGCCATTTCGAAAGTTTTCATTAACCATTTCTCTATTGAAGGGGCGGAGTTCTGTTTCCAGAAGCTAGCAAAGACAATTCTTGCACATGTGAATAGGTAGAATAGTAATCTTCGGTATCTCACAGGTGCAGTGTCTTCAAACATCCCTAATAAGCACACTTCCGGGGAGAAAGGTATTGAAATTTTTAACTCTTTCGCAATTATTTCATATACACATATCCAATATTTTTTTGCAATCTCACAGGTCCACCACATGTGGTAGTAAGTTCCTGTGGTTTTTTGACATTTCCAACATATAGGACTAACTTTCTTATAGATCAGAGAAATTTTATGAGGGGAAAGATGCCATCTGTAAACCATTTTGAATACATTTTCTTTCAGGTCCTGATTAGCAGTATATTTTAGCCCCCTGTTCCAGATGTATTCCCAGTTTTTATACAAAATGTTATGGCCTACATTTTGAGCCCATTTGATCATACTATGTTTGATAGGCTCTTCTTCAGTATTCCATGAAAGGATCAGCTCATAAAATTTCGTAATTGCCTTCCTATTCACTTTACTCAATAGTTCTTCCCAGGCTGTTTTTTCTTTTGCTATTCCCACATCTGCCATGTCAAGCTTCCATCTCTCTTTAAGTTGTCTAAATAGGTACCAATGGCAGTTACTCCCTGATTGGTTCAGTTCTTCATGAGTATTAAACACCAAGACTCCTTGCTGGTCTTTTATTAAATCTGAGTATCTAAGCCATTTTTTTTTGGGAATGGCCTCTCTATTAAAGAAGGCTTCATGTGGGGAACAACATTGTAGAATCTGGTTACTGAGTCTGCTTTTCCATCTTTCCCAAACTTGATGTTTTAGAAGTGCGACATGCTATCACACCTTCAGAAACATTTCAGGAACGTTTTGCCCACAGTAAGGCTCTGTGTGATAAGGTCCTAGGATTCCACTTTAGCTGCCACGGCAACAGCCTATGAAAGCCTGTGAAAGCCTGGATCTGTAGTTTGGTAATGCACTAACGCTCTCTGGCTGAGAATTATAAATACTACTTTTTTAACATTAATTTTTTTATTAAACAACTCAAAAATTAAAATTTACAGTCCAACAATTACATTTAGTCTAAGTTATACATTAATGCCATATCTTAGTATCAAACAAATAAAAAAGAAAAAGAAAGGAAAAAAAAAGATATAGGCGGGATACAGACGGGCAGGGGAGGACGTCTTGGAGGTGTATTCAGCTGAATGCGGAGCCTCCAGACGGCCCGCCCCGGGGGCGTGCTTCAGGTGTTGGAGCTTCCACACGGGGGGGCAGTGAAGACGCCTCACCTGGGTCCGTTTCGGACCCGGAGCTTCCATACCACCGCCTCGGAGGACGCTGCAAAAAGAGAAGCAGCTTCAGCACGGGCGGCCCAAACCGCGGCTTTTTTTTTCTTTTGCCGGCTGGCGGATGCGCAGCTGCGCAGCTACAGCGCTAAGCAGCGGCAGAAAGCCTATGTGCGCATTTAAAGCGCCCAAGCCCCTTTAAACTTTCTGTCATCTACGAGGCCATTGAGGCTGGCATCTATGTGCCAGGGAACCCCAGCATCAACATCACAGGCCAGCAGATCGGGCCCCTGATACTGGCTGACTGTGCCTACCCCATTCGGAAGTGGCTCATGACCCCCTTGAAGAGAAAGAGAAGAAAAAAGCAGGGGAGACTGTGAGGGATGCCCTGGCAGATTTTTTTCTGACAAGGAGAATCTGAAGGATGGCTCCTGTGCCATCTGTGATGTCAGAGTGCATTGTACTGTAATAGCATAAGCACATGAATAAATGTATCCCATTATCCACAGTTTGAGTCTGCCTATCATTCCTGATCTGTGTTGTGGGCATGTTTTGCCACGTGCCTGAGGGGGACACACACAAACACACACACACAAAAGGTCTCCTGGCGCCTGTTTTCCTGGGGCAAAAAGATACATCAGCTCCAACTGCCAATTGCCCCTTTGACAATGTATCAATCCCCCTCAAATTCAAGCTTTCCTAATGGCCCATTTGAATATATCAATGGGGCACCCAGAGGACATCTATTGGGGGAGAGATTCAAACTGCTCCTCTGAAAGCTTTCATTGGACTAGGACCACCTTGGCCTAACGGCCCAGAGCTGCAGGTGCCCATATATACCCGTGCGCAACTGTGGAAGACCCCAGGACGGCGATCGACATGGCAGAGCCACGCAGGAGGGTCCCGGTCCGAATCGCTTATTGGACTGATGAGGAGGTCGGGATCCTCCTGGACTCCCTGATGCCACAGGCAGCTGCGAGAAGGGTGATGGCTAGCACCAACAAGCCCAACCGGGGGCATTTTCTCGAGGCATCTCGTGCCCTCCGAAACCAAGGGTTTCAAAGAACGCTGCACCAATGCAGAGTGAAGTTTAAAACTCTGAAGGCAGCGTTCTTTGAAACCCTGGAGGATTTCGGAGAGGCGCCCCCGGTTGACAGGCAGCCACCATTCTTCTCGCGGCTGAAGGACCTGTGGGTCAGGGGAGATCGGCCCAGACCGGAAGATCGCCGTCCTCCAGGTAAGTCAGAGCTCTTGCCATGCCCTGTCCTCCCCTCCTTGACCCTTCCCTTGCCCTCCTGTCCCTCCTGCATGGTGCCAATGCCATCCCTCCTCTTCCCTTCTGCAGGCGTGCGGCCGAGGCGGAGGCGGAGGGAGGGAGGGCACCCTGCCAGGTCGCCCTCTCCACCATCCTCGGGGGACGAGGATGTCCCCGAGGGTGGGCCACAGCCAGGACCAGCTGCTGTGGCCCCTCCGCAGCCAGAGCAGGCTCCTCTGGTGGCAGGTAGGTCCCCAGGGTGAGGGGTGGGGGTTGCCTGCCTGCAGCCCCCACGACACTTGTGCCCTCGTCTGCCATGCCAGCATGGTAACTTGGGCCTTTCCTTCCTCTTTTGCAGGGCTTGAAGTCCTCGCTGCTGTTGCTGCCGCCGAGGAAGAGGAGCCTGGGCCAAGCCGCCGCCTGCCAGGACAGCCAGGGCACTTGGCCCTCGATGCCAGTGCCCTGGATCGTGTCCTCCAAGCCCGGCAGCAAGGTAAGTGTAGAGGTGAACCCAGGGAAGGGAGTGGGGGCACCCAGAAACCCTGCCTGTGGGAGTGGGTGATGGGCTGCACAGGCTGATTCTAACCATCCTCTTTCTTTTCCCCCCACAGAGAACCGGACGGAGAGGAGGTTCGCAGCCTTAGAGGACAAGGTGGACAAGCTGGCGGAGAGAGTGTCCTCCATGGAAGAGACCCTCCAGGAACTCCTCCGCCGGCTGCCCGCCCCACCGCCTCCTCCCCCTCCCTGAAGCAGCTTCCCTCCCCTGCCCCCTCTGCCATCCCCCCTTCACCACCCCCCTTCACCCTCCCCCTTCCCTTTGTATATATTGTATATAGTAAAATATTTTTATTGTTGTTATTGTTGTAAATAAAAAACTTTATTTTTTAAAAAAAATTGTGTGGTTAATTATGCGCAACTGCGGCGGTGTGGCTGTGAGTGTGAATGAGGCGCAACTGTGCAGTCTAAAGCTAGGCAGGAGTGGTGTGAGGTAGCAATCTCCAAACTCTGTCCTCCCAGGCGTTTGGACTTCATGTCCCAGAATCCCAGACCACAGGGCAAGGTGGCTGGGGATTCTGGGAGATGAAGTCCAAACGCCTGGAAGGACAGAGTTTGGAGATTGCTGGTTTGGGGACCAGTGAGCCAGGCATGGTGGGAGGAGAGAACAGGAAGGGTAGAATAGAGTAGATAGGACTGGGAGGGAACACATGCCCTGGGAGGCGAAATGATGTCTTTATGGGACATCATGGGACCTAGTGCCTTGTCAGTGCTCCCTACCTCTTGATCCCAGGCCCTCTCTAGTTGCCCTTTGCCTTTGGGGGCAAGTTTAGAGGGCATCAAAAGGTCTTGGGCACATTCAAGCTCCGGGGTCTCTTTTTTTTCTTTTGCCGCATGAGAGGTGCGCAGCTTCGCAGCTGCAGCGCTAAACAGCGGCGGCAGAAAGCCTATGGGCACATTTAAAGTGCCCAAGCCCCTTTAAAACAATGGTGGTCTCCTGCCAGCTGGTGATCAGCTGGTGTTGGCATCCTTGTCCGCTTGCACTTTGCCAGTGTCAGCAGCATCATAGATGCCTCCTCTCCTTTGGTCCCCGCGCTCCTGCTGAATCTGCAATGCGCAGCCACAGCTGTCTCCGCTGCCACCGCTATCCCCCTGCCATCTCCCCTCACCTCCTTTGTACATATGTCAATATTTACAGTTTTAGCGTTTTTTATTGTTAGGTGAAAATGGCAGAGGAATGTGTGTAGGGGTGCACTTTAAAGTCCAAACTTTCCAAGCAGCGCATGCTTACATGTTGCTCTAGGGTTAGGGTTAGGGTTAGGGTTACGAGGCTTAAAATGCGCCGCAGCTGTGCCTCAGCTTCCACAGCTGCATGGCAGCGGACGTTGCAATTAAAGCCTGACTGCAAACTGCGCATGTTCCAAGACCCCAACTCACTATGCGACGGAGCTTTTAAATGGGCAACTTAAAGTAGCGGCGTAGCAATTCTGGTGTACCGGTTCAGCAGCTCTCATGGCTTCTTCCACCTCTCGATATGTGTCAGCATTCAGGTAGGACTGCTCCAGTTTCTGCAGTTACTCCAGTTTCTGGGACCATATAGCTATAATGTCAGCCGTCTCAGTATGAGACCAAGACGTCCCCCTGCCTTTTTTCGGGGTGCTGGTGGATGGCTGTGCCATCCTGCCTGGTGGCAAAGGGGAGCCGCCACACAGCTGTGCCAGGAGCAGCCAAACTGTGCCCGTTCCCAGGTGAGAATGGGGCAGGAATGTGTGTAGGGGGTCACTTTAAATCCCAAACTTTCCCTTTTCACTTTCTACAACCAAAACATCCGCCGGCAAAAGTTACAACTTCCCGCGGTTCTAGCAACGCATGCGCACAAGTGGCTCTAGGGTTAGGGTTACGAGGCTTAAAATGCGCCGCAGCTGTGCCTCAGCTTCCACAGCTCCATGGCAGCGGACGTTGCAATTAAAGCTTGACTGCAAACCACGCATGTCCCGGGAACCCGACCCATTATGCGACGCAGCTGACACGGAGCTTTTAAACCAGCAACTTATATTTGCGGCGTAGCAATTCTGACGTATCGGTGCAGGGGCTTACAGACGGAGCTGCGCAGGTACGCATCAAACAGAAAAGAAGCGGAAAAAAGCAGCACCTTTTTAATGCCGCTTCTTCCCGCTTGGGGCGTGCGGGGGGCGTGTTCATGACGGCATTCAGGTAAAGCCCGTCTGAAGGCTCTACCTTCATGACGTCATGAGTACATCCCTTTTTGCCCGTCTGTAACCCTAGATACATATTTGTATGCATGTATATACTTCTACATGAATATATACACCTATTTTCCTAGAAATGAAGACAAGCAAGTATGTTAAGGATAGGAACAGTTTCCAGTCTTTCCATATTCCATTCAATCACCATTGTAATATTGTGATTGAGATCTTGCTTATTCCAACCTTTTTTCCAACCCTAACCTCTCTCTCTACTTTCCTTCCATGATTGCCCCTCCCACGTCTTTCTCTTTCCCTAACCTTTCACTCAAACCCCCTCCTTTGCTCCTTAACATCTATCCTTTCTTAACTTTCTTTCTTCTTCCTCCCATCTCCAAAACTCAAAACCTTGCTACAGCATTCAGACCTTGTGCTACGTTCACTCACCTTGTTTTACTTTCTTAACCCTCTAAGTACTACTTTTTAAACTACAAATCCCAGGATACTATAGGATGTTGCCATGGCAACAAAAGTGGAATCAGAGTGCTATAATTATGCAAAAAGACCCCATGTCTCTGTTATCAGGGCTATAATGTGAAATGAGAAATGGAATACTGTACTTGTTTCTTTTTTTAACCACGGTTTGTGTTTGCTTTTTACCACTTGAGATATTATTATTATTTTTTTTTAAAAAAATCCACTTATCAGGTACACATAGCGGATGTTGTGCCAGGTGCACAGATTGATGGGCTCCACGAAGGAGCTAAAACCGAAGGTCAGCTAGATGGCAAACATTAAATTAGATATTAAAACAGATGGTGTGAGCATTTACTATTCCTCCAGGATTGACAAGTGTATTACCAAGTGCTATCTAAAAATGCCAAAGCCTACCATTTGCAATCGACAAAACAAAACAAGGCAATGCCTTTAAACCCGCATTTGTCTTAAAATGAAATATTCATGTTTTGGTGGGTTGTTTTATGAGACCATGAAAACTGTTTCTACAAAGTCAAGTCACAAACTCCCTCGGTGGGGAATGAGTGACAAAGAGGACATGTAAACCTTTCGACTTCCATTATAAATCCAAGAATTTTATGTGCCTCCTTTAAAAATTTCACAGGGTTTCACATCTTCCAGTGTGTCCCTTCTCTCCTGTTGGGACTAATGGACCTTTTTACTGCTCTCTTTATTACCACAGTCCCAGAGGTATTTGCCAAATGAAATGGGAAGTCCTCCTGCTGCCCCATTCATGCTTCTTAACAGCTCCTTTATTTCTCCTATTGACTAGGAAAGGTACCCAAACAGGAAACTCCAATGTGTCTTTTTTATGACCAAAATAAAGGATAAAGGGTGGGAAAAATACATTGTCTCCTAGACAATAACTTGCCAGGAAGAGTGAAAAATAAAACCCTCTCATCTTTGGAGAAGAAAAATGATGACATCGGGCAAAATTTGACTATTTCACAGCACATTTAGCACTAATCCCCCACAGCACCAAGATGATTTTTTTTTGAAAGACACAAATCCTTGCATTGAGTGAATTATTGGATATTTCCTAATCCCAGTGAGGATTCCAGCATGGCTTTAGCAGTAAGTTTAGCACTGCATCTAAGGTCAGGGCTAGTGGTTGCATTTAATATGCATGTTCTGCTGTGTGCCTTCAAGTCATTTCCCAATTAAGATGACCCTAAGAGAAACCTATCATGTTTTTTTTTTCTTGGCAAGATTTATTCAGATGGGGTTTGCCATTGCCTTCCTCGGAGACAGAGGAAATGTGACTTACTCAAGGTCCCCCAGTGAGTTCCTATGGTTGAGCCGGGATTTGAACCCTGGTCGCCCAAAGTCCTAATCCAACATTCAAACCACACTCAAACCACTACACCACACTACTTCTCTAGCATACAATCTTCATTTAAAAAATGGCATGGGACTTTTAATTCTTTTAAAAAATCATTAATGTTTCAATATTATAGTTCAGTTTAACTGCATTTAAAAAAATGATAACCTTTTAAAAACCTATAGTTGTTTTTATTTGTATCTGTTTTAATCTGGTGAATCATCTTGAGTCTCAGTTCTGGAAAACAGGAATGATACTAAATAAATAAATACATAAATAAGTAAGTAAATAAATCATGCCTCCATATTCTATATTCACTGTGAGAAAAGCATACCCTAGTAGCAAAGCGTATTTAGAGAATTTTTGTCCCATCTGGACAAAAGCACATATATGAAAAGCATGAGTGAATGGCTGAAACTTGGGGGAATTCTCCAAATTCCTTCTTACAAAATCTCCAAGGTCCTGCCTTGTCTTGTTGGAGAATAAAACATTGCCTCCTTTCCCCATCCTCCTTGGGGAAACCTGGGAGGATGTTGTTTTCTTTGCGGATCTGGCTGCAAAAAGATATCTAGGTGATGCCTGACCTCTTCCCACCATTCCCAAGCCACTAGATGTTCAAGGGGAAGTGTACTAGCAACAAAACAGTAGATTATCTACATAGGAGGCGGTGCATGAAGGGGATGCTGAATACCTTATTCTCCAATAACTTTTAAAAGATGTACAGAGGCATAATGTTTGCCTATGCCAATGACAGGATTCTATCTATAATTTACAACTCTTCAAATGACAATATTGTATAATGCCCATAGCTCTAGTTCAGAATGCAACCAAACTTGACCCTGGAGGATTAAATTCCCTGTCCTGATGCATTAAATTAAGAAGATCTCTTAACATGTGAAGATGTTGAGTATGTTATAAAAAAAGAAAAAGAAAAAGAGAACAATCCTGTGGGGCAAAATCTGTCCATGCTGGGATGATCCAGAATTTAAGAATAACAAATTACTTGCAGTTAATTCCTCATCTCAATAACAAATGTACAACTACACTATGCTGTTATTTAATGTGGGATGACTTTACTTTGGTGAACATAATTGAAACTGTTCAGTTACTGTCATACTTACAGTGGAGAGGCCTCTGATGGAGCAGGACTATCACATGGTTCAAGGGTACCTTGTGCTTTGTTGGGAATATTAAAGTGACAATGAGGTAGATCTCCTATAAGAGTATATTTTATATCACAAGCTAGTGTCTTGTTGCAGTCATATTTTTTAAAAGTAACTAAAAGTTACATTAGTTACTTTATAAAAAGGAAAGCATTGCATTGCAATGTTTCTGCAGTTTTAGACCTGACTGAGTCTAAATGCTGTCTTCCTCTCTTTCTGGTACCTTCTGCCTTTCCTAGCATCATTGTCTTTTCTAATGGTTCATGCTATCTCATGATGTGGCCAAAATAGGACAGCCTGTCTTTTGTCATTACTTTTGCAAAATAATTCTCTGGTGCTGGCCAGGGTACAAGGTGGAGACAGCTTTTCTTCCCAAGGGGGTTGTCTGCATGGGCCAACAGGCCTGGGTTCCTCTCAGCCTTTCATTGTTCTTTTCGAATGACATAAGTGAAAACCATATCAAGCTTGATCCAGCCAGAATGGATGTAGATCCAGTGGATCTGGCCTGATCCTGGAGCAAAAAGGCCTGAACCCTGGTCAAATTGATCCGCCATTTGCTGTAGAATTTCTTGGAAACTCAGCAGCAAATACTGGCTGTCCTGATGGCCTTGCACACCCCTTACTTTCAACACTGGTGCTGCATGTGAGTAGACCTGTTCATAATTACATCTTGATCTGATGCAGAAATGGGCTACCTGGTCATTTGATTGTAGCCAGGCACTCTGTTTTCATGTCAGATGTGGTGATGGGAAGTTCTACCTGTGTGCAGCACCAATGATGGAAGTAAGGGCCTGCAGCGGTCCTGAATCTGTGGCATGGGGATGGGCAGGTATAACACTTGCCTGTCTCTGTGCCAGCCCAGAAAGTGATCTGGTTTGAACCCCGGGCCAGGAAAGCATGGGCTCAAGCTGTGCTTTCCTGGCCTGTCTGCTCAGCCTTTATGTTTCTTCTCTCTTTTCTTCTCTGTTTCCTAAAAAGAAAAAGAGAAGGAATAAAAGAACTCTCCACTGTATTTGTCTTCTTCTGTTGTGGAGGTAATGTAGTCGGTACAGAAAGCCTTTGAATTCATGCATCTTCCTTGATATACCATGACCCAACTACAGAATTTCTTTTTCTCCTTCTATTCTCATAGGACCACCAAAGCTAGAAGAGTAATGCCCCTAGAGGTTTCTGTTATTTTCTGGTCTAGACAAAGATGCCTGCAATGGGTACAACTTCTCCTGTACAGAACTTGGCAGTAGCATGCAAGGAGATAAGAATAAATGTAAGACATTACATAAATCTAAGAAATTTCTGTAGTTCTCAGATGTGGAAAAATGTTTGGTGCTTGCATACCTTTCGCACATAAAAGAAAATCACATTATAATTATTTTTTCCGGAATGCAGAAAATGTGCAAAACTAATATGAATGTTCTGAAATGCTGCCAGTTTTGGGTGGTGGTTTGTTTTACCTGACATAACTGCCAAGTATTTATGGATGTTAAGAAGACTGACAGTCAAGTCCCAGCAATTATTGTAGAGAAAGTATTTGATTGGGAATAAAAGGGGTGACAAAAATATCTCATTTTAATCAAAAACATTAACATTAACAAACTTTTACTCTCTCTCTCTGTGTGGGTGTATGTGTGCGTAATAATTTTTTATTTGACAGTTGTCTTATAAGTGGGCTTATTCCAGTTATTAACTGGACAATATTCCATCATGCACTACCCAAGAGTTATTAACTGTCTTGTTTGTACTGACTCTTTCTTTAATTGTGGCAGATTCTGGTTTTAGATCTGACACAATAACTCAAGGATTCAAGTGTGGTCCAAAAACAATGTTTTTCATGGTCACAACCAACATTTAGAATAGCCATCTCCTATCTCGGGTATTCTAGATATATAGTTCCCTAGCTTTTGAATCCAAGCATTAGGTTGAAGTCTGAGGGGAAAAACTTACACGTGCGCGTGCGCGCGCGCACACACACACACAGAAAAAATGTTTCCTCAAGGGAGTTCCAAATTGCATGAAATTTTACATTTCCCGGCAGAGCTTGGCAAGACTCTTATCTAGTGATATATTTAAATATTTTACTCCAAGTCTTAAGTCAAGTCTCAAGTCTCTGTCTTCAAGTCTCAAGTTGATTCTCAAGTCCTTGGAAAATACTTTTTAGTCATGTCTCAAGTCCAGCTGGGAAATGGACCACCATTATCTATATTTTGCAAACCACCTGGGACCTTGATATTTGAGGGACTGCTTCTCCCTGTAAGTGCCTGCCTGAGAACTGAAATTTACTCGGAGAAGTTTCCATCTCTGGGTACCACCAGTCAGGTCAATATACTCTGTAAAGATGTGGGACAGAGCTTTCTCAGATATTGTACTTCAATGATGGAACATCTTCCATTTGGAGGCCTGACTGGTGCCAAAAGTAGTTCCACTTGTGTGTATATATATGCCTTCAGATATGGTGAACCCATGAATTTTATAGGGTTTGTCAGGCAAGGTATAGTCAGAGTTGGTTTGCCAGTTCCTCCCTCAAAAATATCACCTACAGCACCTGGCATTCATTGGCAGTTTCCCATCCAAGTACTAACCAGAGCTGACCCTGTTCATTTTCCAAGATCAGATGGAATCTAGTGCCTTTAGGGTATTATGTTTCATTTAGGCATCAGATAAAAGTATGGATGTTTACTAATGCCTTTGGTGTCAGTGATTTGTCTCATAATGCCCATGCACATAGTTTTAAAACTCTCTTAATCTTTTAAGTCTGTTTTAACTTGTTAATCATATCTAATACATTTTCAGTGTACTTAAATTATGCAGCCCACAGGCTGTACTTTAGGCCCAATCCTGTAACAGGGATATAATCGTCTTGTGGAGGTGACAAGGTGTTCTACTCAGTACACCAGTGCCACCTGCCAGTGGTTTCTCCTGCATCTTGACCTTTCTCAGTGCACATTCTAATATGGGAGTGTGCACAGGCACTACAAATTCAACATTGGACTTTTCCTCTCCATTTCAGAATTGAACTGAACTAGTTCACAGGCACCTAAATAACTGAAAAGGAAATGAACTGAAGTTCATTGAATATTGTAAATTCCTATGCAACCCTGAAAAAGAGTACAGTGGGAACTGTCACATAACATTATGTCTGATTATGGTTCACTCTGTTCCGGAGGGCTTATAAATCCAGCTGTGCCCATGTGGGGAAGTGAGTAGGAGTTTTTAAGAGATGACCTTTCAGATGCACACCAAATGGTTATTAGCTGAAAACAGCAGCAGCAACAAATCCTTATCTCCCTTGATCTGCTGTACGTTTATTTTTTAAAAGTGATATCTGCCACCAAGTGGAAACCTTTATCATTTCACCAGTGCTTAGAGACAATTTTGAATAATGATCTCTATATTAAGTATACTACTAGGATCATTAAACAAATTGCAACAAATATTACCAATGCAGTGAACAACCAGGAGAGTTTGAGTTAGATTTTTCTCCTTACATTTATTGGAGGTATTCTTTTCAAGCATGTGCAATCTGTAGATCTACCAGTGGGGCAGTTCATTTTTATCCCTCTATATTAGGGATATGGAGAAATCTGTTAGGTCTGCTTTCTCTCACCAACCAAATCCAACAGGTACACAGCTGGGCCCTGCATAGAGAAGACTATGGTTGCATCTGCACTGCAGAAATAATGTAACTGGATACCACTTTAACTGCTGTGGTTCAATGCTTTGGGATTTGTAGTTTTGTGAGACATTTAGCCTTCTCTGTCAGAGAGCTCTAGTGCCACAACAAACTGCAAATCCCAGAATTCCACAGCATTGAACTGTGCCGGTTAAAATGTTGTTATTTCTGCAGTGAAGATGCAGCCTTTGTGATACCTTCCTGCTTCATAGGAGTTAAAGATGAGGGCTAGCATCCTCTTAGTCTATTATGATGTCATACATTAGATTTAGGACCTCATAATTGCTTTCTATTTATATTTATGATCACGGTACCATTGCCATGATAATCAGTCCCCCTGAAATCCACATTAAAATTCAACCAGCCACATTGAAGGGCAGAGTTTTGTGGTGTTGGCAAGAGGGCCACTGAAGGTTAATGAACCCAGCTCAGTACCACCAGCAAACTGCAGTGCATACAGGCAGGACACTGGCAGGAGGAGGCAGAAAATGTCATCCTTCAGTGCCCCATTTGCCAGCATCACAGTACTCCTTCCCTCATAGAATCATAGAGTTGGAAGAGACCACAGGGACCATCCATTCCAATCCTCTGCCATGCAGGAACTCAGAATCAAAGCATCCCCAACAGATGGCTATCCAGCCTCTGTTTAAAAACAGCCAAAGAAGGAGACTCCACCACACTCTGAGGGAGTATGTGCCCACTGTCAAACAACTCTCACTTAGTGTGGAATGTGGAGATGGAGTATAGCCAATTCATCATAGCTACATTTCTGCTCTTGGTTGAGGAAGTTTTTTGTGTTTTTAAGAAAAAAAGGGAGGAACTAACTCTAGTTCATCACTAACATGGTTGAATTGTAGGGATTAAAATCCAGACTTTTGAGTTAATCACTCAAAACTTTTGCCTGGAGAAACAAATCTGTTAAATTCAATTTCTTCCATGTTCAGATTTTAAAATTATCACACTACCATATCTAATGTGGAGAAATGTGGAAAAAATGGGAAGTTTTTTTTTAAAAAATGTCCACTAGTTCTTATAAATTTACTTTGATGTCATAAAAATGTTCTAGTAAAAAAAGTCAATGAGCCACAATATATATGTTTTTTTATTAAAAAAAATAGAGACATAGGTGAGTTTAGTCATGTGACATGTCTGAAAAGAAGCTGCATTCACACTTGCTTTTAAAAAAGTGGAGAGGAGAAAAGAAGAACCTATGCCAATAGTTCTCAGGTTTAATAGCATGTGTATGTTAAAGGAAACTAGGTAGACTTCAGAGAAATTAAATACAGTACACATGTTCTAGCCCATGGATCATGCTCTTGTTTTTAGCAAAATCATGGTCTTACTTGTAATCTTCTCAAGACAGTTGCTATGGACTGAGTGTATCCACACTGCAGAAATAATGCAATTTGACACCACTTTAACTGCCATTGTTCAGTGCTATAGAATTCTGGGAATTGTAGTTGTGTGAGACATTTAGCTGTCTCTATCAGAGAGTTCTGATGCCACAACAAACTACAAATCCCAAGATTCCATAGGATAGACCCATATGGCAGTTAAAGTAGTGTCAACCTGGATTATTTCTACAGTGTGGGTACAGCCTTTAAGTGTTGTAGTTCTATTCTATGGGATCCTGGGATCTGTAGTATTATGAAGTCTTTAGCCTTCTCTGCAAAGAATGCTGGTGTCTCAGAAGACTACAAATTCCAGAATTCTGTAGGATGGAGCCACGGCAGTTAAAGTGGTACCAAACTGCAATATTTCTACAGGGTACAGTAACAAAAGATATGTGGCATCACATTAGGCAAAGTGAAATAGAAACTTCAATTCCCAGCCCTTCAGTCACGACAAATGGTTAGTTATTATGTTATTATCATTGTACTTCACATCGCCAGAGAGATGGCTAGAGCTCTTTGTGAGATTTATTTATTTATTTTTGGTCTCAGACACCAAAATAACGAATGAGCATGATCTCTTATACAGTGGTATGGCTGCCATTTTTTGCTCTACCTCTGGCAGCAAAATATGCCTGCGCAAGCTCCACATTCTAGTCCTGAATTGACCACTTATTTCAGGATGTGAACCGCCAGGGTAGACTTATGTTTTCAATGTGTACACAGGGTTAGAGTAGAAGTCTCTTTCTAAGACTTTTTTTAAAAAAATTGAATGAGTAGAAGGGACAAGAAAAAAATGTTTTCCTTGGTATGATGAAGAGATGCTGTTCCTTGCAGAGATGTGCTATATTAGCTATTTTATAAAATTGGACTGGAGGCCAAGACAGCAGTTTTATGTGGAACCTCAAATTAAAATAGAATGACACATATATACACTTCTAAAATTCGTCTGTTGCATCTTGATGTTAACATCCACTTAGCTTGGAAGAGTTTTAAAGTATAATCTGTTTTATCCCAATTGCTTGAACTCTTACACTGGCCTTCATCTCCCTCCTCCCCCTTTTAGCTGTGATGATTTCTTTTTCAAAAAGAAGAAGAGTGACATAAAGAGTTGATGGAACATATAAATAACATTAAAATGAGGAAAAATCCTGGATAATGTTTTTATTTTTTATTTAAAAAATCGTTATGAGGTGGACTAAGGTGATTTGACAAATATGTCATTTCAGCATAAAAATGACTTGGAAGGAAGCTGATTCTTAAGCAGAAGATTTTGCCCTACCAGCCTCAAAAACATTCCAATTTAAAGTAATGCAAGCAAAATAATTCATTACTCATGTCAAAATACCTTGGGTGCCTAAGTGTGCCTTCAAAAAAAGGAGAAGATTTTCTACAACACATTTCTTCATGAATTATGCATTAAAGGCCCAGGGAAGATATTGTGTACAACATATTTCTTGCCAAGTACTGCTTCACTTTAAATGTTTTAAAACTTTAGAGAGATCTAATATTACAAATAAGAAGAGAGCAGTGACTGACCTCAAGAAGGACAGTATTTTGTGTACTCCATCCCATATGTAACTGGGGGGAGGGCACCTTGGTTGGGGTTATGCAGTAAACACAACCAGCAATTTATATCAGAATTATTTGGGTTGAAGCAGGGTGATCCTACTACTTATGCAGATGGGGCACTACTCACAACCCCTCACAGCCTTCCAGTGTGTGCTTAGATCTTGCAAAGAAGGGATTTGTTTTTCACAGTGCACAGAGTTGGCATAGTTCTGGTGTCCTTGGTTCCGCCTATGGTGCCAGACCTCAACTTCTATCCTACCAACCCCTGTGGGTATCAGCCACTGCTGGGTTCAAGATTTCCAATTATTTGCTAGTGATTAGCACTTATCAATAGTATTTACATTTATATAGTGCTTCATACTTCATACATACCCGCTTTGATCTGCAAAGGAAAAGCGGGCTATAAATAAGCAGTTTATTATTATTTATTATTATTATACTGAATATACAGTCTCTAAGCAGTTTACAACATGTAAGCCAATTGCCCCCAAGCTGGATACTCATTTTATCGACCTAGGAAAGCATGGAAGGCTGAGTCGACCTTAGAGCTCCTCAAGATTGAATTCACAATGTTGTGGATGCAGTACTGGCACTCACCCACTGCGCCACTTACACTCCAGAAAATAATTCCTTGCTTGTGTACCCACTTGCCTGCCTATTTACTTACCTCCCTACCTACGTATCTACTACAAAACAAAAATGATCTCATTACTTATTGGGGAAATCAGGTTAATATATTTTTTAAGAATATAGCTGTTGTCCGAGTTTCCTACTCCATGGATTAATTGCTCTTGCAGATTGAACTGGGAATGTGTGCATCAGATGTTTTTATGCAAAAGTTTGTTAATCACTTGCAGCCAATTTGTAATGGATAAATGTAGTGTGTAGAATTTTTATTTTATATAGAATGAACATCTCTTTGTCCTACGTTCTAGAAATGTAGGTGAACGCTTACCATAACTGGACAAAAATTTAGTAGCTCCATCAAGGGTCACTTACATTACCTCCAGAGTTCAGACCTGCCTGTTAGATCATTCCTGATGTTAAAGAAAGAAGGTGGCCTAAGCTATTTGTCACATTAAAATGAGGGGTAGGAATGTTGGACCACAAGTTGCAGAACCCCTAGCCAGCAACCAATGGTAAGATATGCTAGGAATTATACCTACAGAGGGCTGTATGATTCTTGCAGTTGCAGCATATCATTAGGAAGCTTCCAATCAACTTTCACTTATGGTGACCCCCCCTCTCCTAGAATATTCTTGGCACGAGTCATGCAGAGGCGGTTTGCCATTGCTTTCCTCTGACGCTGGGAAAGTGTGACTTGCTTAAGGAAACCACTCAGACCACTATACCACACTAGCTCTCCTGCCACAATTTCCCCAATTAAATATAGGAAAGCATAGGGTCTGATTTTTACAGATATTGCAGCACCAGGAGGAGCAGGTCTAACTTTTTTTCTCTCCTACCATGGTCTTAGTGACTCCTCCCTTGCTACTGTTACTTAAATTGGTAGATTCCCCTCACTGGAGTGGGAAGTAAGGATTCTCCTCAGGGTCTCTTTGACATTGCACATGTATATCGTTATGATTCCACTTTAATGCTCCCTCTGGAATCGTGGGGCTTGTAGTTTGCTGATGTCCTAAAAGTCTCTGTTTGCCTCATTATATTATAAATCCCAGATTCTACAGGATGTTATCATGGCAGTTTAAGTGGAATTAGAGTCCTACAACTGTGTAGTGTGAAGGTGCCCTAAGACCATGGCAAGGGAGGACATGGTTAAATCGCCTCTAATCTGAAGAATCATCACTTGCCACACCAATTATTTGTTAAATAAACAATTGATGGGCTTTTTAAATGATGCATTTAACATCACATCTTGTTTACTCCCAGACAAGCATTTCCAATAGATGCAGACCGTGGGTGTGTACAGTCTGTAGGCAAGACACTGGAATATGGGCTCTATGACTCTGGCCATTATCAGATGAGTCTTGAACTGGGGGACTTCAGCACTG
>NC_056522.1:59870007-59938469 GCF_019175285.1 Sceloporus undulatus
AGCATGTGCGAGGCGGCCGATACGAATCGCCCAATCCTCATGTTGAGCGCTGGTGTGACTATGCATTCTGCACTGAATACACTTCGCGCGAATGCGTGTTGGCCAATTTAAATCCTGCCAATTCGTAGGGGCTCCCAGGTATGATCGTATTGAGCGAAATAACGTTAATTCGAACCGCCCAGTGCTGAAGTCCCCCAGTTCAAGCCTCATCTGATAAGGGCCTGAGTTTCGGAACGTGTGAAAGTTGTTTGTTTGGATAACTAGTGGCAGCATCATATAGCAAGCATATTCTGTTGTTTTATTTTGTGTCAACAAAGACTGGATTGTTAGAAGAACCATTGTATTTCTGGTCTGTTTCATTTTTTTACTTCATTTTTTTCATTGCCCTATCATTGCTTTTCATTCTTGTTAAGGTTTCTCCAACAAGGAGAATGAGATTTTTTTTTTGAACATTATGTTTTTTTTGTTGCTCTTGATAGTGTTGTATTGTCACACAGTACAAAGAAAATTGATATGGCCACTCTTCATCAGATTAAAAATAAATCGTTCAGATAAATACTCTCTCACCACCAAAAATAGGCTAACAGTAAACATGTTTTGAAACTGGGTAATCTCAGCAGAAGCTTTATATCATGTGAGACATATTTAATGTGAAAAGAAGCAAGAATTCTTCTCACATGCAAATGATTTCATTATTGCAGATCAATATTTCAGAATGTTCTGTAGAGTAACACCAGTCTTGCAGCTAAATAATTTTTTTATGTGAGTACTACCTTTTCCCACCTAATATTTTGAAAGAATCAAGGGGATTACCAGAATATTTGTTTGTAAAGCAAGAATCTACATGTGCTTTCAGCAGAATAGTTTTAATCACTAGACTGTCAACTATAATATTTCAACATGTGTATTTCCTCAATGGCAGGAAATTACAGGATCTTAAGGTCTGGGTGTGGGATAGGCTGTGACTGAATATATGAACATTTTAGGTGTGTGCCTCTTGTTACAACATGTGGAAAGTATGCTTATAATGGCTGACCAAAAAATTAAAATAAAATAAATAAAAAATAAAAAGTGAGCCCATCCTGGAATGTTCTTTAACAGATAAACCACATAAACTGTTAACTTTGTTTGCTGTTAATTTGTCAATAGGTATAAATTATGCATAACAGCTTGGAAAATGTAATATAAATGCAGAATGTAATATAAATGTAATATAAATGATTGGATTGTTATTTTTTTACTCTGACTTACTTAAATGACCTAGAAGCAGAAGCCTTACTTTTGCTAAAGCAAGATGGATCTTACCTGAAAGCTGCACCAAGGCACATACACTTCATCTTTGCTAAGTGGTGTTTTGCCCTAAGCAAGAAGTTCCAGTTATAAAGACTGGAAGAGCATGTGATAATTAACGATAAACTGAGATCCCTCTCCCCAGTTCTGCTTCATGGAAATCTGTAGACATAGAGAAATAAAGTGATGTAAGACTTTTCACTTTCCCATTTGTACCCAGTGGCATGTTTTCTCCTAAGTCAGCCTGATTAGATTTAATGGATCTTGCTCCCTGATAAGTCAGTCTAGGAATATAACTGCACCAGATAGTTTCCACATCTCTTTAGCTGTCATTTTTTCCACTCTGTGGAATCCTGGAGTTTGGTGAGATACTTAGGTGGGTGAGATACTTCAAATTCTCTGTAGACTAGAGTTCTCTAGCTGGGAATAATAAGTACAAAAAACTGCAAATCCTAAAATACTACAGGGTGTCTTTCACATTTAAATTATAGCACTTTAATGCCATGATGAGGTACTAGGGCTTTCTGGTGGGTAATCATAAATATCTCACAAAACTACAAATCCCAGGATTACACTGGATGCAGCCAAGGCAGTCAAAGAGGTATCAAAGCGGTATGATTTATGTCTTGTGAAAGTGAGCAGAGGTTGTATGAAAGAGGAATGGAAAGAATATTTGAAAGTGTTTGAAAACTGGTAAAAAGAAATCTCAGGTGTTTAGAACATCTGAGGAGAATAATCCTAGACTGATGAGGTTATTCACAGTTTGAGATTTATTCTATGCAAAATTTGCACATGGTTGTTCTGTACAGAAATCAACATTTTTTGGACTAGAAACAGCATTTTATGTTAACAGCATAATATTAATGCTATTTCCTGTGTAGAAAATGTTGTAATTACTCTGCACAAAATTCACATATGACTGTCCTGAACAGAAGATATGGACCAGAATTCACTAAGGGGCCATTCAGACTACCTTTTACTCCAGTTCAGGAACCGGATTAACCAGAGGAAGTTCATATTGGCCCTGATTTTTCCACAATCAAAATTGAGGCTTTCACAGCCGTTCAGGGGCAAATGCCCCTTGGTGCAGGTCTTTTGAAAGTGGAGTTTAAGCTGTATCTTTTGAAAAAAAATGGGTCCCGGCAAATATGAACTTTGCCCTGTTCATATTTGGCTCAAGTTCAGGGGAGGGCAGAGGGCGGAACATGCCTCCCCTTCATCGGGGTGAAGGAGAAGGAGGAGGAGGAGGAAAGAGCAGGAGGAAGGGTCAAGTTCAGGGGAAGGATTTAATTCAGAGGGAGGGCAGAGAATGGAACATGCCTTCCCTCTCGCAGGCAGCTTTCTCTCTCTTTTTTTGTAATTTTTAATGTTTGACAGACTATGCAAATACTTCTACAGATACATATAGACAGAATGTGTGTGCTTGTGTTACATTTCGCTTTCATTTATTCCTGACATGGCATTGCAAGAGGCTTTAAAAAAATTATTTTCATATATGAATGCTACAATGCAAATGTTACAAATGTTTCTCTTTCAATTTGGCAAATTGATACAGAATGCTTTTGCTACATATGTGTATTCTGGGGTGGCAATCTGAGAGAAAGCAAAGAATGCAGAAATGGCATTCTGAGGTGTTAAATAATAATAATAATAATAATAATAATAATAATAATTATTATTATTATTATTATTAGTGTATATTTTGTTTTGGCAACCATCCTAGGAGAAGGAAAACTCTAATCCCAAAGCCGGGCAGATGGTGCTCGTCTAACCCTGTAAGGTCAACCATCTCAGAGAAGGAAACTCTAATCGAACCTACAACCCAAGGACCTCGCTGCCACTGTCTGTGATTGTCAAGGCCCGAGCAGTCGAACCTCTGGTTTAAAGGGTGAGGCCAGTTCTGTGCATGCTGCGTTCCATCAGAAAAATCCATTGTACAGGCTCGAAGGATACATCCAACATCATCAACGTGCTTGTAGAAAGCACGGATGAGTCCTTCCTGAATCTTCATTCGCGAAGTAAAGCCAAGAGAGAGTATGTGTATGTGAGGCATTCTGGGGTGGCAAAGCAAGAGTATGCAAAGATGGCATTTCTGGGGTGAGGAATTATTATTATTATTATTATTATTATTATTATTATTATTATTATTATTGTGATGGGAAGAGGATGGCATGGGGGGAAGGCAAGGGCTTCAGAGGTAGCATTGGGCTGGAAGCGAAGGGGAGGCTGGAGGCTGACATGTGGAAACCCATGACTTTGGGGGAGTCACACTTTCTCAGCCTCAGGGGAAAGGCAATGGCAAATCTCCTCGGAACCAATCTTGCCAAGAAAACCCCAGTATGGGGTTGTTTTAGGGTTGCCATAATGTGTAATGGCCCAAATACACACAATTTTAAATTTGACAAGTTGACAGAATATGCGCACACTGCTGCCAGTTTTTTTTTTTTTAAAAAAGAGGGGGGGAAAGCACCCAACAATGGTTGTAGGAAACGTCACCTTTGATGAAAGTGGAAGTGAATTTGATTGACAGCAAAGGAGCCTTCATTTTAAACCGGTACCGCAAATGTGAACTTCAGAGGGGTAATTTACCCCGATCAAGGTAAAAGATAGTGAGCACTTGTTTCCAGAGAGATTCGAGAGGGGTAGAACCGTATCTTCCCAGTTCCATCCAGGGAAAATGGGTGAGTGGGAATGGGGCCTAACACAGCTATAAATACATAACTTAAGAGTTGTGTATTTGTGACTGGTTTGTATTTCCTATGCATTCACTGCTTACTGGGCAGCAGCCACTGCTAGTAACATGGTTCTGTTTCTCTATCAGTTGGGAAGCAGCTAACTGATGTTTCCACCCCACTTACTTGAGGGGAAGAGAAACTGTGACCAGGATCCTGATTCTACCTGTTGCAATGGAGATCATTCATGGGAGAGGATGGGACCATCAGTTCAGTTGCTTCCCAAATGACAAGAGAACAGACCCCTGTTGCTCACAGCCATTGCAGCTGGAAAGTGGGGACTGGGAGGGAAGCTTTGCTTGGGTAACAGTGCTTAGATACATAACAGAAGTGTCCACATAGCTAAGTAGATGACTGAGAATTCTTGCCAGTACTTTTTTTCCCATGCACATAAACTGTGAACTTCATTTGCAATGAACTGAAAAAATACTACTACTGGAGGAAATACATAATCATCCAGACTGACAGTTGTTGATGGCCCATCCTCCTTGAATCAATCCTGTCTCTTTGTAAACTCTTCCAAGTGGACATCCATAACTACATTTTGTGGCAGTCAGTTCCACAGTTTAACTGTGCTCTTTTATTTCTCTCAAATCACCAACCATTCAGCTTCTGTGGATGATCTCAGGTTGTAGCATTGTGAGAATGGAAGAACAACCTCTCCCTACCCACTTTTCCCAGACCATGGATCATTTGGAATAGAATTTTCCAAGGTAGCAATAGGACAAAAAAACTAAAAGACAAAAAAAAGCCACTGACTTTGCTCTGAAAGAATCTACCCACTCTTCACCATGTTTCCACATATGCTTCCCACCATTTGGCAAATATTTAGCTAATGAAACTGTTCAGGTTCTTGTTGAACTTTCCACCTCTCTTTCAGAGCAGTCTCTTCTTTCTCGTGGGTTTTGGCAGCCAGAACTCCAGAAGTAGTTACTATTGCTGCAATGCTTTTGAACTGAAAAGAACAGACTTCTAAGGGGAGAGAAGTCTCTCTGGGTGCTGGCGAATTCTCTTCCCCTTTATGTGGTTAATTGGCCCAGCAATAGGAGAGTGTCAAAGTAAAGCAGCCAGCTTTGCCTTGGCATTTCTCCTACCAGAGCTTTGCTCAAAATTCCAGTCCTCAGCGGATTACAAGGGTGGCATTAGTGCTTCAAAGGGGAGCTGGCTTAGCACTGAACTATGTCTCCTTAGAAGGCTGATCAACTGAGCAGTGCTGGAAATACCTGCGTGATTTTGTAGCCTTTCATAACTTTGTCCTGATGTAAGATAACTTTAATGAGGGAAAAGAAGACTTAAAGGAGACGGCAATAATCACCAAGTTGCAACCAACAATCACCTGTTATAAACATATTAAATACTAATGAGACATCCTGACATATGCACTTCATGTTAGCCATGTATTTAATATGTCAGATCTAATATTTAGTGTTGAACTTTATGCACAGAAGCCAAATATTTGAGAGTTTAAATATGGAAAAACATCATTTGTAATATGAATATCACTTTCCCTTCTGACACTAACAAAGTAGTGTGTGGGGCAGGGATGGGGAACCTCAGCACCTGAGGCCAAATTTGGCCCTCTCTGGTTTCCCAGATGGTTATTTCTTTTACAGTCCTTCTCAAAATGATGATAGGAAGTGACTTGCTGTGAGTAGATGTGGCCCACAGGGGAGGGGTCTGGGGGGAAATGGCCCCTGGCCCCTATGCAGTTGCCCACCCACAGGGACGTAGCCAAGGGGGGGGGGTCTTGGGGTCCGGAACCCCCTTCCATTAGAAAAATGAATTGTGTGTGCTGCTGCGCCGCCACACTCAAGCCCCATTATAATGGTGGCACTTAGTCTGGAACCCCCCCCTTCCTAAAATCCTAGCTACATCCCTGCCACCCTGATGGCCAAGTGCAGTCCTTAGAATGCTGCAAAGGGGAGCTGAGAGAGAAGAATGTAAAAGGAAGCCAGACAATAAAACAGACAAGATGAAGGTGAGATGGGGAAAGGATAAAGGAAGAGATAGAGACAGAGATGATATAGAGAACAGGCAAAGAAAAGGGATAAAGAACTGTAGAAATGAGATAGAGAATGAGATAAATGGAAAATGAAATGTTGGATGAGTGAATTGGTTGCTGGGCTTAGAAAAGGAGGGAGGAGGTTACAGTGAAGTAAGTGAGGTGAGAGTGCAGGAGAAATTTAGAACAGATACACATTATTGCAATGAAATCAGCACAAAGCCAGAATGCGAGACTGTGACTACATAATTATTTTTTAAAAAATTGTCTCTCTTCCTGAGTGTCAGTCAATTGAAGATTTTGAAAGGAAATTGGTCAGGTGATTAAAAATCGACAGAACACATGTTCTAGTCCAGTACTATAGCCATCTCAGGATCCCAAAATAATAAACCCAAGGTGTGGTTTAAAGGCTTTTAGAGGGTAAAATGTGTGTCAGGAGCACAAGGTCAGTATTTGAGCAATCTGGTGAGGTTAATCGGTAACACCCAAATTTCCCCTTTCCATGATACGTTGGCTCAAAGAAAGGAGAGAATGGTGGAGAGCAAGAATAACTGGACAAGGATAGGGCAAATCTGGATCTGAACTGGACTGAATGGAGTATAGGTTTTAGAGTTTTGCTGTCTTCCCCCTCTTTTTAAGAGATCTTGTTTAAGAGCTCAGTGGTCTTTCATACAGTAACACCCTCAAAACTAATTTAATTAAAACAAGAAAATTATACTTTCATTGTCTGCTTTTCCCACCCCCAATTAAAGAGAATAGCAATTCAAAAAATTCAGCCAGGTGATTAAATATTCCTTTGATCCTGTATTTAGAGCTTTGTAGAATCTGAGATGTATGTAGAATAAAAATTGAGTTAGTTCTTTAAATATGGAAATAAATTCCTTTAAGTAGATTAATATATTGGGATGTATAAGCGAATGGTAATTTAAGAATTGAATTAATACATTGTATAATTTTTGATTTTATGCGCCAAAGATTTGGAAAGTATCAAAAGATTACCTTGAATATTTGTTTAATAAACAGGCATTTAAATATGCCTCAATATATTTGGTTAAGATCAAAAGCAACCTTAACAATTCTGTGATTACGAGTTTTATTAATGGCTGGACACTAGAGAATTTGAAGTTCTGGGTGTGAGTTTATTCACAAGAACTTTTAATGGATGGATGTTTGTGTACTGCAGACTTTTCTAACCTTGGGTCCAACCCTAGTTTGTACTGAGCTGAGCTGACCTGGATTTCTTTTCAATGCAATTTAAGTTGGAGATCTATTCATACGGAATTCCTTGTCATGTCACCTGTCAAGTTTCCATGTGTTACATTTATTATTGATTCCATTTGTTTACAGTCTCTTTCCCAGAGAGCTTCAAGTTCATTTCCATTTCACAATAAACCCTAGAAGGGAGGTATGTCAGACAGAGACACTGACTTGCCCAAGGCCACTGAGTCTTCAC
This sequence comes from Sceloporus undulatus, assembly GCF_019175285.1. Classification (NCBI taxonomy): domain Eukaryota; kingdom Metazoa; phylum Chordata; class Lepidosauria; order Squamata; family Phrynosomatidae; genus Sceloporus; species Sceloporus undulatus. The sequence goes on from NC_056522.1 coordinate 59,877,485, forward strand.
AACTGAGCATGAATTTGAACCCCACAGCCTAGCCCCAAATTTGAATAATTACACTTCATTGCTTTCTTGCACCCCAGTGTGCTGATTGAGAGTGCCTTACATTTGAGCATGGATGTGCCTTCACTGTGGTTTTGACTGGCAGACTGTGAGCAATTGGGGAAAAAAAATCAAATGTGCAGCCAATTTCATGGTCTTGGCAGTAAATGGTGTTCACCCCTACCAGAAGTATTGCTAGCTTCCTTTGAAATTCTTCACATGTATTTGTGAGCACAAACCCTGCTAATCTAATTATAGGTATATTGCATATTTAAAATCTACCTATGCTTAATTTGTAAGCCAACTTGAGTTCCATTTTTTGGGGAAAGACAGGGTAGAAATAAAGTTAATAATGAATGCTAGTAATACTTAACAACAACAGTCTACTTCAGATTTACTTTAGGACTAATTCATGGCAGTCCAACAAAATGTGTAGCCTCCAGTTTTGAACTCTCCTACAGAGACTATGGGAAATCCTATATTTTGCTAGTCTTTTTTTTAAAAAAAAAAGTTTAGCAAAAAGTTGCTAACATATTCTGCTGAAAGAATAACACTGAAAATAGTTTGAAATTCCTCTTTAGACCATTTTTGGTGACAGCTTTGAAGCAAAGTAGTTGTGAATTGAATTTCAAGTTTTGTAAGTTTTAACGTTGTCAGCATTACCAAACTTGTGTTTTGTCTCTCTAGTAAAAGGCATAGTTTTAGCTGCTACACTATTTCAAGCTTGGCAAGATTTCATTTTAAAAAAATTAAATTAAATTTTAAAATATAAACCATACACTCAGTAACACATAAAAACACATCTCTGTTCTCACTAAGCAAAAAACAAAAACAAAACCTTGTATTAAACTAAATTACCCCACCCCATCGCTCCACCACCCTCTCCCCTGAAATTATATCTAATAATATTTAACATATAAGCAACAGAAACTCAAATGAGTAGTTTACACAAACTAAAATTGACTTCCCACTGCCCCCAGCCTAATAGTATTAATGCTCGATGCATTAAGCTTTTTTAAATAATGCTAACTCATTTTTATTTCATTTCTGACCTAAAAAATTAAACAAACCTGCTTCAAGCTTCAAAATCTGCAACTAAATTCTTCTCTTGTTTCTTCTTCATATAAATGAAAAATAATCCCCAGTGTTTGAAGAAGTTGTCCAACTACTTTTCTTTAATCACCATCACTAGTTTATCCATCTCAGCCAATCTGTTTACTTTAACAGTCCAATCTTCTTCTGTAGAAAGACAATCTGTTTTTCAATTCAGAGCATACAAGAAGTATTCTAATACATAGCTATGAAAAAATATGCTTGTGGATCACAGATAGGAAATAAAATAGGCAAGGAGTTTCATATAAGAAGAGGTATGCTAGGTGAAGCCTAAGGTCTAGCTCCTCCACTATTCTGTTCATGCAGTGATCCTTTGTGTCATATCCCCCAGTAATTCAGAAAACAGAGAAACGCTTTCTCTGATAGTGCAGATAATATACAGGCATACCTCAGTTAATGAAAGAGATGTGCTCCTGGGCCTGACTTCTTTAGAAAACAAAAGAGCAGTTCAACATGTTTCAGGAAACTTTATATCCAAAACTAAAGACATGCTCGTGTGAAATGAAACATCCAGGCCAGGTAAGCCTCCCCGAAGTAAACAAAAACATTTTCAGCCTTCTAGGAACCATATGAAAGCTTCTTCTGAAATGCATCCCGGGACTTTTTCTTTCACTTTGCATATGATTTCTGTTTTGGTGGTTAAACACAGAATAGATCTATGCTCTTTTTTAAAACCATACTAGGAGGAGCTGGCATGGCAGGCTTATCTGTTCTCTCCCTTTTGCATTTCATGTAAGTCCAGTAAGGGATTTTGAAGGAAGCTGCTGTTTACATTGCTTGTTGTAGGCAGGCACCGTAACTACAGTAAGATTAAATGGAGTAAAGTCACACTTTTCCCCACCTTAAACTTCACTGAATTATTTACTGCAGACATGCTGCCACAACCTGATACTGAAAATCTGTGTTCCTCCACTCCTCCTTTACCTTGCTCATAGTTTTGATGCTCCTGAAAGCCTTGCAGTTCAACAGTGAATGAAGGGAAAAAAAGGGAGTCCAAGCAGATGAAAAACTCTGTAAAAGGGAGAGGCTTTGTCAATTAAGGTATATCTATATATCCACTAGGATTCATAGCCATGATGCCTTTTTACTCAATGAATTCATCAACTCCCTCTTTATAAACAGATCATCTTGGTGATTATGAGTACATCTTACAGCAGTGATTCATGTAGTTTAAGCAGTGTTGTTGTCTATGTAAAAAGTACATCTATTGCTTTTAATTTATTTATTTGTAAATACACACACACACACATACACACACACACTCCCTAATTAACAAGATCCCAAAGGAATGTATAAGTAAAATAGCTGCTCTTTTCTCTGTCATTAATGTCCTATCAGTGATGAGCCCATGTTGTATTAGAAATTGGAAGTCTCTGCTCAAGGGGAAAGCAAAAATGGGCCCCAACCACAGGTGCCCATGCCTCAAAGCCACAAAGAAATACAACACAATTCATTGGCATGCACTTTAGCTGTCATCCTGTAAGGACATGCATAACTGCTATTATGACATCCTGGGTTGGTGTATTATAACACGAATATTATAATGGTAGCAGATGGGCAGTTATGGATTAATATAAACACTATGTAAGCCTATTGGCAGACCTATATAAGCAGGATGTGTGTGAGAGTGTCAATACAGCAACGTCTTTCTTCCTTTTTTTGTCCCTCAACAACCATAGTGAAAACCAGACTTGTCATCTGATCCCCATACCCACAAAGTTTTGCATTTATAATGCCATTCTCACACACTGCATGCTTACATAGGTCTGTTCCTAGACTCCATGTATCTGAGCAAATAGACTCAAGTCTATGAAAGCTCATGCTACCAGCTTCTATCTTCTCCTATCTTTCACTTAGGACTTTACCACATGAGAGAAGAAAGGTGAAGCTGATTGGGAGAACAATGGCTTTCTCCATGCTGCTCCACATGCTCTTGTAGCATTTCTATTCTCTTTTCAAGGGGAGACAATTGTCAAAGTGTGCCTTTTGCTGAACAGATTTTTCTCATTCAACAAAAGGCATGCTTTGATTACTGTCTCCCCTTGGGAAGGTAAGGTAAGTGCTACAATGTCATGTGGAGCAGCATGGAGAAAGTTGCTACTATCCTGATCGGCTTTACTTGGGTTTTTTTTCTCATGCAGTAAAGTCTTCTGTATCAAAGGTGTTACAAGATCCCTTTGCATACTAATACTGAACTATAACTGATTGTTGGCATTTTTTTTGTCATGTGATACTTTTCCAATCATTTATTGCATGTAGAAATTGGCCATTGCTAGAGGGAGGGGTGCTAGATAAAGAATACAGGTAACCATGCGATAGCCTTCTTTCAGATTCTGCCCCTATTTGACCACATTCAAAGAAAGATTTGACTTGAACTGATAAAGGAAAAAAACTGACGTAGAGCATACAGTAACATTCTGTCAGGGATTTGGCATGGCATTCAACAGAAACCAATTATGATTTATCTCAATATAGCACAGATAATTTCCTATTGATTGACTGCCAGAGCCTTGATAAAATAATGAGTTAGGCCTGGAGCCAGCCTCTCTCAGGCTGCAATGAGCCTATGTTTCTATTCTTCATGCCCTTGACAAAGGTTCCCTCAAAACTTGTAAATAATTTGGGCTGATGAATGATTCTGTCAAATATGTAAACTTGGATAAACAAAAGTAGTCATTTTTATTTCCTATGTTCAATTTGTCCCCAGTTTAACAATCTAGCCCACTTAGCATTTATTTGGTTTGGAGGCCAGGCCCAACAATCACATTTTAAAATTTGGGTTTAAACCAAGGGATAATGCACAGTGCAGCTGATATACAGAAATTACATACCCTCCAACTATCTGAATTTGGCAGAGACAGTTCTGAGTGACCTTCTGTTGCCCCACTGTATGAGCTGCTTTTAAAATGTCCCAGTTTCTCTCTCCATGTGACATTTTCCCCTTTGGTCCTTTTCTTAGGCCAGTAGATATAAACTGTATTTAATCAGCCAAAATAGTTTGTATACAATTAATTCAGCAGGCAGGAGAGAGCAGGAGGGGCAGACTGCTGCAAAATAAAAGTAAACTCCAATAAAGTTTACTTTTCAAAAAGGAAAATTACAATTCAAAAAGGACATTGAGAAACTGGAAGGTGTCCAAAGGAGGGGCGACTAAAATGGTGAAGGGTCTGGAAAGCATGTCCTATGAGGAATGACTTAGGGAGCTGGGGATGTTTAGCCTGGAGAAGAGAAGGTTAAGAGGTGATATGATAGCCCTGTTTAAATATTTGAAGGGATGTCATATTGAGGAGGGAGCAAGCTTGTTTTCTGCTGCTCCAGAGAACAGGACCCGGAACAATGGATGCAAGCTACAGGAAAAGAGATTCCACCTCAACATTAGGAAGAACTTCCTGACAGTAAGGGCTGTTCGACAGTGGAATGCACTTCCTCGGAAGGTGATAGAGTCTCCTTCCTTGGAGGTCTTTAAACAGAGGCTGGATGGCCATCTGTCAGGGATGCATTGATTGAGATTTCCTGCATGGTAGAGGGTTGGACTGCATGGCCATTGTGGTCTCTTCCAACTTTATATTTCTATGATTCTATGAAAGTCTTAGCTGGCTTGTCTGTTGTATAATAAATAATAAAGTTTGTCAACCTGATCACAATCTAGTGTCGCTTGGCCAGATGTGTCCTTGTTTTCATCTGTGAAATGTTGGAGGGTATTGGAATTCCTGAAATAAGATCATGATTGTCTATCTCCTGTTCCATCTACCTCCAAGAAGCATAACTTTAAAGTTAGTTACTTAGGAGGGGCTACAGATGGGTGGCTCCATGCCATTCGTTTTTGCCCCTCATCAGTGTCACACCACCTGCACAGCACTGCACCAATGTGTTCCCTAAAAAGGAGCCGTTCTAGGCAGCTTCCTTTTAGGGGCAGCAAAATGGCGCTCATGCTCTATGATGGCGCCACTTCCAGCGGGTGCTGTTTGAGCATTGTCGCATGCCCCATGTGGATGGAGCCATGGCAATATGGTGCACGGGCGCCAAAAGTAGGGCTGGACATGTATGGATGCTCAGCCCTACTGAGCCCTAATTCTGGCCCCAGGCCAGTGCAAAGCACCAAACTATACTGGGCCTTAGTATACTAAAGTACAGTGTGCCTGCACAATAGGCAGGCACCCCATACACAGCTTCCAGCTTACGCGGAAGCCGTGTTACGGGAGAATGAATGGTGCCATGCCACGAGCATGAGCCCCAGTCAATCGAATGGGACTTGAGCTTACGCACTATTCGGCTTACACGGGGGGGGAGGGAGGTCCGGAACAGATCCTCCATGTAAGCCACCCTTGGCTTAAGCGGGGGATCCATTCCGGACCCCCCCACGTGTAAGCTGAATAGCGTGTATGCTCAAGTCCCATTTGATTGAAAGGGGCTCGTGCTCACGGTGTCACACCATTCATTCTCCTGTCACGTGGCTTCCGCATAAGTTGGAATCTGCATATGGGGTGACTGCCTATAGCACAGGCGCACTGTACTTTAGTATACTAAGGCCCAGCACTTTACACCCCATGCCTATTATATATTAAGAATCCCAAAGTTTTGTATCACTACTACTACATCCTGCTGGTAATTACATGGGTAAAATCCTTCTCTTAATCAACTGGAGGAGCACATATTAAAGAGAGACAAAGAAAGAATATTATAGATACTGAGAGAGAACAAAATGCTGAGAGCACTGCATTGCTTCATGATACCTTGATTTCCAATAAACAATATTTTTCTCTCTAAGTGCTTTCCATTTGTCCATTTGTCTTGATTATTTTAATTTTACTGGGGATGAGAAAAAACACATTTGCCAACCTTCTCTTCATTCCCTGTGCATAAATATTAAGTAGATATAGAGATGGTATGACTTAAATTATGCTGAGTGGATGCTGAGAAAAATACGGGTTAAAGATTTATACACACACACACACACACACACACACACTATGGGGACATTGGAATGACCACCTACATTTCCCAGTCCCATTCCTAGTCTGCCACATACCTCTTTAAAGATATTTTGATCTGCCCTGCCAGTCACAATCTATAGTTCCACAGAAGCATGGATCTTCTCAGGAGGAGAATTTTAGTACTTGGTTATTTTTTATTTGAGTCATGAGTTATGTAAAGACTACAAACTTTTACAATCTACCTGAACAGGAACGACTGCAGTGCTGTCCCAGTTGCAGGGCCCATTAAGAGAAGCAGTTGTGACAGGACTCATAAGGATCTCTTCAGTTGCCTTTCTCAATGTGCCCTGCAACCAGGAGTCATCATTGCCCAGCTTGCTGATCTGCAGTATGTCAGTTGTGGCTTGTCTGGTTTAAGAGATCATCTGCAGAGATCTGATTTAGAGATCAGTTGCAGAAGTAGCTAAAAAAAATGGAGCTCGGTCATTATAGCTGTATTTGATGATGTGGGATCTCAGCCATGGGTTTTACACATTATGATGTCACATATCTATTTATGTATTCTCTTTTGTGCCTTTTTAAAAATAGTGCCACGAAGAAGACTTTAAAAGTATGTACATGCTAAAACATGTCAAGTATTTTTCCCTATCTGATAAAGACCCTTTTCTAGCATCCTGAGATGTTTCTGTCTTTTCTCTTACGCTCAATTTTTATTTAGCCTAGGCCATGAAAAAGGCAATGTGATGTGAAGATTTATTACTGGACTAGCGCCATGAGCCAAACAAAGGCAACAAGGGAAACAGGCGTGGTACACACTGCCAATAAGCGGTGTACCAGCACTGATACTAGGGTTAGGTACCGCATGGCAATTGTACTGTCCCTAACCCTAGTACATAGTGGCGGCATTATAATGGTGGCACCCCATGTACATGGGTGCCACCATTGTGACATAAGAACGTGTGGCATCCACATGGCACCGCACGTCGCCAATGGCGCACTTGCAATGTCACTGCAGTACCGCAGAAAGAACCCGGTATTTGGAGGCTGCACCGTCCCTGCGGAGAAAAAAGGGGCTGTTTTGCTGATATTTATCTTTAGCCTTTTAATGGCTTTCTTTTAAGTGGTTTTAATTCTAGGAATTGTTTGATTTCATCTTAGAGATATCTTCTTAAATGTTTTTACCTTTGTTTTGTAAATGCCTTTAAATAAGTTTGTTTTAAATTTTTGTAATCCCCTCCTGAGTCCCACTACTGAGGAAAACAAAGAATATAAATGAATTAAATCAGTTTTTAACAGTAATAGCAGCAGCAGCAACAACAGGAATGAGAACAGCAATTAAATGAGGGGAATTACCTAGATGGCCAACAGGCAGGCGCTGGGTGTCGAGGAAGCAAGGAAATCCTACCAAGAAAAGCAGACAGCCTGTTGGCGTACTACATTTAGTTTCACTTTCCTACAGTCATGTAGTAGTGGTAAAGAAAAGCAGACCAAGGCCTGTTACAGCCAGCCAAAATAAAGCTGCTTCGAGTCACAGTGGAGGTATGGTGTTTCAATGATGCATGCATCCTAAGAGTCCAGAAGCCACACCAAAGCCACGCTCCAGTGGAGCATCAGAAAAAGAGGAAGACCCCATTATAGGTGGATAGACTCAATCAAGGAAGCCGCAGCTACCCTGAGATTGCAAGATCTAAGCAGGGCTATTTAGAACAGGGTGACTTGCAGGCCTCACATTCATAGGGGTGTCATATGTCAAAGTCAGCCTGAAGGCAATTAACAACTTCCTTCTTTCCATTATGACTAAATCACACTGAAGGGCTGAAGCTGAAAACAAACTCAACAAAATGCTAAAAAGCACACAAGTACACTGTTATATTATAATACTAAGTCTATGATACTACAATCTATGGAAGAGATGTAAATAATAATGTAAATATTATTATAGAAAAAATACGTATAATATATAGTTTTAACAGAAATTATAGCTTCTTGTTATTTTAATTAGTCTACATCAGTGAAATTCCTGGCAATGTATATTTTTAAAGTATTTCTTGTCACTGAACTTTGTTGCCATTAATTGGTTTCCCTCAATGTGTTTATCACTTCTATTTATATTAGGTTTTGTGTAACTTTTGTTAAATCTCTATATAATATATTGTTTTTTCTACACAATGCAGCATTTACCATGTTATAATTTATACCTCTTCTGTATACCCATTATTACAAGATAGCATTGCAATTGTGTGCTTTTAGCATTTCAGTGCCATTTCTTCCTTCATGTCTGCTGCTCCTCCATAACCAGGTATGCCTTGGTGGTGCTGGTGTAGTTCATAAAACAGGATTCCAGCCAGAGACAGAAATGATGTTATCAGAGCAGAGGTAAACATAACAATCATGGTCTCCCTGGTGGCTGGTGGAAACCTGCATTTGGGCAGCAAAAGCTGAGCTATCTGCTCATGCTATGTGGGTGTCTGCATGTTGGGAACAGCCAGGTAGGAGGAGGTGTATGCAGGAACTGAGACCTGGCAAAGCAAGAAGGCTGATGGTGGAAGAGGCATGCAGTCATTTATCTATAAATAAGAGCTGCACCCTTGGCAGATAGGCTAGGGTTGACAGTTCAAAAACTTTCAATGCCCTGAGGTTTCTGGGCCAAAACTTAAGACCTATACACAGTTCCCAGTGGCCATTAAGCATTATGCATTAAGTACCAACTTACAACTTCTAATTAAAACACACACACACACACACACACACACACACACAAATATACACTACATTCTTGTTTGGATATTCAGGCAGTAAATGAAATTAGAGGAGATAGGATAAGGGATGGTTAATTTAGCCTACTTGCTTCTCGCAGGAGGTGCATGTAGAGCAGAATAGAAGGTAAGGTCTGGCACTACAACTGGGTTGGTAGCAAAAACTAGCTGAGTAAATATACAGACCTGCCCTTGCAGGTCTTTCCAAGTTGCAACAAGAAATCAATTAAGCCTTACAGAATTTTCAACTTTGTCTTCTGCTTGGAGATGATCCATGAAAACTGGAAACTTGAGCCAAACCTTGAGATCTTGCCTCCTCTCATAGTTAGCATAGTTAGTCTCATAGTTACCATTCCTCTCATAGTTAGCATGATTATGGTGCTAAGTGGCAGTAGATGTGCTAGGCATTTGAAGTCCAGTGTCTGAACCAAGACAGCAGCTAACCAGGTAGTAGCAGGCAGAGGGGAAAAACAGTGGAGACAGGCAGTGAGAAGGCAAGTGATGGAGGAGGCAATTAGAGTGAGAGGAACATGGGCAGGAGATTTGTACAAGTAACACTGTAGATTGGTGGGCAAGGTCCTTCTGAGAGCAAAGGGGAGGACCATGCCCCTGTCTGGATCAAAAGGACCTTGAAACCGTAGTACATGCACTGGTAACCTCTTGTTTGGATTTCTGTAATGCGCTCTACATGGGGCTACCTTTGTACCAGGTTCAGAAGCTTCAGTTAGTTCAGAACGCTGCAGCCAGATTGGTCACAGGTACCCGAAGATCAGCCCATATAACACCTATATTTTAAAATCTCTCCACTGGCTGCCTATTAGCTTAAGGGCCCAATACAAAATGTTGGTCGTTACCTTTAAAGCCCTACATGGCTTGAGCCTGAGTTACTTGAGGGAGTGCCTCTCCCTACATAACCACTCCCCCCCCCGCACCCTCAGAACATCAGGGACATATTTACTTGAATACCCCTGGGTAAAATTAGTAAAAACTTATCAGAGAGCCTACATGGTGACAGCTCCTGCTCATTGGAATGATCCCCCTGAAAAGATCCCGCTATGTGCCACACTGGAAGCCTTCAAGAAGGCTTTGAAAACGCATCTTTTTCAGATAGCATACCCCCCTGATTCCCTTTATAGATAGAATACCCTAATTAAGATCCGGATATCCAACCACAACCGATAGTTGTATCGGTTGCTTGATTATTGTATTGCTTGATTATTGTACTGCTTTGTATTGTACTGTATTGTATTGTGACATATGTCACATAACTGGTATAATGTGAACTGCTTTGATCAGACGGAAAAGCGGTATACAAATAAAAATTTTATTATTTATTATTAAGTGGTGACTGAGCTATTGGCTCTGCTTAGAATGGTGTGTCACTGAAACAACAGAAAGTTGGCCAGCAGGAGACAGGCAAGCAGAGGTGGCTCATGGCAGTGATCAGGCTGGTGATAGACAACACTGTCCAATTTAAGTAAACCTTAAGTCCCACCCCTCTAGGCCAGATATGGAAAAAAATATTGCTATTGTTCTGCAGTGGTTTGAGTGTTGGACTAGGTCTCTGAGAGACAAGGGTTTGGATCCATTTATGGCAATGGACATCCACTGAGTGACTTTGGGCAAGCCACACCCTCTTGGAGGAAAGCAAAGGCAAACCTCTGAACAAATTCTGCCAAGAAAACAGTGTGATAGGTTCACTTTAGAGTCCCCATAAGTTAGAAATGACTTGAAGACACACAAGAACCACAGTTATTTGTTTCTTAGCTGAAAAATAGGTTTCCTAACACCCTGTCAGAAAGAACAACTCAGAGGTGAGGATTTTGCAGTTTTCACTCAGTAGCTTCATATCTCAAAGCATTTGGCAAATCATTCAGTGCATGATTGTTTTTTAGTCTAAACACTTGTGAAAAAAACACATTCTTCATACAAAAAGATACCAGTTTTCAGAAACATATTTGTTTTTATTGAAAACTGATGCTAGATAAACAGATAATTATGTGTTTCTTCCCTTTTGACAATAATTTTCAATTATGAAAATGGTTAAGATATATTAGAAATAGTACAGATCTGTATCAAAGCTATGAGATATTCCTGGCTTTGGACAGGTTGCTATTAGTTTATGACCTTCCAGTGATTTGGATCCTATGCTGTCAATGCATGGCCAGAAAGAGCTTGTATTCAAGGAAGGAGAGGTGTGCTCACAGGAAGAGTTGCAAATGTAAAAGAAGCCCTTCTGAAGTAAGCTGATGGTCATGTTTTCTGAAGACATCTGAAGAAATCAATATGATGAATCACTACCTGCACCATCACACTTGAAGTCAGGCATGAATGTTTAATGGCTACAAAAGAATTTTGGTGTGACTTTGTCATCCAACATTGTTTACCTTAAAGACCATAGAGAAACTTTTTCATGTTCTTTCTGATAAACATCTAAATCGAAAATGGCTAAAATGACCCCCCCCCCCCCGCAATCCCTACAGTCAACATAGCCTTTAGTGAGGGGTGGTGGGATTTGCCATCCTGCTGTGCCTAGAGGACCACATGTTCTCTATCTCGGCTCTAAACAAATGTTACAATAAGATATGGTGTGTTTTGACATTTTAAGTAGTGGAAGGTAGAGGAGGAGATGTGCAAATATGAAATTATGTTGAGCCTTTCCTTACATAATAATAATAATAATAATAATAATAATAATAATAATAATAATTTTAAAATATATTTCCCGCTTCTCCTTTCGGATCAAAGTGAGATTACAGCAGTAAAAACATCATAAAATATTTACATAATTCAAAAACATCAATCAAAGAAATAAAAATAAAAGGGAAAAAGGAGAAAGTTGTTACAGTGTTGCTCAGTCGTAAGGACTGAGTCATACATTCAGATGTACAAATCAGAGGAGATCAGTTGGATAGGCCCGCCAGAAGAGATCCGTCTTCAGTGCCTTTTTGAAGGCTTCCAAAGAAGTGATAAGATGGATCTCTTCCTGTAAATTGTTTCAAAGTCTAGGGGCCATCGCAGAAAATGTTCTACAAGAGGTAGTTTTCAACCTGGTTTTGGGTGTTCTAATATTTTTGTGCCAGATGTTCTGAGAGTGTGGGGCGTATTATGTAGGGAGAGGCATTCCCTTAAGTAATTCAGGCCCAGGTCATGTAGGGCTTTATAGGTAATAACCAACACTTTGTATTGCGCCTGGAAGCTAATTGGCAGCCATTGTAGAGATTTCAACACCGGTGTAATGTGCTCTGATCTTGGTGTCCTGGTGATCATTCTGGCTGCAGCATTCTGAATCAGTTGGAGCTTCCGAACTTGGTACAAAGGTAGCCCCATGTAGAGTGCATTACAGAAATCTAAACGAGAGGTTACCAGTGCATGCACTACTGTTTCAAGGTCCCCCTGAGCCAGGCAGGGACGCAGTTGGCGTATCAGCCGTAGCTGATACCATGCACTCCTGGCTATCGCCTCCACCTGAGATGTCAGCTGTAGAGACGAGTCCAAGAGTACTCCCAAACTGCGGACTTCATTCTTCAGGGGGAGTCTGAACCCGTCAAGGATGGGTTGGCAGATCTCCCTCCCTGGACCAGGGGCACCTATCATGAGCACCTCCGTTTTCTCTGGATTCAGCTTCAGTTTGTTTTCCCTCATCCAGCTCATTACAGACTCAAGGCAGGCATTCAAAGGAGAGATGCCATCCTCAGTCACTGCAGCAGTCAGAGACACCGAGGCCTGTTACAGACAGCCAAAATAAAGCTGCTTCGAGTCACAGTGAAGGTACGGTGTTTCAATGATGCATGTGTCCTAAGAGTCCAGAAGCCACACCAAAGCCACACTCCAGTCCTTAGGGCTGGAGCGTGGCTTTGGTGCAACTTCTGGACTCTTAGGACGCATGCATCATTGAAACACCATACCTCCACTGTGACTTGAAGCAGCTTTATTTTGGCTGTCTGTAACAGGCCATAGAAATGAATTTGGGTGTCATCAACATATTGACAACACCGCACCCCATGTCTCCAGATGATCTCTCCCAGCAGCTTCATGTAAATGTTAAAAAGCATGGGGGACAGAATGGCGCCCTGAGGGGCGCCAGATGTCAGTTCTCTTTTACGAGAACAACTGTCCCCCAGCATCACCATCTGGAATCTGCCCGAGAGGTAGGAATGGAACCACTGGAGCTCAGTGCCCCCAATACCCAGCTCCCTCAGGCATTCCAGAAGGATACCATGATCAATGGTATCAAATGCCATTGAGATGTCCAAGAGCACCAACAGTGCTTCCCCTGTCAATGCCCAGATGGAGATCATCGACTAGGGCAACCAAAGCAGTTTCAACTCCGTATCCCGCCCTAAAGCCAGTTTGCAATGGGTCCAGATAATCGGCTTCATCCAAGACAGCCTGGAGTTGGAGCGCGACGGCCCTCTCGATCACCTTGCCCAAAAATGGTAGTAAAGAGATTGGCCTATAGTTGTTCCTTACCAGGGAATCTAGGGATGGTTTATTAAAGAGCAGCTTAACCACTGCATGTTTAAGTACTGATGGAAATTTCCCCTCTCTAAGGGATGCATTTATTATAGCCTGAAGCAGTGCTGTTACAGCATCCCCTCCCTAAACGGTCAGCCAAGATGGGCAGGGGTCGAGAAAGCTAGTTGTCCTCCTTACACATCCAAGGAGTTTGTCCACTTCATCAGTATTCACAAGCTCAAAACAATCCAGTCTAACGCAGTCTGTGGAGTCACTGGATACCTCTCTCATATTCTCTGTTTTAATGCCGGCATCCAGACCAAACCTTATCTGAGAGATCTTATTGGCAAAGAAGTCATTGAATGCGTCACAGTAGGCCGTTGTTGGTTCTAGTAATAGGTTCGAGGTGAGAGGCAGTTGGATTAGCTCTCTGACCACCCTGAATAGCTCTGCTGGACAAGATTCTGCGGATGCAATATGTGCAGCATAGAACGAGTTCTTATCTGCATTGATTGCCGCTCTGTAGGAAACTAAAAGGTTTTCTAAGAGTGTCTTGTCAGATAAGCGTCGGTGTTTCTGCCAGCGGCGCTCTAGTCATCACACGGCTCGCTTCATTTTCCAAAGATCTTGAGTGTACAATGTTTTTTTATTTGAAGCGAGCTGGAGAGGACGCTTGGGAGCGATGCTGTCTATTGCCCTGGTTAGGTCTTTATTCCAGGTATCAACCAGGGCGTTGACAGAATCGCCCTCATTTCCAACCATAAAACCCTCTAGGGCTTCCTGGAACCTTTTGGGTTCCATCAGCCTTTGAGGGTGGATCAGTTTAATGGATCCTCCACCCCCGAGGGGGGTGTAGGTAGTGGCTTTTAGGCCAACCTTGACCAGGAAATGGTCTGTCCATGACAGGGCAATGGTGTTGATAATCTCTGCCCATGGGCTTTCCTGTTCCATACAGAAGACCACATCAAGTGTGTTACCTCACAATGTGTCGGACCCGAGACTAATTGGGACAGGCCCATGGCTGTCATGGAAGTCATGAACTCCCGAGCTGCCCCTGCAAGATCTGATGAGCCAGCCCCGAAGGGGATGTTGAGATCCCCCAAGACAAGAAGTCTGGGAGATTCTAGGACCAGCTACGAGACTAGCTGTGTCAGCTCAGCCAGGGAGTCTGCTAGATAACGGGGTGGACGGTAAACCAACAGAATCCCCAGACTGTCCCTAGCCTTCAGGATCAGATAAACACACTCAATGTAATCTGTCTTCTGGATAGGTCTCCTGGTCAAAGTGATAGTATTCTTGTAGACCAAAGCCATTCCCCCCCTCGCCCACTTTCCCTAACATGCTCCTGAACCGCATACCTGGCAGGGAGGGTCTTAGTCCAGGTTATGCTGCTGTCCTCTCCCAGCCAGGTTTCGGTAAAGCAGGCCAGGTCGGTATTCTCTTCTTCTAACAAATCATAGATGATATGAGATTTGTTCTTTACTGACCTGGCATTGCATAGGAGCAAGGTAAGGGTCTGTGGAATGGTTGGAATGACCCTTGGATTTTTCGGGCTAACAGGGTGGGTAGAAGACGGGATAGATTTCAGACATCGATCTCATCTTTTTTCATGTTTCATTCCCACTCTGTTAACGCTATATCTCCCATTGCCCCACACTACTCCAATTGGTCTCCTTCTGTCAGAGTCTGCGTCATTACAATCTAATCTAGCCTCGTTGTTACCCCTTTCTATGTTCATGTGATTTTCCATAAATGAATGATAACAGTATTGATGTTCTCAAGGAATTCACTACAGTGGGTCCTCGCCTTACGTGGGGATCCGTTCCGGATCCCTCCGCGTAAGGCGAATTCCGCCTATGCTCGAGCCTCATTGGAAACAATGGGGCTTGTGTGCGGCGGCGCGGCGGCGCGAGCGCATGCGGGGCACAACAGGCACGCGCGCCCATTCAATTGAATGGGACGCGCCACCCCTTCTGCCCCGCACGCGCCGGCGGCTTTGAGCGCCTATGCTCAAAGCCGCCTATAAAAAGGCAGCGTATGGCGAGGCGCGACTGTATTATCAAAGAACTAATTAAGATAGTTAACAATTAAGCTAAACTATCTATATCATGAATAGAGAGGTGTAGGATTAATGTGTTATTCTCCTCCTCTTACTACTTCAACATAGACTCAGGATTCCAAAAACATAGGGGTCAACTCCATAAAGATGTTACATTTAGTGGTGCCCCTCTTTCATGATCTTCTAACATTCAGCAGTTCTGTAACAAGATGTTTGTTTATTTATTTATTTAGGTATATATATATCCCGCCCTTCAGCCCTAATGGCTCTCAGGGTGGCTTACAATATTATTTTTAATCAGACAGTTCCCTGCCCTCAGGCTTACAATCTAAAAGACACGAAACAAAAGGAGAAGGGAATGGTGGAGGGAAAGGGGATGAGGTCCAGTGGTTCTTCTCTCCCTCTAAGGCCTGGACCAAGGCAGATGGATTGGAGGGAGGGCTCTTCCTTCCTTCAGGCTTAGTCCTGATGGAGATGGACTTGCCTGGCGAACTCCCTCTCAGGCCAGCAGATGGCAGTTGTGGAGGGCGGAGTCTCCTTCCTTCAGGCTTAGTCCTGTTCTCTTCCATGTTCTCTTCTCCTATTATCTATTTTATCACTTGTGTTTTTAAACATGCCAAATATCATATGGGTTTGCAAAGGGGGTCCTGTAAGGAAATATGTAATTGCTAAGTTCTTTTCCTTGGTTCCCTGTTATAAAGACTTTGCTCCTGCCTCCACCAGGGCATGGCCTTTAAAAATTTCAGCAAGATCATAGTAATGGTGAGCAAGCAGATACATGGCCACTCCCTTTCCACCAAATATTTATATTCCTTACTTTGAACACCCAGGGTTATATTATACACTGTCTGAAACTCCTAGGAAGCAATTCAGGATTTTTGTTGTTATTGTTGTTGTTGTGAATGTATCCTCAATCCAAATCACGACCATCACATATGGATGAAAACTCCCCCCCCCAGCACTTTTAAATTTCTAAATCCCCTTTTCACCATGTGTGAGCTTTAAAAAAAAGAAAGAAAATACCATTGATACTAATGGAAGCTTCCCTTCCCCTTTCAGCCCCTGGCTTAGCAATACACACATTTGCTTTAATGTAAAAAGGTTCCCCACCCGTGAAACTGAGCAGCTGTATTTAAAGCACCATGTACTTTCATCTTCAAAAAATCTAGAAGTCTCTGATCAGCTTACTTCATGCCCAGTGTTTGAAAGTACCGGTTTTTCGTCATCTGCTACTCTTCACCTTTTGTCGAGGACACCTTTCCTCCTGGGAAGGTACGGTAGTGTGGCAGCTGGCAAAGCTCTCTAGCAGTGATGGACCATGGTTCCCACTGGAGCAGGAAATCTGTTCTGGGATTCACTCGGAACTTCAAGGGAACTATCCAAAGTTTTTAACCTATTTTGAGAACCTTTGATATATCCTTTTAAGTCTCGAATAAAACCTGGAGGGGATTCATTACCTGAGTAAAATAGAAGCCACTATCCACCCCTGGTTTGGGAGGAAGGTTGGATGGCAATCTGTTTTTTGTCCAGTGGCAAAGAATCCAAAGAACACTATTTTCTGCCAGTGGAACATGGGTCTTGCACTCCAGCACATGACTCCTCCACACATGCGCGCGCACGCGCGCGCGCACACACACACACACACACACACACACACAAAGGAGGGTCAACAGGGCTTGGAAATGCAAGCAGTGGTTGTGGCTATGACACCCTCAGTTGTTTCCAGAAGTCAAACATTTTTATTTTGGATCCTCTACTTATATATCTCCTTCAAAATGGAAAATGACAAATAAATCAGAAAGTATTTGAAGATGAGCAATAGTTTAGTGGTAATGTGTAGGCTTTCCATGCGGAAAATCCTGTTATCAATCTCTGTCATCCTGAATTAAAAAAAAATAATAGAATCATAGAGCTGGAAGAGACTACAAGGGCCATGCAGGCACAATCAAAGCATTCCTAACCAATGGCCATCCAGCCTCTGTTTAAATACCCTCCAAAAAGGAGAACCCAGCATATTCTGAGGGAGTGTGTTCCACTGTCAAACATTTCTTACTGTCATGAAGTTCTTCCTAATGTTGAGGTAGAATCTCTTTTGTAGTTTAAATCCATTGATCCATGTCCTAGTCTCTGAAGCACCAGAAAACAAGCTTGCTCCATCCTCAATATGACATCCCTTAAAATATTTAAACAATAAAAAAATCAGCTTGGAGTAGCAAGTGATAAGTAAGACCTCTCTGATATTTGGTAGACAATATTAGATGATCAAATACTCTAAACTGTTATAAAGCACCTTTTTATTTTCTTAGGTAGGTGTCACAAGGTAGTGAAGAAATATTTCATGGGAAGGACTGGAAGTTTCCAAAATATAATTGCTGTGAAAGTAAAGCCCATCTAGAATATGGCTAGAAAAAGTGCAAAGTGTAGTGCACATAGCCAATTTTAGTATCATATTAGTATAACTGGAGAGTAGGGGATGAATCTGACACAGTGCATAGGGGATAAATTAAAAAGGGAAGGGAATTGTTATTTAAATGTTGTTTGTTCAAGAGCTGACGCTATATAGAAAAACTGTTTAGTTCAAGGAGCAGACATTATTACCCTCCAGAGACATTATGACATTCAGTAGAATTAATCTGGAGGACAGGAGGAAAACAACAGCACTAAAATTGCCTCATTCTGCTATCAAGATGTACTTGATATGGTAAATAATTGGGATGTATTTATCAATTACCTGCCAAGGGAGACTGAAGATACACAGAAGTTATTGCCTAGGGTGACAGAATATCACTGGTCACAGTGGCATTTTTAAAAAACAAAATTTTAAAACCTAAGAGAAGAGTTTATCACAAGATCTACTTGTCGATATCAGAATGCCCACAGCCAGCTTTGGGGCTTATTTTTGTGGCATTTGGATGAAAGAGACCAGATCTATTGGTTTTATGACAGAAACAGATTTCATCCAAATGTGCACAGACAGAATGGGATGGGGTAGGGAGCCCTAAAGAGACTGAAAGTTTGCATCTATGTGGGAATTTATCCGGCTGTACTGCAGTTCTTTAATGCCAAATTCATAAGTGCAGTATGAAACAGTAAAAAAGAATTCATTTTGACCTCACATCTTTCTGAACACATACACCTTACTGGTTTTAATCAATGATTTCAAAGGTAATGATCCAATGAATAAAGCAACAATAAATACTTAAATGTAATAATATAAAACAGAGAAAAGAAACTTAAAACAGCAGCAAAACAGCAGAAGCAACACAATTTAATGTTCCACTGAACATTGTAAATGGGAATCCTCCTTAATGTATTCATGAAATGACAGAAAGTGAGGTACAATATGCATAACTTATGGATGGGCGCTAAGAGTTGCAATGAATAAAGTTTTTCAGCTACTGAAGGTTAATGTGGACCTCAAGTATGATGTTTCCTTTGACTTCAAGTTTACATAGGGGTAGTCCCCACTGGCCAAATAAAGCAGCTTTTAACTGATTTGAAGGCAGAGTGTTTTGATGATGCACAAGGTGAAAGCAGATGGAAAGCGAAACAAAAATGTGCTCTGGGTTTAAAAACCAGAGCAAAAAGAAGCTGGGATATTCCAACTCAAGGGGGGAAATGTATGTCATTGCACTGGCATATAAACAGCCCAGTGACAGTGAGGGAGTGCGGCAAAGCAAAAACGTGAAAGTACGCCAAACAGGGCAGGTTGCCCGTAACACAATGGATATAATTACAACATATACAAATCAAAGAGTTCAACAGGAGGGCATGGGGTGAAGGGGAATGAAGGGGGGCATGTATTGAGGGGGGTGTCTCCATGATTGTGCTTTGCCAATGTATTACCTGGCACACAGATGCACTGTACAAGCAGTGCATCACAACACCCCAGTGGGTGTCTAATGGAATGGCGGACCTTGATTCTGATGGTGGTAGGGGATTCTCGGAGATGCAGTCTCAAAAAATACTTTCCCAAATACTAGTAGTGTGTGAAAGAGCCTGGGAATTCCCAGAAGACGCAAAACTGCTACTCAGAAGCTAGTTGTAGTTCAGTTTTTAAAAAGAGAAGTCCAATGGCGCTGCTTTTTTACCACTATTTTATTTTTATTAAATTTATAAATTACCAACATTCAGGTTGATCTCACAACAAACAGTCATCTGAGTACAAGAATAGAACTCATACAGTAGAAAACAAATTAACATGTTGATATTTTGTTGTGAGGAGAAGAGTAAAAAGGTATGTGTATACTGATTGTTAAGATGATCAATTATCTGATGGATCTACTTGTAGCACATATTTCCAGAATCCAAAATGTTGACCAAGTGGTTTCAGTTGTTGCAAACCATTGTTGATGTAGCAATAGAGCTGCTTTCTCCCCCTGCATGTACATAGGTAAATTTTGTGTCAGAGCCACAGCTGCAGAATGTTTTTTTTTCTTGCTGTGAGAAAGACTGATTCCTCAAGAGAAAAACAGAAGCATTGCAACCTGATCTGAATGTTGCTCTGCAGCAATTTTAGCCCAGCTACAAACTGCCAACATCTGGGCAAATTGCAGACACACACCATCTCCTTATTCTCTCAAGTGGAGAAGATAACTTTGGAGGTAATGGAAGGCTAAAGATAATGAATGGGCAATTCCCATTAGAACAGAGACATTCCCATTAATATTGGATTGTATGCATTATAGGAAAATCTCTGCAGTTAAACTTTAAAATGCTCCAAGCTTAGTTTTTGGATATTTCTCTAGATAATGTTGAAGGAAAATGTTGGACATCACAAGGCATTTACATTAGCAATTGAAGCTGTGTATCCCTAAAGATGGGTGTAGTGAGGTCCCAAACAAAGAAGGAAATATACACAAAACACTGAGATGCTAAACCATAACCTCTTTTAATGATCACTGAGCTTTTTACATTTTTTATTGACTATTTTAATTTTTTGTGTTTTGTATTTTACCCGCTTTAATCTTCTGTGCTTTAGCATCTTGAACTTGCAAAAGATAGATAATCTCCAAATATTTTTTGTTTTGTTTGGGATACTATTACTGTTTGCAATTCTTTGTTTGTTGGTTCTGTGCCAGATTTTCTTCTGTACAGTACATCTGAAGAAAAAGTGAAGCTACTCCTTTAATTTTTAGATTCACTCACCTTTAAATCTCACATCTTTGTTGCATATTTTAATTCCACTGGGCTAAAAGTTAAACTTAAAAAGTTTAGAAGTTTAAAAGATAAAATTTAAATTTTCTTCATTTTTCTAGATGGTAGATGAGTAACTGGTAACAAAATGGTTTGTGGAGAACTCAAGATAAGCAGTGACAAAGGAAAGAAGAGCAATTGTTCCACTGTCTTTTCAATATAACTAATTTAAGCCACTGGTCAAAAATATAATACAGCTATTGCTGATATAGTTGAAACCTCACAATTGCCCATTTTTATTAGCAGCAATATTAGAAAGAAATCTGCTGTGTGTGTAGGTAGAAACTATGGATCTAAATTCTTCATTTTTTTTCCTGCATGTGGTAATGAATTATTATGGTAGTTTTCACTGTGGGGGGAAATAAACATGCCTCTACCTTATTGTCCCCACATTCAAGTGCCCTAAAGTGTCTTGTAGAGGATTTTTTTTTTTTTTTTTTGCATAGAAGAGCATGTGGAGGATGTGTGTGTTTGTTTAAAAAAATCTGTTTTCTGTACAGAAAAAAAAGGTTTCCTCTGCAGGAAACAGTGGCTGAGATTCTGTATCAGCAACTTAACTAAGGCCTGTTACAGACTGCCAAAATAAAGCTGCTTTGGGTCTCTTTGGAGGTATGCTATTTAAGTGATGCAATGGTCCTAAGAGTCCGGAGGTCACGCCAAAGCCATTCCTAAGCACTGGAGTGCAGCTTTGGTGCAGCTTCCGGATTCTTAGGATGCATGCATCATTTAAATAGTATACCTCCAAAGAGACCTGAAGCAGCTTTATTTTGGCAGTCTGTAACAGGCCTAAGTAATTTAGTTAAGTATACTAAATTTTGGCGGGATACACACCGCCATTTAGTACGTATACAATACGTACTAGGGTTAGGAAGGGGCGGTGCTTCCGCACCCCCCTAAACCTAGTACGTATTGTATACGTACAAGATGGCGGCGCCCCTTCTACATGGGCGCCGCCATCTTTACGTACTGGACGCACAGCGTCCAGACGTGTCGCGGCGCCTATGACGTCGCGAGTCCGCGCCAGGCGCCTTGCGACGTCATTGAGGCACCGCAAAAAGAAGCTCCGAAATGGAGCTTCTTTTTTGCTCCGCGCGGGAGCCGCGTGGTTTGGCTGCTGCGGCTCCCGCGCGGAGCAAATGGCGGCGGCGGCGGCGGACCGCCGCAAAGCGGCGGTTTGTACCCCGCCAGTGTCTCCTAATCTGACCACCCCAATCCTGATTTACCTGCAGTATGGCTCATGAATATGGTGTGGCTTCCAGACTCTTAGGACGCATGCATCATTTAAACAGCATACCCCCAAAGTGACTCGAAGCAGCTTTATTTTGGCCTGTCTGTATGGGGCCATTATTTCTATTTCAGCAGCACAGGATGTGGCAACTAGCCTTCCCCTTCTCTTCCTGTAGCTTCCTGATGGAGCATGTTCAGCATGTAGCATTCTTGAAGAAGTTCTCTAATGGTCTCTGGCCTAGCCCTGGAAGAAGGAACTACTGTGGAGAGACTGAAGCAGCTTGCTGAGTTTGCTGGCTAACAGCAAGATCCAACAAGCAGGCTGGCAGAGCATAAGTCTCCACTAGTATACTTGTGTTGTAATATGTTGCTTCCTCCCAGGTGCAGAAAAGCAGCCAGACAGCTCATAGATGCAGCTTCATCCCTTTGGTTCACAATCAGGTGTAAGACTGACACCACTTAAACTGCTATGACTCAGTGCTATGGAATTATGGGAATTGTAGTTTATTGTGGCACAAGAGTTTTCTAACAGAGAAGGCTAAATGTCTCAGAAAAATAACCGTTCTTGGAATTTGATAGCATTGAGCCATGGCAATTAAAATAGTATCAGACTGGATTATTTCTTCAGTGTGGATGCAACCTCAGACATCTTGAATCCTTTAAGTGCTGAGTGCATTTACATTTCAAAGAGTTGGAACATTGCCCAATGTATCTCTGTGGCCCAATGTATCTCCTCTCAGTAGGTGAGAGGAGGCTGCTGAACCTGCAAGCACCCTGGTTGCCGTTGTGCACTCAGAACAGGGAGGTACAGGATGCCTCCTTCCACAATATAAAATGTACAAACAAATCAGGCTTGCTTCTTACCATTTGCAAGACTCAAGTTCAAAGGTGAAAAAGTTTAGTTTTCTTTGAAAGGCAAGTTGAACACCAAAATGAATGAATGAATTAATGAGATTTTATTTATATACCGCCGTTCCTTCGATCACGGCGGTTTACAAGATACTAATAAAATACAATACAGTACGAAACAAATTACAAATAGAAATTAGAACAGCAAAAATCCCCCATATTAAAACCATACAATACAATACATCATTAAAAATCCATCATTCATTCCTAATAATTAAAACCAGTTAAAATCAATAAAACAATTTAATAATACAACACGCAATACACAGGAGAAGATGACAGTCAGGACATGTGGGGGAAGGCTTGGTGAAATAGGTGAGTCTTAAGGTTTTTCTTAAATGACTCCAGGGAGGGGGCCGAGCGGAGCTCATCAGGGAGAGAGAGTTCCAAGACTGTGGGGCCACAGCAGAGAAAGCCCTTTGCACAGTTGCTACGTATCTCATCATGGGAACTCTCAAAAGTTTTTCCCACCTGACCTAAGAGTGCGGGGCAGATTATATGTGGAGAGGCGGTCCTCCAAGTACTCTGGGCCCAAGCCATTTAGGGCTTTATAGGTAACAACCAACACCTTGTATTGGACCCAGAAGCGGATTGGCAGCCAATGCAGATCTTTCAATATAGGTGTTATGTGGCTGGCCCTGGAACTACCAGTGACCAGCCTTGCGGCCATATTTTGAACCAACTTCAGCTTCCGAGTTTGGTACAAGGATTGCCCCATGTAGAGCGCATTACAGAAATCCAGTTGAGAGGTTACCAGTGCATGTACCACTGTTTCAAGGTCCCCCCCGGTCCAGGTAGGGATGCAGCTGGCGTATTAGCCGAAGCTGGTAATAGGTACTTCTAACTGTCGCATCCAACTGAGGAGTCAGGTGAAGCGACGAGTCCAGAAGCACCCCCAAACTGCGAACTGTGTCCTTCACGGGGAGCGTGACCCCGTTCAGGACAGGTGGAAAAATTTCCTTCCCAGGACCGGGAGAGCCTATCACAAGTACTTCCGTTTTCTCTGGATTCAGGCTGAGTCTGTTTTCCCTCATCCAGCCCATTACCGACTCCAGACAGGCATTGAGCGGAGAGATGCCATCCCTAGTCACTGCATCAGTCGGAGACACAGAGAAGACTATTTGGGTGTTATCAGCGTACTGATAACACCGCACCCTGTGTCTCCGGATGATCTCTCCCAGCGGCTTCATGTAAATGTTGAATAGCATAGGGGACAAGATCGCTCCCTGAGGGACCCCAGATGTAAGGGCCCTCTTGTCAGAGCGACAGTCCCCCAGCTCCACCATCTGGAATCTGCCCGAGAGGTAGGAACGGAACCACTGTAGAGCAGTGCCCCCTATTCCCAACTCCCCCAGGCGATCCAGAAGGATACCATGATCGATGGTATCGAAGGCCACAGAGATGTCCAAGAGCACTAACAGGGACATGCTACCCCTGTCCATGCCCAGACGGAGATCATCGACCAAGGTGACCATGGCAGTCTCAACCCCATAGCTCACCCGGAAGCCGGTTTGAAATGGGTCCAGATAATCCGTATCCTCCAAGACCCTCTGTAGCTGGGAGGCAACCGCTCTCTCGATCACCTTCCCTAAAAATGGCAGCAGTGACACAGGCCAATAATTATTTCAAATTAGGGAGTCAAGGGAGGGCTTCTTTAATAGAGGTTTTACAATGGCCGTTTTAAGATTAGATCAAAAACAGCCCTCCCTGAAAGATGAATTGACAATACGATGCAACATTTCTGTTGTCGCCGTTCCCCCTTGAACTGCCAGCCATGAAGGGCAGGGATTGAGAGAGCAGGTCGTCTTCCTAACGCTACTGAGGATCTTGTCCACATCCTCGGTACTTACAGACTCAAAATGATCCAGTACAACTGAGTCCATGGAAGCTCTGGACGCCTCTACTCTTGATTCTGAACCAATAACAGCGTCAAGATCAGCTCTTAGCCGAGAGATTTTATCCGCGAAGAAGTTGTTAAACTCGTCACAGCAGGCCTTAGATGGTTCCAAAATAGGGTTCAGGGCGGGAGGGAGTTGAGTGAGCTCCCTCACAACCCTGAACAGCTCTGCTGGACGCGACTCCGCGGACGCAATACGTGCAGCAAAGAACGAATTCTTAGCTGCATCTATTGCCACTCCGTAGGCCTCCAAATGAGATTCTAGGAGTGTCTTGTCGGCTAAGTCCTGATGTGTCCGCCATTTGCGCTCTAGTCGTTGCGCAGCCCGCTTCCTTGCCCTGAGATCTTCCGTATACCAGGGCTTTTTATAGGAAGCTTTTTATTGGCCGGAAAGGACACTTGGGAGCGATACTGTGTATAGCCCTGGAGAGATCAGTATCCCAGGTGTTAGTCAGGGTATCAACAGAATCGCTGTCAGTTCCAACCACATACCCCTCTAGGGCTTCTTGGAACCTTTTGGGTTCCATCAGCCTTCGAGGGTGGACCATTCTAATAGGTCCGCCACCCCCAGGGGGGATCTGGGTAGTAGCCTTGATACTAGCCTCGACCAAGAAACGATCCGTCCATGACAGGGTAGAGATATTGGTTACCTCTGTCCACGGAGACTCCATGTCCGTGCAGAAGACAACATCGAGTGTATTACCAGCAGAATGCGTGGGCCCTGTGACCAGTTGGGACGGGCCCATGGCAGTCATGGTAGCCATGAGCTCCCGAGCTGCACCAGTTGGAACAAGACCGGCATCAAAGGGGATGTTGAGGTCCCCCAGGACAAGAAGCCTAGGGGACTCCAACACCAACTCCGAGACCAGCTGTGTCAGCTCGGCCAGGGAGTCTGTTAGCGCACGGGGTGGCCTGTAGACCAACAGAATCCCTAACCTGTCCTTGGCCTTCAGGATCAGGTATATACACTCGATGTAGTCCGTCTGGCACACATGGTTCCTGGTTAAGGAAAGGGTGTTCTTATAGATCAAGGCAACTCCCCCCCCGCCCACTTACCCTGATCTTGTCCTTAACTGAGTACCCAGCAGGCAGGGCCTGTGCCCACACCACTTCACTCTCAGGCCCAAGCCAGGTCTCAGTAATGCAAGCCAGGTCACAGTTCTTATCTTCCAAACGATCATACTTTATGTGGGTCTTATTCCTAACAGACCTGGCATTGCACAGGAGCAACGACAAGGTTTGTGGTACAGTTGGACTGACCCTCAGACCTCTTTGGTTAGGAGGGTGGATGGAAGGAGGGATAGATATTATGCATCGATTGTGAGGCGTGTTACAGACCGCCCAAAACGGGTGGTCTGCTGGCGCCATCATTTGCGGCAGTGAGGAGCCCCAGCGGCCAAACCGCGAGGCTCCTTGGCACCGCAAAAAAGAAGCCCCAAAATGGTGCTTCTTCTTGCAGCATGCTAATGACGCACTCGCGACATCTTTAGCGCCGCGCGATGTGCGGGCGCTAAACATCTGCTACGTCAAGATGGCAGCACCCGTGTAGAATGGGAGCCACCATTTTGTACACGCCGAGTGCGTACTAGGGTTAGGGGCGTCCATAAGGAACGCCCCTTTCTAACCCTAGTACATGCTCAGCGTGTACTTTAAGCCCGTTTGTAACGGGCCTGAGTGATTTCATCTCAGGTGTTTATTCAGAATTCTGTGCATCTTAAGGGTGCAGAAGATGTTTGTACTTCCTTACAGAGAATGGAAGTAACTCATTATGAATAACAAGTTTCAATTGGTTCTTTCTCCATCAAACAGGGATCAGTGAGGGATAACTTTACTTCTTTTGCAGTGCAGTTGTGTCTTTCTAGTCATTTTTGCAATAACAAGGTTGTGGCTTCATTAAATAATAAAGGGAGATGTTACATGTTTGAAGTGTTGACTTGTCCTTGGCTTCATGATCCTGTACCCAATTTTTCAATCTTTTAAAATTTTAGTCACTCTTGAAAATTTGCAAAAATAAATAAATAAATAAATAACTTTTTCAAAGTAATTCTGACTTGTTTGGTTTTTTGAAACAAGTTATAGCTAGTCAGTTTTTAAAAATAACTTGCATATATAAAGAATGGTATTATTGTTTTAAAGCAACAAGAACCAGCTTGTTTAAAAATAGTGAGAATTATTAATGTGTCTACATACATGGGTTATATAGAAAACTAGAGTATAGCTTAAAGAACAAGTTTGATATTGGCTGCTATTTCCTTTTTGCATAATTGTAGTTAAGGTTTGGGATAGCACAACTATAGTAGGGAGTTTTCCTGACAGTATAAAACTTATCCTGTAGAGATTGCAGTGGAATCTGGGAAAAACACCCAATAGATTGCCCCGTTCTAGCAATCTAGTTCTATGAGATTTCTCTTAAATAGCCCCAGTACAGACAAAAGTGCAATCACATTGGCTTACTGAATGCCACAGTCAAAGAAAATTCTCTGAGGACTAGACCTTTTCTCTTTTCTGGCACTCAAAATTTCAAGGAGACACACAAGGAAGGAGTACAGCTTTATTTCTCATCAAAAGGCACTAACTGAATTACAGGTGCTAGGGAAAGAGATGAAATCTGTGGGAGTAGTAATTTCTTCCCGATGAACTTGCTAAATGGGCACTGAATGGAGCCAATAGTTCAGTACTCCCTAGATGGCTACATGGCTAAAGGTGTTTGTCTGCTGCATTCTGCCAGAATCAAAGTGGCTTTTGGAATAATTAAGATAGAACATGGTTATAATGCTGAAATGGCTCACAGTCAGAGACCTTCTTAGTTGTACAGCTGGTCAAGTATACCAAAGGCATTGCTTATGTAGTTGATATATTGACAGTGTTCAGCATTTAGCATCAAGGAAATTAAGCCTTTAATTTTGCTGCTGCTGTTGTTCAGATCTGCATTCTCTGCAACTGAACATGTTCCAGGGTGGTTCTAATTCTGCACTCTTTTTGCTTTTCCAGGAACTAGTTTTGCACACATAAGTAGGGACAATGGAGAATATTCATGTGTTTCTTTTTCAAAAACCTCTCACTTAAACAAAATTGTAGAGCATACTCTTGCATTCTTAGATTGTAAGCCTGAGGGCAGGGAACCGTCTAACTAAAAGATTGTATGTACAGCGCTGTGTAAATTTACAGCGCTATATAAATAAAGGTTAATAATAATAATAATTCTCCTCCATCAAATACACTATCTTGTTATGAATCCTAAGTCAAGTATGACTAGAAATATGATGAAATTTGAATGTATTTTATTGGAACACATGGACAATACAAAAGGATTAATATCTAAAATTTATTTGCATCCACATCAGATAGATTGAAAACAATATTGTGAGATGATATTGGGATAATAATAGAAGAGAAGCACAGGATAAAACTATTGGATGCTCATCCATTAGGATAAGTGGGGGCCCTCTCTTTTCTGCCTTGTTACTTATAATAAATCCATGGGATGTCACTGGATGTTAGTTTTATTTCTAGTTATCTTTCAGTTTAATCTTTACAGATCTCAAATGGCTTAATCCCTGCTCACAGTCATACAGATTTCTCTTTAAGAGTATGGGTGTGCCTTCAATCCAGCCAGCATCCTAACAAGCCAGCCAGATGGGCACCAGCCCAGTAGCTTGTTGGTCTGAAGCAAGGTTCTCTGCTGCCCCTCTGAGTCATTTGTTAACTATTTCATAAGAAACCATTGCCTTGGCTTGTCAACTTTTCCTTCCCATTCCATGTTGCTCTTATGTTTCTGTTGCTAGAAAATAAGGGCAGGAAGGAAAACCTTACTGATGTGAACTTGATCAATATGCAACCAATACATGCAGAAGATCAATACATAACTCTAGAAGAAAGATAAGTCGAATACTGGTGCTGATTGCATTGAAAGCAATGGTCAACTCTGACCTATGGCAGTCTTATGACTGAGCTTTCTTGGTAAAATTTATTCAGAGGAAGTTTAGAATTGTTTTTTCCTGAGACCAAGAAAGTGTGTCCCGCCCAAGGGTATCAGGTGGGTCTTCATGACTGAGTGAGGATTTGAACCTGGTCTCCTAGAGTCCTAGCTCAATACTTAAACTATTAGAACATGCTAACTCTCTATATCTAAACTGAAAGACTACGGGATAATTGTAACAAGTAACACAGTATTCCAAATGACAAAAATAATCATGGTCTGATAGACAACAGCTATGCCCTATGCCACCAGTCTTATATTGTTGCATCATCTCACCTATGTGTTGCAGGATAAATGCTAAGGAGTGAAAAGAAGGAATGCCTGCTTCTCATTTTTGGCAAGCTGTAATTTGCCATTTTATCTGAAAGGATTATTTGTGCAAACCACTGTTTAGACTGAAATAAACCCCTGAATCACAGTTTGATCATTTTAGTGCCTAATGGTAACCAAACAGATGTCTTTCGAAAGTTTGAAAACTAGAAATGCTGAAAACAGAAATCAATTATTTTGTATCCAGCACAACAAAATCAGATGTATGATTCCTGAGGAAAAATGCATGTTTCATTCTTACCTATAATAATTCTAGCTTCATCCTCCCTCCTGAGAAATGGTTGTGAATCTATTTAAATTCTGCCTGGGACATTGATCTAGAAATTGGTGAGCTACCATACTCTTCAAAGGAATTCTGTCTTGGCTTTCTCTTTTAACTAGCCATGCATTTATGTGGAAACCTGCCTCTCATTGACTTCACCTTATTCTGTTGCCAGTTGAGTTGAGAACTTTCAAAAGCTTTTGCGCCTGACCTATGCAGATTTCTCTGACTTCCCTCTCAACATTGCCTTGCAGTGCCAGTGAATAAAAATGCCTTTATTTTGTTTAGTTTCCATTGGCATTTGAAATAGCTTTTATTTGCTGTTCTGCATGGTATTTGATAGCCAGGGCCTTGTATGCATGAACCCAGTCTGTTTGTGTGAAATAGGGGGTCCAAAGCAAAAATTACAAAACAGTATGGGAGAATACTGTTTTCAAAAATGAGCTGAATTGATGTGAGGCATGGGAGAGCCACAAGGTGAACTTGGGTGAGAGACACTTTGGATGCATCTACACTGTAGAAATAATGCAGTTTGACTCCACTTTAACTGTCATGGCTCCGTCTTACAGAATCATGGGAGGCACTGTTTGGAAGAGAAGGCTAAAAACCTTGTAAAACTACAAATCCCAGGATTTCATAGAATGGAGCTACAGCACTTGAAGTGGTGTCAGACTGCATTATTTCTACAGTGTGATGTACCCGTAGTTCTAGAAAAACAAAACAAACACCAACAAAGGGTGGCCAGAATTCTGCATTGTGGTCTACATTTCATAAATTTACACATACCTAGGTATATAGCAAAGGTGCTAAGCAACCCTATTCATGAATTGCAAAGATGAATAATGGGATACTGGCAAGAGTGTTCCAATGCTCATTGAATTCTACTGATGTGTATCTGCATACCCTCACTGGTGTCTCAGTGCACCTTGGTTCCTTTGTGCATAAGGTCTAGTTGTGCATCAATCAATTTGTTTGCTCCCCTATGTAATAGCATAATAGCAGCCCCTACCTGAATACGGACATTGCAAAAAAGCTCAGTTCTACAGTATTTTCCACAGATGTACACTCACAAAGACCTAAGTCCACAGGTGAATTCTGGCCCTGATGTTTTGTCTGCTGCAACTCATAGCTAGGAAGGCACTAACTGTTTCAAAGTGGAGCAGGTTGGGGTGTTATTTCAAGCTCTTCCTCTAAGTAGTAAAACAGTATGCCTGAGGAAATGAAAGATTATGCTTCTCCTTTGTGTTCATAGGTGCAGTGTTGTGTGTGCGGTATGCCCTCAAGTCATTTCTAACTTATGATGATCCTAAGGTGGACCTATCAGGGGATTTTCTTGGCAGGATTTGTTCAGAGGAGGTTTGCTATTGCCTTCTCTTGGGGCTGAGAATGTGTGACTTACCCAGTGGGTTTCATGGCTGAATCGAAATTGAACCTTGGTTTCCAGAGTCATAGTCCAATGCTCAAACCACTATGCTATGCTGACAGTGTTATTACACATTTATAGTATTTTTTACATTTATGTCTTTTTTCTTTTGCTCGCTTAATATGCTGGCAGTGTACCTGGCTCTCCTCCTCCTCACCTTTATCCCCACAACACACTAGTGACTTAAGACATGTGGTGAGAGGGGTGAGAGACTTTTCCAAAACAATCTAGTGATTTCCTTTTCATGAGTATCTGATGTGGGTATTTGAACCAAATCCTATTCCAGCACTCTAAACCCTACACCTCTTTGCCTTTTAGCTGTTCTCTGGTATATTTTCAGTGTGTTGAGTATTGTTTGGGTACTTTAGGTTTAAGCTTCCTTCCTTCATAATACACTCCTCCCTCCACATTCACTGCAGTTGGGGTACAGGACCCCTGTGAATGTGGAAAAAACTGCAAATAACAAAAACACTGTGCTTTTACCTGAGAGAACACCTCTCTAGGTCCTTTTGTGCAACTTTTGGTTAAACTTGACCATAGAGTTGTGCTGGAAGACCTAGATATTCATAGAGAGAACATATTAATAAAATTAGTGAATAATTAAAGCCTCAAAAGTCAAAGCTACAAATATAGAGGATGTATATGCCCCCATATAGTTACATAGGAAAACTTTCAGTGACCTGGTGGTAAGCAGAATGGAGTCTTGGGGACTGGACAGATAAATTGGAGTAGGCCCTCCAGATGTTATCAGTCCATAATCATAGCCAACATAGCCAGTGGTGAGGAATGCTGGGATCTTCAACCTAATAACACCTGCAGGGACTCATGATTTTCATCACTTGCAGTTGGATACACCTTCCTTAGCTACGGTGGCAGTTCATGCAGTTGGGAATTGCTACTCAAATTCTCTGTTCCATAGCCATTGGTCAATGTATTCATTTTCACCAATGAAGAACATGAAGCTTTGCATTTGGATGCATTACAGTCCCTATGTGGAGCCACTTGATCTCAAGGCCCTTTGACAGTACCCAGTTATAGCACTACAATTTCACTTTAAATGCTATGACAGCATCCTATGGAATCCTGGAATTCATAGTCTGGTGGAGCACTAGAATTCTCTGGCTGAAATCTAAATACCCCTCATTAAACTGCAATGTACTGTGAAAGGGCCCTTTATGTCTGTTTATGCCAAGTCAAATGCCAAATCCTGGCATCTGTAGCTTGGCAGGGCTAGAATTTATAAGCTGAAAAGCCCCACTAGAGCTCTATGGCTGAGAATTTTAATTCCTCTCCCTAAACTGCAAAATCTAGGAAGCCGTATCACATTGTTGTAGCAGCTAAAGTGAAATCATAGTGCTCAAGCTGTATAGTGTGAAAGGGCCTCTGGAAATCCTGTATATTCTTATTTGAGTTACATGGTGACATACCCATCAACATTTCACAGATGAAAACCAGGACATGGTCAGCCAAGCAACATCAGAATTTGATCAAGCTGGTAAAGTTATTCAGCAGAGAAGCTGAGAGAGGCTGCGGCAGTTTGCTTTTGCTTGAGCTGACTGAGAAGGGCACAAAATTCTGTCCCCTCCTCTTGCTCCTGTTCAGTTAATTGAGTGCAAACCACTTTTGCACTTTGAACTAGTTTGCTGGAAAGGGGAAAGTGGGGGAGGAAAGTGAAACTGGAACAATTTAAAAGTAGCTGAGAAATTGGGACAGTAAAGGATTGAGACTGTCCCTGACAAATGAGGACAGTTGGAGGATACGTGACGAAAGAAAAGTAGAAGATAAATTGTATTGTTGTTTTAAAATGCAATCTTCTACATAACAGTGCTGATGCAAATGTTGATCGTTATCTCACTGTCTACATTACAAAGTTCATCTGGTCCCTTTCAACCTTGGCTGGATAGAGACATAAAAGTAGGTGCACCTAATTCATACACCTGATCTCAAGTGGTCCAAACAATGCTTGCCAAAAGTGTTTTGGCCAATTTCACTGTAAACATTTCTGGTTCTGCTGAGTCTGTGATGGAATTTCAGACCTTGATGGATATGATTTAGTTGTTATCTCAGTTTTCCATAGAGAGAGCCAGGGGATAAAACATACTGAGGTCATGATTATCCACATATTTCACTATCTTTTTTTTTTTTTAAAAAAAAACCCACACAGTTTAGAACAATAATGAGTCCTTCAGTCCTTCCTAATAGGATTTTGCTGTCTCTTTCTCCTTGGAAAAACTGTGCTCATTTTTATTTTTTCAGCATATTAAAGTCTATGTTTATGCTATCTATTTTTTTTCCTACTGTAGCACAAAATGTTTTTCTGTATACATAATGCTGTAATGCCACTTTATGTTAAATTATATATTATATCACATAATGTTTTCTGGGAAATAAACTTTATTTTATGTTTACATAGATAGATTAATTCTAAGAAAAATAAATAGCACAAGTGATTTCAATTTATGGGCAACCATCACCTGACTGTAGCATTCTAGATCTTAAGGAAAAGAAGGAAACAAAATTGCAACTCCAAGGTGGACAGTTGCAGGTCCTTTTTGTTTGCTGTTTTTTTTTTTAAAAAGAAAAAGTTTGTAATCTCTTTGAGTATAAAGCAACTGCTTCATAAAATGTGCAGAGGGAGATATTCATTTAAGGAGAAATCTATGGAATGAAGATTCATATTTTATTGTTTATTAAGTAAACTGTACACAATGACATAATAAATGGGATGTGGTAAATTAATAAAAAAACACCAATGTAGGATATTGTCAGCTATGGGCAAGAACCATACCATTGTCAACAATTTCAAAGCTTGATTGTGCTCTCAATAATATGTTGTGGCAACTAGCTTCCTGCCAGTCTAGTGGTCTAATGGTTTAATGGTTTGACAGTTTGAGTAAGATTCTGGGAAGTAATGGTGTTTGCCTTCAAGTCATTTTTGACTTATGACAACCCTAAGACGAATGTATCCTGGAATTTTCTTGGCAGGTTTTTTTAAACAGAGGCTCGATGGCCATCTGGTGGGTATGCTTTGATTGAGAGTTCCTGCATGGCAGGGGGTTGGACTGGGTGACCCTTATGGTCTTGTCCAACTCTTTGATTCTATTATTCATTGCCATCCTCTGAAACTGAGAGATTGTGACTTGCTCAAGGTCATCCATTCGATTTACATGTCTGAACCCTGGTTTGCAGAATCATAGTCTAATGCTCAAACCACTTTACCATGCTGGCTCACTCCATTCAGACATGGAAACCTACTGAGTGACTTTGAGCATGTCACGCTCTTAGACTTAGAGGAAGGCAATAGCACCTCCCCTCGAACAAACCTTGCCAAGAAAACCCCACGATAGATTCATTTTATGGTGTCTATATGTTGGAAATGACTTGAAGGCACACACCAGCAAACTAATTGCCTAATCCTTTTTTTTTTTTTTTTGCAAAATCGATGAGAGCTTAGAGAAATTCCTTCAAAAAACAAACAAAAACAAACTACCAGAATCTTCCAGGCAGCATGCCCAGTGACCATACTGGAGAATTCTGGAGCCGTAGACCAAAAAAGTCAATTTTCATGCTCTCATATTCAGAAGGATACTGCATAGAAAAGGGTGGTTTATTCATAATTTAGGGGTTATTCAGATAATGAAAATAATTTAGATAGAATCTGGATTGAGAAATTATAAATGAGTACAGTTTTTGTTGAATCTTTGTTGCTCATATGCATTTTGAATGCATCCAATTGAGTTTGAGAGTGGGGTTGTGCAATGGGTGGGACCCACAGTACTACAGTGTGCCCGTGTCATACATGGGCGTGCTATATGTGGCTTCCAGCATACGCTGGAAGCCACACTGGAAAGGCTTCTCCCACACCCCAGAAGAAACAATGGGGCACGCACCCATGGTGTGCACCCCCACAGCGTGCCAGGTGTGCGCCGCGGGAACAAGCCCCATTGTTTCTAATGGGGCTTGAGTTTACAGTTTACGGTATTTCCCTTACACGGTGGGATCTGGAACAGATCCCCCACGTAAGGGAAGGGCCAACTGTACTATAGGTTTGTTTAGGACCCAACAATATTCCTGTCCAAACTGAATAGTGACTGGGTAATCCTGACCAACAATCCTGAAATGGGAGGTGACATGAAAACTACAGATGTTGTGGTGACATCAAAACTGGATTTTGAGGAAGATATTTGGCCACCAATTTAGCAGAATAAGGCAGTCCACCAAGTGCAGTAAGGCTGGCATTTTACATTTTGAAGGAACGCAAGTAATAGATATTACTACTAAAGAGACAGGGATAAATGAAAGACCATTAAGCTGATGGTGCAATTACATATTTACATTACTGCACTGATGAGAGATTTAATACACTTTCAAAGGTTGCATCTGCACTGCAGAAATAATGTAGTTTGACACCACATTAACTGCCATGGCTCAATGCTACTATAGAATGCTGGGATTTGTAGTGTTGTGAGAAATTTAGCCTTGTTTGTCAGAGCACTCTTGCCACAACAAACTACAAATCCCAGGATTCTATAGCATTGAGCCAGAACAGTTGATGCAGTGGTCAAACTGCATTATTTCTGCAGTGCAGATGAAGCCAAAGAGAGGTTCCTGAATCTTCCTTATTGGACAGAAAGCTCCAGTCTCACTGACTCTGTTGCAGTTTCCTAGTCTTCTTTGGCAGTGCAGGAAATAATACTGGCTGCAAATTATATGCAAGAGATCATTTAACGCTAGAGAATATTGTAATCAGATTTTGCCATTTGATGGCAGGAAAAACATTGGGATTGTAAACAGGTTTGATACTGCTTTAAACTTGTATTGCCTAACCACATCAACAAATTGTCAGGGGTAGTGTTGTAATCAAACAGCCATTGTGGTTTAGGGGTTTGAGCATTGGACAATGATACCGAAGACTAGCGTTAGAATCCCTGCTCAGCCATAGAAATCCATTGGTTTACTTGGGCAAGTCACATTCTCTAAGGAAGGCAAAGTCAACCCCTCCTGTAAGCAAATCTTGCCAAGAAAACCCTATGATAGGTTCATTTTAGGCCAGAAACAACTTGAAGGCACACAGATCTACAAAAAGGTGTTGCATCCAATGTACTAACTACTAGAACTTGTATTGTTTTTCATATCAACCAATATATTATGCATATCTTAGAAGAAGCCAGAACTTCAAATCTTTACTTCACATTTCTAGCACTTCAGTTCTGTAAAAGGTAGTTGAAGAGCAAGTCTGCAATCCTTTACACACTGCAGAGTAAGCCCCACTGAGCTCAGTAGGATTTACTTCTGAGTAGACAAGGGTAGATTTATTTTACAGCAAGAATTATTTCCAAGTAAGCCTTCATGGAGCCAGGCTGTAGGAGGTACAAATGGCTGATAAGCAAAATGAAAAGGAATTTTCCCATGAATAAGAGAAAGATCAAAACCATGAGAAAAATATGAATCAGGAGGAGTGGGGAGAAAGAACATTTGATGTTCATGATTAAAAATGATAAGCTGATCATTTAATGAATGATAGAAGCACCCTCTAATTAACTAAATGGTTACATCTTCATCATTAATCAGCCTAGAGCCCATGCTTGACTGCACATCATTAAACCCCAATGGAATTAATAGAATTTAATGATCAGAACTGAAAGTGGTATCCAAACTGGTAAAAGAAACCAGGAAAAATTGAGTGGCCATGGTGGCTGGGGGCTCTGGGAGTTGAAGTTCAACAAAAGCAGGGGGCAAGGACAGATGGGGGAATAATGTGGATTAGGGGTGGTGCCCAATTCAGAAATGTCAAGGAATACTTGCAATTTTTCTCTTTCTCATTGAAAAAAAAATGGCCAACGGTTTTGTGCATGGGTGTATTTTGTTTTTTGCTTTTGAGTATTTTGGACAAAGAAATTGTGTTTCTTCTGCAGTTCTTTTGGCAGAAGACATACATCCATAATCTACATTATTCTACATTATTATTAAATTATTATTAATATTTATAATATTCTTGGCTAGGACCCTTTACATACCTCCCTGAAAGTCTGGGCTGCAGGTGTCCAGTTTTCCTGTGGAGGGACACCACAGCAGCCAAACTGGGTGGCATCACTCTGCCCGCCATTGGCACACTTGTGATGTAAGCAACATTCAGTAATGTCTATATGCTGCATATCAATTACATCAAAATGGCAGCCCATTTATGGATGAGAGGCCACCATGACGGCCTTTGACAAGGTTACCCATGACATTCTTGCAAACAAGCTTGTAAAATGTGGTCTAGACAAGCTAACTGTTACATGGATTTATAATGGGTTGACTAGCCGAACCCAAAGGGTGCTCAACAATGGCTCCTTTTCATCCTGTAGAGAGGTGACCAGCAGGGTGCCACAGGGTTCTGTCCTGGGTCTGGTGCTATTCAACCTCTTTGTCATTGACTTGGATGACAGAATTGGGGGGCATACTTATCACATTTGCAGATGACACCAAATTAGGAGGAATTGCTAATACCCCAGAAGACAGGAACAAAATTCAAAATGACCTGAATAGACTAGAAAACTGGGCCAAAACTAACAAAATGAATTTCAACACGGAGAAATATAAGGTACTATACTTAGGGCAGAAAAATGAAATGAACAGATATTAGATGGGTGACACCTGGCTGAACGAGACTACATGTGAAAGGGATCTGGGAATCCAAGTAGACCACAAGTTGAACACAAGTCAACAGTGAGATGCGGCAGCTAAAAAGGCCAATGTAATTTTAGGCTGCATCAATAGAAGTACAACGTGCCCTTGTCTAGATCAAGGGAAGTAATAGTGCCACTCTATTCTGCTTTGGTCAGGTCCCACCTGGAATATTGTGTCCAATACTGGGCACCACAATTTAAAAAGGATGTTGGGAAACTGGAGGGTGACTAAAATGGTGAAGGGTCTGGAAACCATGCCCTATGAAAAACGACCTAGAGAGCTGGGGATGTTTAGCCTGGAAAAGAGAAGGTTAAGAGGTGATATGATGGCCCTGTTTAAATATTTAAAGGGATGCCATATTGAGGAGGGAAAAGAGATTCCGCCTCAACATTAGGAGGAACTTCCTGACAGTAAGGGCTGTTTAACAGTGTTTAACAGTGGAGCACACTCCCTTGGAGAGTGGTGGAGTCTCCTTCCTTGGAGGTCCTCAGACAGAGGCTGAATGGCCATCTGTCGTGTATGTTTTGATTGAGATTTCCTGCATGGCAGGGGGTTGGACTGAAACTGGATGGCCCTTGTGGTCTCTTCCAACTCTATAATTCTATGATGCCGGCACCTGCACGTGCCAGAGTTCCAGAGCATGTGGTTACTGCGAGCTCCAGAACCCTAGAATTGGCCGGAGGATGGCTCTTCCTGCCCATTGGTCCCAGGCCTTAGTTATGTCTCAAGTCCTTACACTCTCTCCAGCCCACCTTAACAGACAGCAGCCACACTGGACAGAACTCAGAATCATAAAGTCAACCAATTACAAATCCATGTAACAGTCACATTGTCTAGCCCACATTCCACTAGCTTGTTTGCAAAAATGTCATAGGGAACCCTGAAATCAAGATATACTATATCCACAGCATTCCCTTCATTTAACAAGCTGGTAATTTTATTAAAAAAAAAAAGAGAGGGAGAGAGAGAGATTTGATTTATCTGGCATCACTTCTTTCTCTGAAACCCATGTTGACTTTTTGTGATTATGGAATTGCTTTCTAGATGTTCACAGACTCTCTGGTTAATGATCTGCTCTGGTATAGATGTCAGACTAACTGGACGATAATTGTTGGAATCCTCTTTTTTTTCCCTTTTTGAAGATGGGGACAACATTTGCCCTCCTCCAGTCTGCTGGCACTTCTCCTGTTCTCCCGGAGTTTTCAAAGATTATTGCCAATGGCTCCGATATTCAGCTGCTGTTAGGAATGCAAGGAGGAGGTATGTTTCCATCCCTCTTCAACCAGTTAGTGAGGTTATGACAATCAGAAGCAAGAACTTGGGATGTCTGTGTCACCAGCCTCACTCATAAGTGGGAAGAGCTCAAAATGTCACCCTCCTTGTTGCTTGATTAGTAGCTGAATGAACCTCCTTTGTCCAATGCAGCTGCTGGTTGTTCAAGTGGGCAAGGTGGGGGCATTTATGTAAACAGTCTTACTGAATATGGAACAGTTATGGCTCTGTAACTCTAGGTTACGAATCAGTGGCTGCAATATAGAATGCCAGCCATATTTCAACAAACCTCCTTCTGTTTTCTGTGTGAAAATGTGGACCCTTTTTTGTTAAAAAAAAATCCCCAGTGTTTTTGTGCAGATTCTCCTCCCCCCCAAAAAAAAAAAAGTAATAAAAATGTGACCCCCCCCAGTGCACAGAAACTCTTCTAATTTTGCCCAGCAGGGAGAAAACATTTTTTTGATTCTTTGTTCTTCCATGTTAGGGTAACATAAATTGAGATTTACATCCCTACAAGGTAATCATCAGCCCTTTTGAATGTAGCACCAGCCCTGTCAACTATGTGTAATTCAATGCTGACTATCTCCTCCTCCTCCTTACATGCAGATTCTTTCTGACCCAACTGCTTTTTACACAAGCAAGAAAGCAGGCTCCCACCAGACTTTGACAGGCAGTGATCTGTACATGCAGCTGCCTATACTGTCCATGTACATCTCTGGATTCAGGCCTTTGTATTCCATTAGCACAAGCATGAATCCAACTTAAATCCAAGGAACTTGTGCTATTCTTTTTTCCTTTCATTTAGCATGTGACTAGTACTTTGTAGTCAAATGAATGGCCACGATAACTCAGTCTAACCAAATGCTAAATTACATGCTGGAAAAGGGCTTAAGATCCTATCACAATAAGCACAATAAAAATGTCCAGGGAAAGATATACATGAGGCAAATTTGGCTTCTGTTTTACTAGGTGCTAGACTGGAACAGCTAGGAAGAAGTGCCATGGTATTCCCTGGTTGTCTTGAAATGTATTTTCAAATGACTATCATCAGCTTCTTTTGATGAGCTTTATGCAAGGTTGAACAAGATCTGATAGGCAGCTGCTGCAATCAACTGTTTAAATGACAATCATAGGTTAATGTAGGAAGATGCCCAAAGGCCCATCCATGCTGACAAGTAGGGCCAGCTTTACCATTAGGCAAAGTGAGGTAACTGCCCTCCCATACTATTCTTCGTGTGCTCCTTAGTCATGCCCTATTAATAGAGGACTCCAAGCCATGGTATTTCCCATCACTGTGAATGGATCTGAGAGCTGGACAGTGAAAAAAGTGGATTTAAAAAAATCATTTGAGATGTGGTGCTGGAGAAGAATGCTGAGGATACTGTAGATGGCCAAAAAGACAAACAAATGGGTAATCGAACAGATCAAGTCTGAACTCTCCCTGGAAGCCAAGATCGTCAGATTGAGGCTGTTATACTTTAGCCACATCTTGAGAAGGCATGCCATATTAGGAAAGACAATAATGATGGGAAAGGTAGACGGTAGTAAAAAGAGAGGAAGACTGCAGGCCAGATGAATAGACTTAATTAGGGAGGCCAT
Source organism: Sceloporus undulatus (assembly GCF_019175285.1). Taxonomy (NCBI): domain Eukaryota; kingdom Metazoa; phylum Chordata; class Lepidosauria; order Squamata; family Phrynosomatidae; genus Sceloporus; species Sceloporus undulatus. The sequence goes on from NC_056522.1 coordinate 59,917,607, forward strand.
GGGCATGAATCTGCAAAATTTAAGCAGAGCAGTGAAAAGGAGTCTTGGAGATGTATCAGCCACAGGGTCACCATGAGTTGAGGTTGACTTAGGGGCATTTAACAGCAAGAAACGACCTTTGAATGCCATGTAGCTTTCTGTGGGCTTCCTTAACTGAAGTGCAATGTGGAAAACAGTGTACTATCACCTGTCAAAAAGTAAAATTAAACTGCTAATTCAACAGCATCTATGTAGCTGGTGTTTTCCATGTCAGTGCAAATGTTTATGTGAATCCACACCAGCACTTCATCCAAACTCTAAAGGAGGCATCCTTAAACTGAAAATATGTTCAGGTCCTTTGATGATGATGACGATGATGATGATAGCTTACAAAAGTTAAAACAGATACAGCTAAACATTTTTACATCCTACAAATGTTAAAGCTATGGTTAAACTATCAATAAAATTAAGTTGTTAAAACCAGACAATTAAAAAGAACAGCAAATAAGAACAATAAGAATGATATATATGGCGGGTTACAGACCGCCGAAAAGCGGCGGCCTATACCCGCCCCTTTCCCCGGTGTATCAGGGCCTCAGTGGCTAGAGCGGCAACCGCTGAGGCCCCAATCTGCTGCTTTCCGGGCCGCAGGGAAGCGGCAAAAGGCCCCTTCCCCGCAGCCTGGAAAGGGGTGTCCTTGGTTCTTCAAGCCCCAAGGACACCCTGCAGTGGCGGGGAGGAGGAGAAAGGGGCCTCTTGGCCCCTTTCTCCTCCGTGTCACTGGTGCAGCCGTCTGAAGGCTGCACCCAGTGACGCAAAGCCAAGAAGGAGCTCCCAAACAGAGCTCCTTCTTGCGCTGCGTAAAGGGCGCTCTAAGCGCCCTCATGTGGCGCAATGGCATCACGTCCGTGCCACCTCATTTGGAGGTGGCACGTTCGTGACGCCATCATGGCGGCCCCCATGTAGATGGAGCACTGCCATCTTGTACGTCCTCAGGACGTATTAGGCTTGGGGGCATCAAGAAGTGATGCCCCTTTTTAAAACTAGGACATCCTGAGGATGTCCCTTATGGCCGTTTGTAATGCGCCTATGTTTATGAATATGATCTCAAATTTCTGATGTATGTCTCTCTGCCCACCAAATTGTTTTTAATTTTAACCTAATGCTGTATTGCATTTTATTGTTTGTAAACTCTGATTGTTTATTTCTAAGTTTTAATACTGGGGAGGGGGTTGGGAAGGAACCATTTAGTATTTTATTATAATGTTTTTTTACTGTTGTAACCCTCCCGGCTTCCTAGTGATTGGGCGGGCTATAAATAAATTATTTATTATTTATGACACACAAAAGACCCTTTCCTTCTGAGCAGTGAGCCTTCAGAGTCCTGACAAACCAAAAGTCTTCATCTGCCTACAGAAGGAAAGCAAGGAGAATGCAAATCTGACCTCTCTACAGAGAGTGATAGCTCCTTTGAATCCCTTTGTGGGAGAAAGATGGGATATAAATCATATATATAAATTGAAGTTCAGACCAAAACCTGAAATGGCTTCACTGACATGGAAGCCAATGACTCCTCATGGATACCATCTTGTTTATCATCTCAGGCAGCAAAATGTCCTGGGTCAGCCTGGTATACAACATTAGAAACATCAAATGAAAAGTAAAGTGAAAAGTTCAGTATATTAGTACTACAAAATTTGTCCTATATTTCTTTCATGATGGCTTGGCACCAATTTGGCAGCATGAAAACCCCATGAAATAATAAAATGCAACTTTGCCTAAAGCTCCTAGAGACATTTGGCGGCCTTTGGCCACCAGGGACCTCTGCTGAGTTCACTGAGGCAGCACTTTGCTCCATTTATTTGCTTGATTACTTGCTTGGGAGAAGAATCAGCTAGAATATCACTGCTCCAAGGTTTCCTTGATGCTTGAAAAATGTCATAGCTGCAATTCTCTTCATATCATGGCTCTAGATTCTTGGTGAAGAACTCAGTAGATCAATACATGGAGTGAAATCCTATCAAATTTCCCGTTGATACTGTAAATCTATTTTACAAGCTTGACTTCCTTTGAATGTGTGTCCAAATAGCAACACATGGCTAACTAGATATGCAACCATGTAGCTCTGCAAAGCTAGATGCTATTTGTATGAAGTGGCTTCCCACAAGAAAACAGTCCTTTAAACTAGTGTCAAACTTAAAGAAGTTGTATTTGTGTGCCCCACTGAGGCCTTTTATGTGATCCACAGAACACTTAGAGTTCTGTTATTGTCATTTAAGGAAAATCACCCCCAAATGTAAACTCATAGTTCTAGAGACCTCTTGGGTACATAATTTTCCATTTAACTATTATTTGCTCATCCTGACTGCACCTTGTTTAGGTGTTCAGATATTCTGGTAAAAACCACAAATCCTTTTCCTATGAACTTTAAGAAATCCCCTTGTCTTAGTGCAAAAAGCATGAACTCCTGTGAACAGTGTGTGTCCAAATCACATCCTATTCAACTGGAATGAAGAGTATGTGGACTAGCTCTCAATTTTTTTTTGGGGGGGGGGGGGGGGGAGGGGGGAACAAAAGGAAATAAATGAATACTCATCACAGGATATTTAAAGTCCAATACAGGAAAAAATGATGATCTTGTTTTCTTAACAATGGTCTTTGTTTCCTTGAACAATTTTTTTCTAGCTTGCATTGCATCTTGGTAGCCACAGTTAGAGAATATTGATGAGCCATTCATTCAATCCAGCAATGTTCTTCTTTTGCTGCATTTACTTAATATAAGGTGAATCAATCTCCCATCCCTGTGCTGTTCCATCTTTCTTTATGGTACATTCTATGGCTCATTTGTTTTTGTTTGTTTGTTTGTTTGTTTTTGCTTCTTAATGATTTCTAAAGTTCTGGAGCACTAGGAAGGAGTGTGGCATATTGGCATGCCAACAACAACAATACACTGTGGCTTGCTCTGCTGTATGCAAAATATTTAAATAGTGCTCATTAGTCACATCTTGTGTCTCTGGTGCTGCAGAATTGTATTGTCTAAATACAGCTGCATCAGAAATGTGCTGTTTGGCAAATATATCTACACGTGATGAATAAAAAACTCACAACAAATATCAACAGCACAAAAAACCCCACACCGGAAACCCATAGCAGCAGCATTCAAAGAAAACAACAGGTCAGCACATCAATAAGCAGACATGTAAGCATCACACCAGCATGAGCAGCTTGAATTAAATCCTTGCTAAAAAGCTGTAGAGTAATCATTCCACTTACTTCTGTGTTCTGAATTTCTGTAGGCAAACAATATCCTACAGTTTTGTTGAGCTATATTTATTGACTTCAGTGGGAACACAGGCACATCTGCCTTTTGTGTTTCCAGGAACTGGATGTACAAAAAGCAGCTGAATACAGTTTTTAAAAATCACATTCAGTATGAAGGGACACACCCATGTGGTCATGCATAGTAAGAATATGGAAAATGCCAGCTAGGGTCACATGAGGCTTCAAGGCAGCTTTTGAAGCCCTCAAGACCCCTACTACTTCTTCAGTGTTTTATAACTTGAAATATTCTCTCTCACACCTGGAAAGCAACGTTGCCACATTTCTGCTTCCCTTAAGGCCCAGGAGAAACTTTCCCTTAGCAAATGGTCCAGCATTCCTATGTGGTAAAATTGTCCTAGAGGGCCAAATTTCCTCTCAAGTTCCCCCTCAAAAAGTATAAACTAAACTAAAATAAATCAGAGCTGTCAGTGTGGCATGGGGTGGCAATAGGGTTGCCAGAGTGAAAACTGGAGATGTTTCCTGTCCCTTTAATGGCTAGGAAGAAGAAGGGATTTTGGCAGGTGTTGCTGGTTACTGGATTGTGTGTGGAACAACAGCTGCTGAAATCCCCTTGTCTACACAGCCATTAAAAGGACAGGAGGCACCTCCAGTTTTCACTCTGGCAATCCTAGGGGACAGCCCTCCAGGTCCCATGACAACCCAGTTTCCCATCTCTCAGATATGAGGACATGCACATCTCTATATAGTTTGCATCCATGGACTTTGGTTTCTTTGTTGGCTTTGCAGGGATTATATTTGTTCCCCCTTTTGCTTAATTTCCCCCCCCACATTGCTTTTAATCCGCAATCCTGACTAAAACATGCTCAAGTAGTGTTCAATACCCATTTGAAATCTGTACATTTTTTTCCTGCACTCTTTTCAGATAGAGACATTTTTAGGGGTGGATGGGTGGATTCTGAAATACAAATTGCATCTGGCCTGATGACAGCCTAAGAAAAGGGGACAGGAGAAGTTCTCAAAAATAAAATAAAATAAGTCCACAGAAGTGGAGTCCTCATAGATCTCTACTGCTATAGTAACAAAAAGATTATTAGTGATAGTGTTGAGATCTACTGGGGAAAGGAGATGTGTTCTAGGGACTGTACCCATGCTTCTCTTTCTTCCTTGATTGCAAATTGAGGATTGAAACCATTGCCAAAACTTATGTAGTACTACACATACCCAGCCAGGCTGCTGGATAAAGCATCCTAAAATTAGAAAAGGATGTTTAGGAATCCATCAATTCATATAAATACATCTGGATTTGTCTCAAAAGGGGCCATCCAGAACTAGTACAATTCATTATTAACTGCTTTAGCAGTGGATTCTTCATCTTGCAGGGGATTGAACTTGATGATCCATGGGGTGTCTTCACCTCTATGTTTCTCTGATTCTGTAGATCTGTGGCAAAGTGAATGGGTATGCTATCTTCAACCAGCATGAAAGCCAAGGAATCCCCTCTTATGAAACTACATCTTCATTTCCCTCATGCACCACAAATTTTTTTGGTGACCATGTAGCATGTGAAATATCAATCTATTTCTGCTCACGCACTCATTCAATATTGTGTGTTGGATAATCAGAATTTATTTCTATATATGTAGAATAAAGAGAGGCATCAAGTTTAAAAACAAAATATTCACTTATTTAATGAATATATTTTGATATTTCAAAATACATTTTTTTCACATTGAGTATTTGCAATCATGAAACATTTTCCCAATCTTTGATGTTTTTGCCAAAAATTGGAGGAATGGTACTTTATCTGCCCTTACAGATTTTGGATAGGAACAAGCAGCTAATTATTTGCCAGAAGGCTATGAATCACTTGCAACATCACTTATTTATTACTCTGTTCTGACATATGGACTATCAGTAGCTTTCCTATCCTAAATTATATCATTAAAAAGTCTTTGGGAGTATTTTTCAGATAAAGAGTTCTGTTTTCCCTTCAGTCTTGATTCCCATAGATGTCCCCATATCATTGTTGCCTTACTCCAACAGATCCAGAACATGTAGCTGACTGTTCTCTTCAATAAAGGGAAGAACAGCCTGTCCCTCATTTTTGCAACGATGAAAATACTGAAAGTTGTGTTCAAACGTCATGACCATAAGGCTTCACATGGAAGCAGCATAGTCTGATAAGAACAATCTAATATTTGATATTTTTTTTAAAAAAGTGCAAGTGTGCTCTATTGTTGTTGCTAATGGCTGTCAAGTCGACTTCGACTTACGGCAGCGCTGTGAACAAGAGATCTCCAAATCACCTTGTCATCAACTGTTCTGCTTATGTCAGATTCAGGAGTGTGGCTTCTTTGATTGAGTGTGTCCATCTGTAATGCTGTCTTTCTCTTGTCCTACAACCTTCTACCTTGCCAAGCATAATTGACATTTCTAGTGACTCATGTCTATGTCACCTTATTTAAAGATATGTTACTCCTTCTTTTTACCCTTCCTCTCTCACACACACAACTTTCAAAACAATTTAGATATACTTCCTGAATCCAGTTATTTTGCCCTAACACCCTTTACTGACTGAGGAGACTAAGGTGTATCCTATGAAACCTGTGCTGACATTCCAGAGACATACCATTGAATTGATCTTTTACTTTGATATGAACACAAATACCACAATTTTGTGGGTCAGCTGTTTCATGAGTCAGAAAATGGCAGCCATGTGGCTCTGAATGGGCCTAGTGTGGATCTAAACTATAGTAAAACTGAAGCAGATTTTCAAAGTGAATGATTTTCATATACATATTTCCCACTAAACCTTTAGATAACATACAAATTGGACTTCTTTCAGGAAAAGGAAAAAGGGACATCTTCTTATTTGTTGAATTACATAAGGACAAGATTGAGACTAAGTTAAGCACATTTAAGTCCTTTTGATTTGAAAGTGAGAATTAGTATACAATTAATTCTCATAAAAGCCACTGAGGATTTAGAGGTGCTTAACAGGTGGACTGTGCTCTCTGGTGTTTGACCTCTTCTAAATGTGAATATGATGTAATATCTACCAATCTACTCAGACTTTTAAAGGCTCTTGTAATCCTGATATGTTGGTATACATAACATCTGGGAGAATGAGACAAATTAAATCTGAATTATGTATGTGTGTGTGTGTACACAACACACACACACACACGGCTTCCATTTCAGTTGTAAAGAGTCTGCAAATATTTGTAGAAATATTTTGAATTGATTTTACATAATCCTACCTAGCACCACTGTATGGAGAGTGGATCAAAGGTGCAGACTTGTTATACACCCATGAATTTCATCCTCCTTAGGGATTAGCTTCCCAGAGATGTTCTGAAAGTTAATGGACAGTTTCTTCTAAAATAAATACAGTGCCGGCAGAGATGTTCAATAGGGACTTGGAAATTAAACACAGAGATTATGCAACTACATTTTAAAGAAGCAATCTATTTGAAGTGCAAACTGCACTGCTTCAAGTTAAATATTTCACCCCCTCTTATCTTTTACCTATTTTACAGTATGACATAAAATTTTCTTTTGAAATGAACTGCGACATAAATATTTTCTTTAAAAAATCTCCCCTCTGGTGTTTGAATCACCAACACATGCTATTCCATCTTACAGCTCAGTCATCCATGCTGTTTTCTATTTTTCCCCCCTCACAAATAATAATGCTGTCTTGCAGAAGGATAAGGGTGGGAATCAGCCTAAAATTATAATATCTGGTTTAGGGGCATCCATTCTGGGACATATTGTCCAAATGATACTATAAAAATATTATGCTGGTCCATCAGGGACTGAAGATACACTGATATATGTACTCATTCCATCTTTAGCCCTGAGAGGAGATTCATACATGCCTGTGTTTTACCTAATCTCCCATCCAGTGATGGTTGATGACTCTCACATTGGTGAAGTGGTGGTGAATCCATTTTAAGATTCAGTTCAAACTTCAAAGGCAATGTTCAAGGACCTGCATCTCTTTTGAAAACATGGTTCAACATCTTATAATTCAGAGTAAAACCTGGAACAAATTTACCATGCTACTGACATGAAAATAACCAGCCACTAGTTTCATCCTATGATGATTTAAAAATGGGCCCATTCACACTATACATTTAAAGCATTATGATTCCACTTTAACTGCCATGCCAAAGTTTATTATTCTTATTCTGTTTATTTATATCCCACCTTCCTCCTGGTACTAGGTACAAGGTGGCTAACAATATTTTAAACAGTCTAAGTTAAAACAGTATGAAACATTAAAAATACAAAGTTTTAAAAACAATTGAACATGTCCTCTAGAATCTTGGGATTTGCAGTTTAGGGAGGGGAATTTAGAGCTAGCGTGGTGTAGTGGTTTGAGCATCAGCCTAAGGGGGCATTCACACTTACTTTTTTGTCCTGAGGAGATCCAGATCTCTGTGGTGATGCAATACCAGATTGATGTTCCCACTATATTTTCCATTCCCTCATCTCTCCATGCTATTTTAACACTGTTGCCATTCACACTTAACCCTGTTGCCATTCATATTTAAAATGAAAACACCTCCATTTCCAGGAATTATGCAGTGTGATTGATTCGGTAGTGTACTCACACTACCAAAGATCTGGATCATTGCAGTGCTTTAAAAAAGATGTGCTTAAGGACCCGGTGTTGAATGCACCCAGTTAAGTGGGTTTTTCTATGCCCCCTCCCCGCAAATGGTGCTGGTGCATTTGGGGCCAGTTTCTTACTGGGTTATTTCCATAGTGTGAATGGGCCCTGAGACTCTGGAGACCAGTGTTCGATTCCATGCTTAGCCATGGAATCCCTCTGATTGACTTTGGGCAAGTCACACTCTCTCAGTCTCAGAGGAAGGCAAGGACAAACTTCTTCTGAACAAATCTTGACAAGAAAGCCCAATGATAGCTTCATCTTAGGGTTGCTGTACATTGGAAAGGACTTGAAGGCACACAACAACAACATTTAGAATTCTCAGCTATGGCAATGGTATGGTGCTACAGTTGTGAAATGTGAAAGCACCCTATGAAGTTTTGTTTAGTATTCAGAGAACCAAAGGAATGGACATTCAAGTTGTAAAGTAGCATCAGTATAAGCAAGTGTAAATAAAGTGGGGACAACTCCTCCCCGCTATTTAGTTATATATGCTGATGGAGTTGACTGACACCTGAAAAATATGGGCCAAAAGCACCACCTTTGGGCTGATCCAGAGGTGTGTTCAGTTGATGCACACCCCCAGACCAGGCCAGAGGTGTGCTGCAATTGCCTAAGGTGGCACAAACTCAGCCACAAAAGGAACACAAAAGAGGCACTCCTTGCTGGCAGTCCATTGTGGACTGCAGCAGTGGCTGGCCTTGGGGCCGTGGCATCTGGTCACCATGGTCCTGCGTCGCTCAGGGTTCACTCATAGTTGTAGCAGCCAGAGGTCGCTCCAAGCCATCCATCTGCATGAGGCTTCAGTTGACAAGGTTGATCAGGAAAGGCCAAAAGGGATCTTGAGGATTTTGGTTACCCAAAATGTCAGCTCAGTGAATGGCTGCTATGAAAAAGACAATTTCCATGTTGGTGATCATTAGGGAAAGGATTGAAAATAAAGCTGCCAGTATTGTAATGTCGTTGATAAATCTGTGGCAGAACCACATTTTGTACATCCTGCACAGTGTTGTTTCTGGCCCCTACAAATGTATAAAGCAGGAAAACAACTCTACTAGATTTGGATAGAAATGTTTATTGCTCTTTAGCTCAGAAAAAAGCATGAGTGAGATTATCACACAAGCTACGATTCAACTGTGTTTGTGAAAAGAAATGCATACATACTGGCCTGGGAGCAATACCAATCACATGTGCCTGCAATCACTGTAACAGACATGGCTAGTCTGGGTTTCTCTTTCCCAGCATATTCCTTAACCCCACCTCCCTCCCCTGTTGCTTTACCAGCATGCTGCTATCATCATCATCATCATCATCATAACTATTTAGGCATAATGGAAATGCTATTTAGCTGGGAATGGGGAAGGAAAGAAAAGAAACGTTTTTTAAACAGCAACAACAACCAGGGTGCTTGGGAATAGTGAGTGGAAAGGGGAGTGAGGGAGGGGATGTAACTGACTGGGACTACAGCCCAGACATTATTGCACACAAATCTAATGCTACAGCAGCAATATTGGCATGCCGTCAATGAAATGGTGTCTGATAGTCATGGATGACAGACAGGGCAGCATCATCTGATAAGGTTCAGCCATAGAGGCATCTCTTTTACTTTAATTCTACTTTTTAGCCTTGCCTGAGAGTTTCCTAAGAGTGAATACGATAGAGATGATATATAGAAAAGGGGACATGAAGTGGAGTGGGTATGGAATGAATTGGGAAGATGCTTTCTTTTCTCCCTCATAATGGCGGAGTCAACCAGTAAAGCTGAGTGGTGGGAGACTCAGAACAGAGAAAAAGAAGTATCAATGACAACCGATGGATCACTGAATCGGCTCCAAGATTTTAGAGAAGTTATCTGTGGTTATGAATTCTATTCTCCAAACAGATTCAGCACCTTGGATAGTTCCTTTAAAGTTTGAACTGAGTTGATTTTTTCTTCCCACCACAACTTACATGGAAACCACCAGCAACCACTAGATGTACTTCTTTATATAGTGGAAAGTCAAACTAAGGAACTTTTTGGGTTAGTCCTGGAGATGGCTTTAAAAAAAAAAAAAAAAAAATGGAAAGTGTACTACTAATAATAATTTGTTTTATTTATATACCGCTATTCCAAAGATCATAGCGGTGAACAGCAAGTAAGCTAATTAGCAAGTAAGCTAATTTGCCCCAACAGTCTGGGTACTCATTTTAGCGACCTCGGAAGGATGCAAGCCTGAGTCGAGCTACTAAAAGTGACTTCCTGTTGTGCAATGGCTCAGGAAAATCCAAAATGTTCACCACACTCCTGAGAAGGCAAGGCATTTGGGGGCAAACCAACAACTACTACTACTTTTGTGGGATTTGAGGATGAAGAGCCCTGTGACTCTCTAACTCCCAACAGTTGCCAACTCCAGCCTTAAGTTGTTTTTGATATTAGTGGCTGTCCATTCAATTTCAGGAGTGCTGAAGAAGTTTTACTTATACTGTAGATTGTAGAAGTAGCCTCATGTGCAGCATTTTACTCTTGTCCATATGAATTAATGGGCACTCATCCACTGAGTGATGTTATAATCGGTAGGAAAGGGATGCCTTTGGGGACACCACTTTAACAGAGACGAAAATGCTTCCTGACCCCTGCTGACTCCATTTATTCCAAATCAAGGATAATTTTTGGTGACTAACCCCTTCCAGTAGTTTCTTTTCCTTGGTCATTTGAGGTGCATCTGCACTATGCTATAATAATTAGACCATTTTATCCCTGTCCTAAGGAATATTGAGATTTGTAGTCTGATGAGATACTTCAAATTCTCTGCTAGACAGTTAGTCCACTCCCTTAAACTACCCTGAGAAGGGAGGGGTTCCTTGAAGACAGAGAGAGAGGGAGGATTAAAATAATTTCAGTTCTGTAGTGTAGAAAGGTACCAATGTATGATGGGTACTATGGAGCAGAGCTCTCCAGAAGAGCGTTCTCAGTAGCATAGCAAACTACAAATCCCAGGATTCCTTAGGATGGAGCCATGACAATTGTATGAAATGGCTATGAGGTTCCCCTTTTGTCATTAGAATCTGGTGTGATTGAATTTTTGGAACAACCATGTCAAAGGTAGAAAATATTCTAAATAGTTGCATTCATGGTCTGGTCAGATGTGACTTTACTGTGTAACAAAACAGCAGCATTTTAAGGAGCAGTTGACATAGATTTGCTCTAGTATTTTATAACACCAATAAAAAAGGAAGGGATTAATGTGTATTATCTTCAAGCCAACTAGTAATGTTTATATGCCAGTTGATCAATACTAATGGGGCTAATCCTGTTCCCCAATAAATCAACAGGATTTGGGCTCATTCCATTAATATAAAGAAAGTACTCTTTATTACTGTTTCCCCCTTTTATATTCCCTCATCATTTTGAGGGTGCTTTTGCTTCTTAAATGCTTAGTTATCTATTGCAACACAATTAAAAAGCCTTTCAGGATTCCTCCTCATAGCTAAATCTACCCTTGTCTGAAAGACTTTTTTTGACACTTTGTTGAAGAACTGATCTAAACCTTGGCAGGAATCAGCCAAAATTACCACCCTCATAATGGCCTACACTTATTGACCTTACTTTAACTTTTCTTCTTTGTATTTGGGTAAGATCTGTTGCTTTGCTGGGTGTTCTAAATGCATAATAATTATCGGCCAATATCGCTATTGCCATTTTTAGGGAAGGTGATCCAGAGGGCGGTTGCAATCCAGCTTCAATCTATCTTGGATGAAATGGATTATCTAGACCCATTTCAAACCGGCTTTCGGGCAGGTTATGGGGTTGAGACTGCTATGGTCTCCCTGGTCGATGATCTCTGTCTGGGCATGGACAGGGGTAGCGTGTCCCTGTTAGTGCTCTTGGACATCTCAGCGGCTTTCGATACCATTAACCATGGTATCCTTCTGGAGCGCCTAGTGGAGCTGGGAATCGGAGGCACTGCACTCCAGTGGTTCCAATCCTATCTCTCTGGGAGGTTCCAGATGGTGCAGCTGGGGGACGTATGATCTGACAAGAGGGCCCTTACATCTGGGGTCCCTCAAGGAGCCATTCTGTCCCCCATGCTCTTTAACATTTACATGAAACCGCTGGGAGAGATCATCTGGAGGCATTGGGCGCGGGGTTATCAGTACGCTGATGACACCCAAATAGTCTTCTCTATGTCTCCGACTGATTCAGTGACCAAGGGTGGCATCTCTCCTCTCGTTGCCTGTCTGGAGTCGGTAATGGGCTGGATGAGGGAAAACAGACTCAGCCTGAATCCAGAGAAAACGGAAGTACTCGTGATAGGTTCCCCTGGCCCAGGGATGGTGGTGATTCCACCTGTCCTAAACGGGATCACGCTTCCCGTGAAGGACACAGTATGCAGTCTGGGGGTGCTCCTTGACTCGTCGCTCCACCTTACATCTCAGGTGGATGCAACGGTCAGGAGCACCTGTTATCAGCTTAGGCTGATACGCCAGCTGCGTCCCTACCTGGGCTGGGGGGACCTTGAAACGGTAGTACACGCTCTGGTAACCTCTCGGTTGGATTTCTGCCATGCGCTCTACATGGGGCAACCCTTGTACCATACCCAGAAGCTGCAATTGGTGCAGAATATGGCGGCAAGACTGGTCACTAATACACCTAGGACCAGCCACATAACACCGGTCCTTAAAGACCTTCACTGGCTGCCTATTCACTTCCGGGCACAATACAAGGTGTTGGTTATTACCTATAAAGCCCTAAATGGCTTGGGCCCAGGGTACTTGGAGGACTGCCTCTCTCCGTACAATCCGCCCCGCACACTCAGATCAACCGGGAAGCAACTGCTAAGAGTTCCGGAGGTCAGATTAGCTACTACCACCAGGAGGGCCTTTTCTACCTCGGCCCCCAACCTCTGGAACTCTCTTCCTGATGAGCTCTGCTCGGCCACCTCACTGAACCAATTTAAGAAGGGGTTAAAAACACACCTTTTCGAGCAGGCATACCCCTGACTCTTGACTCTTGACTCCCGACTCCCGATGTGCTCCCCCCCCCCCCCAGCATTGTTGAGCTGGCATGAGATGTGGTTTTATTGTGGTTTTATTGTTGTAATTGGTTTATGATGTTCTGTATTTTGATGGTTTTTATATTGTATATGTACATGTTGTTAACCGCTTTGATTTTTAGAAAAGCGGTATATAAATAAAAACTTTGTTATTTATTATTATTATTATAATGTATTCTGCTTCTCCTCAGCACAGCTTATTTCACCCATGGAATCTGGTTCAGTCCTTGTTCTTCCAGACATCATTTCTCATGTGGGTTTCTCTTTTCCTCATATTCCTTTCCACTGAAATTAGAATATAACAGTATGGACTTCCTTCTTTGGAAAAGCAAGTTTTCTGGACTACAACTCCCAGAATCTCCTGGGCAGTAAAACCATGCTGTTTGGGGGATTCTGGGAACTGTAGTTTAAAAAAAACCCAAAAGGGAACTTCCTTAAGTTCTGCTGCATTTTCATTTTCTGTTCATTCAAAGTGAATTCCCAAAGTTTGTTTATTTTAAACTTCCTGTCTTCACCTGTGAACCTGAGTTAAGTATACTGTAATTATTGAAGAACAGTTTAAACTTGCAACATAGATCCCCTTTCACATACAAACCATCACCCTATCCCATACCGACACTCTCTTGAGTCATAAAAGATAAATTTCTATTGAAATTCTGAAATTATTTTTTTTTCTATATTTTTAAAAACTATACCATGGCCCAATGGCACATGCTGGGTTTTTCCACTTTGTCCTGGAATCTCTTTCCAGCATCACTGTTTTTGTTTGATGTTGTATTAGCCATTTCATCAGGCTGCAGCATGCCTGACAGTGGAGAGAGAAGGTTTCCCCATCACTTCTACTGAGAAACTGGCCAGCAATCTTTAGCTCTTACTCAATTCTCTTCCAGGAATATTGCAACAGGCTATTTCTGCCCACAGTGTTTTCATCTCAGCTGATCATTATACAGTACAAGAATTGTACTGATGTCTGAACTTGCTTCATCCCTTCTTCACCCTATCCTTTTTTCCTGTGTGCCATTATCATTTAGATTGCAAGCCTGGGGCCAGGAACTGTCTCACTACTGTCGACTAATCCAGATGGTGATACAGTTTGAGTCTCCGTTATCTGGAATTTTGAAATCTGAAACATTCCAAAACCAAAACTTTTTTCATGGATGACTTAGACAGTAACACTTTTGCTTTCTGTTGTGATAGTTGGACAGTGAACAAAGTGGATAAGAAGAAAATTGACTCATTTGAATTAGTAGTGCTGGAGAAGACAAACAAATTAGGCTTGATCTCTCCCTGGAAGCCAAGATGATCAAGATGATTAAATTGAGGATGTTGTACTTTGGCCACATCATGAGAAGTCACAACTCATTAGAAAAGACAATAATGCTAGGAAAGTTAGAAGGTAGTAGAAAGAGAGGAAGACCATATACCAGATGGATAGACTCAATCAGGGAGATCATGGGCCTGAATTTATAGGACCCAAGCAGAGCAGTGGAGGACAAGGGGTCTTGGAGATGTCTCATCCATAGGGTCACCATGAGTCAGGGTCCACTCAAGGGCAGTTAACAACAACATAACATTACCATCAGGCTATGTTGAGAATAACCGAAAGAAAGAAATCTATTAAAGCATGAGGTTTCTTAGACTTCAGCCTACTTCCTCCGATGCATTTGGTAGAGTGGAAGTCAGGCACATATATATGCCATTGGTGTCAATGGAATGGTGTGCTGAATGGAGTGGAAATCCACCAACCTCTTCAAGAAATGTACCCAGGTACAGACAGACTTCTTCTTTCTCAACAAAATACCAATGGCATATATATGTCTGTACCTGGCTTCCACTCCATGAAATGCATCTGAGGAAGTAGGCTGAAGTCTACAAAAGCTCATGCTGCCAATTTCTTTCTTTCAGTTAGTCTCAAAGGTGCTACAATATCTCTCCTTGTACCAATTTTGTGGACTAACATGGCTATATCTTTGGATTCTATCAGGCTATGTGTATAAGATGTATATGAAACATAAATTTTTGTTTAGACTGGAGTCCCATTTCCAAGATATCTCATTATATACATATACAGGTATTCCAAAATTTAAAAAAAATTCCAAAGTATAAAACACCTTTTATCAGACATCCTGCTGGTGGGTTCCCTGTGGGCAAGCCTGCTGAGAGCTTGCACTGTATCCAGGCAAGAAGTATGATTGTTGCCCAGATCTGAGATGCTGGAATATGGCAAGTATGCTTTATAGCCATTCTTTTATTTCCTAAGATATCAACATGTACTTTGTTTTTTCACATTTCAGGTCCTTGGAGGCCCAGGCCCTGCAGAAGACTGGTATCTGTGGATTTCCTCCTCCTCCTCAGGCTTGCCCCATAGACAACTGCTTCACCACTGTGTGAACAGACTGGGTATGCCTTTTGTCAGATCCAACATTTTTACATTCTTATGTACCATTCTTTGTTGGTTATTCAAAGGATCTTTCTTGCTAAAGAACAGGAGAAAATAATTTAAACATAACATGAAACAAAAGTTAGCTACAAAGCTTGCTGACTAATCTGTAACATTTAAGTTGGTTCAAATAAGTGTATCATCCTAACTATGTTTTCTATTTATTATTATTTTAACAGTCTGATGTGGCTGTAAACACTCTATAAACCAATACGGTCACTCTGCTGAAATCATTATCATCATCTTTTGTTCATCAGCTTCCTTAGTTGATATATTGCCTAAGACAGCAAAAAGGCCATGTGTATTTTGTGAAAAGACTGATGGGTGTCCTTTGATTTCTTTTTGGTCTCTTTGTTTAACCTTTTGCATTTTTGGATGCCTGGTTTGTATTTACAGCCAAAACTCCAGTACATTCAACCAGCAGTGCTGGTACCCACTGCCCATTGGATGAAAATCTCTAATTATTATTGTGCTTTGTCAGTCCTGCAGTCTCCCCCTCCCTATGAGTAGTTCTAAGCACAAGAGACTCCAAAAATGTAGCATACTATGTGTGCTAATCTACAAGTCCGAGTTTAACTAAGTAAGCACACTTTTTCTCTTGTACAGAAAAACCTAGTCATTGAATACACTGTTCAGATTTTTGCTTGTTCTATTGTATTGTTGCTTCTTATTGCCTCTGGGAAATCTTACAAGCTCTGGACAATAGATACAGGGAAACAGATCTCCATAAATATCTTTGGGTTTGATCTGAAATTTAGCCTCAATGTTTTCTCATTGTAACAGACTTGCAGAAATTTGCCATAATCACAAATACCTTACCTCTTGTAAAGCATACCAACTCTTCAGTGCTTGTTTTCTGACCAGGCCATGGTAACATTCATTGGCCTGAATCCTGTTCATCCCAAATAAAGTAAAGCCATGAATAAATGGGCTTTAAGTAAGTATTAATTAACTGTGAAGGGGGGAGCTGGGCAAGCCTGGTTGAAGCCAGACATTCACAGCTCAGGAGCTGTAGTGAAGGGGGGGGGGATGGGGGGGGAGAAATGAAAGAAAACTGTGGCTTGTATCTGACAGAAGACAGACAGAGAAATGATGCTATAGTGCTAGAGAAAAGATGAGACAAGGATAGGAAAAAGATAGTGATAGAGACAGGACAATCAGCCTGATGAGATAACTGACTGTAGCTTTGGGGACCTATGAAGGATTGAATAATTCATTGTTTAATGTGTTACCTAAATGTGTCTGAATATATTTCCACTTAATATACATCTCTGCCTGTGCCTATTAAGTTCTTAGAGAGTGTGGTCATTCTTACAAAAGTGAACCTATCAAAACAATACAGCCACTGATGGGAGGCCATCTTGAGACACAAATACCCAATGAAGGAAGGGATTAGGAGGGGGAAAGGGGCAAGATAAGTGACAGATGCCAAAGGTCCAGCCTGGAAAGGGGATCCATCATGGTAACAAATCAATATTTGTTCTAAAAGACCTTAAAACAGGTGTGGTTCCCCACCCATGTCTCTTTAAACTGAGGAATTGTGGTTTTGTTTTGTTTTTGCCATTTGTCAGCTATTCTGCAACTGTTTAGAGGTTACCTTCTGATTGTGAGAGTAAGCTGGGCTCCTAACCTGTGAACAATGGTACAATCCAGACAGGCAGATTTAGCATTTCTACTTAAGCACTCTGAAATCTTGGAATCTCAGGATATTTACATAGGAGAATGAGTACCATAGAATCATAGAATCGTAGAGTTGGAAGAGACCATAAGGGCCATCCAGTCCAACCCCCTGCCATCAGGAACTCTCAATCAAAGCATCCCTGACAGATGGCCATCTAACCTCTGCTTAAAGACCTCCAAGGAAGGAGACTCCACTACATTCCGAGGGAGTTTTTTCCACTGTCGAACAGCCCTTACTGTCAGGAAGTTCTTCCTAATGTTGAGGTGGAATCTCTTTTCCTGTAGCTTGCATCCATTGTTTCGGGTCCTGTTCTCTGGAGCAGCAGAAAACAAGCTTGTTCCCTACTCAGTATGACATCCCTTCAAATATTTAAACAGGCCTATCATATCACCTCTTAACCTTCTCTTCTCCAGGCTAAACATCCCCAGCTCCCTAAGTCGTTCCTCATAAGACATGGTTTCCAGACCTTCACCATTTTAGTTGCCCTCCTTTGGACATGCTCCAGTTTCTCAATGTCCTTTTTGAATTGTGGTGCCCAGAACTGGACACAATATTCTAGATGGGGCTGACCAGAGCAGAATAGAGTGGCACTATTACTTCTCTTGATCTAGACAGTATACGTCTATTGATGCAGCCTAAAATTGCATTGGCCTTTTTTAGCTGCCACATCACACTGTTGACTCCTTGATCCGTTTCAAACGTAGTCTTGTTCAGCCAGGTGTTCCCCATCCTATATTTGTGCATTTCATTTTTCCACCCTATGTGCAGTACGTTACATTTCTCCATGTTGAATTTCATTTTGTTAGCTTTGCCCCAGCTTTCTAGTCTATTCAGGTCATTTTGAATGTTGGTCCTGTCCTCTGGAATATTAGCTATTCCTCCTAATTTGGTGTCATCTGCAAATTTGATAAGTATGCCCCCAATTCTGTCATTTAAGTGATTGATAAAGATGTTGAATAGCACTGAGCCCAGGACAAATCCCTGTGGGACCCCACTGGTCACTTCTCTCCAGGATGAAAAAGAGCCATTGTTGAGCACCCTTTGGGTTCGTCCAGTCAACCAATTACAAATCCAGTTACCTTGTCTAGCCCACATTTTACAAGCTTGTTTGCAAGAATGTCATGGGAATCCTTGTCAAAGGCCTTACTGAAATCAAGATATACTATATCCACAGCATTCCTTTCATCTACCAAGCTGGTATTTTTTTTTATCAAAAAAAGAGATCAGATTTGTTTGGCATGACTTCTTTCTCTGAAACCCACGTTGACTCTTTGTGATTATGGCATTGCCTTCTAAAGGTTCACAGACTCTCTGTTTAATTATCTGCTCTAGAATCTTTCCTGGTATAGATGTCAGACTAACAAATGATAATTGTTGGGGATCCTGTTCCCCACCCCTTTGAAGATGGGGACAATGTTTGCCCTCTTCCAGTGTGCTGCGACTTCACCTGTGCTCCAGGAGTTCTCAAAGATTATTGCCAATGGCTCCGATATTACATTTGCCAGTTCTTTTGATACTCTTGGATGTAGTTCATCTGGTCCTGGAGACTTATATTCATTTAGATTAACAAGGTATTCCTGTACTATCTCTTTGCTTAATCTGTGCTGAAATTCCCCTATTCTGCCCCCTGCTCTATTATCTTCAGGTTGATTTCCCTTTTCCTTTTGTCATCTTCTCCACGCAGTGGCCCTACCATTTCCTTTTTATTCCTTTTGCTGCGTACATATATATAAAAAAAACCTTTTTATTGCTCTTAAACTCTCTAGCAAGCCTGAGTTCATTCTGCCATTTAGCTTTTCTGACTTTACCTCTACACAGGCTAGCTATTTGTTTGAATTTCCCTTTGGTGATTTCCCCATTTTTCCACTGGCTACCTGTTCATTTCCAGGCACAATTCAAAGTGCTGTTTATAACTTATAAATGGCTTAGTTCCAGACAAGCCAAAATAAAGCTGCTTCAGGTCACTTTGGAGGTGTGCTGTTTAAATGACACATGCATCTGAAGAAGCCAGAAGCTGCGCCAAACCTGCACTTCAGTACTTAGGATTGGAGTGTGGTTTTGGCATGGCTTCTGGTCTCTTAGGTCTCATGCATTATTTAAATAGCATACCTCCCAAGTGACCCGAAGCAGCTTTATTTTGGCCTGTCTGTTCGGTGCTCTTGTGATGCTGCAAGTGTGCCATTGGTGCATTGTGGCGTCACAATCGCACCACAAGAAGAACCCGCTTTTTGCGGGTTCTTTTTGTTCTGCGACGAAGCTGCGCAGTTTGGCCCCTGCGGCTCCCTCACGGAGCAAACCAGGGTGGCGGGAGACCGCCTTTTTTGGGCGGTCTGTATCCCATTATAGTTACAGATCTATGGTATGTTGCCATTAGTCTGACCCCTTTTTGATAATCCAGTCTTTCTAAATTTAACAGCTAAAGACAAACAATTTTGCAACAGATGAGGTAATATTCATGCATTTTTCTTGCAACAGCATTTTGATATAAAACAAAATATTTTTTGTGGGTTTTTTGGGCTACGTGGCCGTATTCTAAAAGAGTTTAATCCTGATGTTTCAAGGCATCTGTGGCTGGCATCTTCAGAGAATGCTGGCATGGAAGTGAGTGGGGTATACAGTAAACCCATTACGGCTGGTAACACGTTAGGAATAAACTCTTCCAGAACATGGCCACATAGCCTGAAAAACCCACAAAAAACTATGGATGCCAGCCATGAAAGCCTTCATTTCAAAATAGCCTGGCTTATGGCTCAGTAAGGGGCAATCAGCTGGTTATGGCAGAGGTTATAAAAGGCACATGAGAACAAAATGTGTGATACAGTTTCAACTACTTGCAAAATCGAGCTGAGGTGGGTATCTTATTATATCTACCAAAAAGTAAATTTGCATCTCTCCTTAGTGAACAAGATGTGATACCCTGGAACAGTTAGTTTTTTAAGGTAGGAAGTTCCTGCATAATGAATGTTTAGGGCACTGGAAGAACAGTGGTGCTGCATTCTCTTTCAATAAATGCTTTTAAGCAGCCCAGGAAGACCTGCTATTGATTGGTGAAGCTGATAATTTCCTTTCTATATTAGGGATTATATTAGATTGTCATTGGGGTCCTTTCTAGCTCAACAGTTCTATGATTCTCTTCTGTTTTTGTGGAAGGATGTTTCTTTCATTAGATTAGGATAGATCCAAATCTAACTTTTAAAAAATTGATATGAACTTTTCATATTTATAATATAATGTCAGAAACTTCACAATCACATCACCTTCATGCTGCCAGATTAAACATTGCAGCATAAATGTTGGCAACACCTATACAATACATATAAATAATAAAGTTTTTATTTTTATCCCACTCCTTCCTACGATCAGGGTGGCTTACAGCATAAATTAAAAACAACAGTATCGTAAAACAATATAAAATACAGACACATAAAGCAAACTATACAATCAATAAAAAATAACAGGCTAAAAGCCCCGTAGCCCAACCTCTTGGCCACAGAAGAGGAGGGAGGCCCACAGGATTTTAGTCGGGGAATGCCTGTTGGAAGAGGAAGGTTTTCAAGTCCTTCCTGAATTGGGCCAGGGTGGTAGTCGAGCGGAGCTCAGTGGGCAGCGTATTCCAAAGGGCTGGGGCAGCAGTGGAAAATGTCCTCCGTGTAGTGGAGGATAATCTAGCCCCAGGCACCTTCAGTAATTGCTGCCCAGACGTTCTGAGGGTGCGAGGCGGAATGTACGGGGAGAGGCGGTCCTTTAGGTATCCTGGGCCCAAGCCATTT